>NC_139344.1:370778168-371151525 GCF_055883805.1 Amblyomma maculatum | reverse complement strand
TACGTGGAGACACTGCAGCAAACATTTGTAAGGAATGCAGGAACCCACGACGCCTGTACAACCAAAACATTATTTTTTCTTGTCGCGGTTAACATAACGAAAAAGAAGTTACGCATGTCTGATATATGGTGACATGAAATTTGTAAACCGTACTTGTTCTAATTATTTTAGGCAGCAGAATAGAAAGGTCAACACCAATATGGTGTATGTGACTATCCATAAAATACTTTGTCATAATGCATTAATCATACACCTATATTGTTTAGAACCCACTCTTTGGTGTGAACATTTGTGCTTTCCGAATTACCGTTGCCGAAACCTATTTTTGTAACTCAAGGACAAGAAAGGACCTCACATCGGCGTTCTTAGCGCTGGATTTTGGAATCCGCTCATCAATAAACGGGGTCTACCTGGGACTATAAAGGGCAGGGTATGCATGCATGTAAACCAGCGTCACACCTGCATGTAAAACAGCGTCCTATGGAATAGTACGCATTCTCCTCTGGACATTGTCTAAAACCTATGGCGCATTATTTACTATGAGCAGATAAGGTGAACAGCATCGTGTGGTAAAGAATCTTTCTAGCTTATACCATCTGCTTGTCGTCATCGGACGTAGGCATGCTCACCTAGTTTCTGATCATTTTTAGTGAATCAGTGGGGTTCGGAGCATAAAAAACTCCTCTAACGTTTAAGTCTGTTTTGTGTAGGGAACCACCGAGCTGTGAGGCTTGTTAAATACGTCTGGTTAAGTTCAGAGGAGCGCCCTTGCAGAAAGTGCAGTTCACTGCTGTGCACTGGGGAAGGGAAAGAGAGAAGGAGATGGGTAAAGAGAGTGTGTAGAAGCCAAGTGGTATCTTGCTATGGCGGCTGCCAGGACAAATGTCGAAATACAATGCACACTGTAGAAATGCATTAAGTGCAAGTGGACATGCTTATCTATTCTCCGAAGAAGGCTATGTGCGCTGGCATTGTAGAGTGAGTCTGTTAACGATATCAGCGTACTCATTTACCACTTTTTTAGGTAAAGGACTTGACTGCAGGGGTCACAGAAACTTTATCCGATACTTCCTTGCATTCTTCGATTGTTCTGAATCCTATGATCATTTAGAACATGTCTTTTCTCCTATCTCTTAGCCATTTAGTTTCTTTATTTTCAGTAGTCCTCTCCGTCGAACGTGGAGGGCTTGGGTTGCCATGGAACAGGCGTTGACCAGTTGGCTTTGGTGACCGCGGCCGGTGGCATGCCTAATACTACTTAACATTGGCTTGAAATAGTTTTCCCTCCATAACCGCCTTTGTGTGCTTGAAGTGACGACATGTTTTTATAAAACTGCGCACCTCCAAAAACAATTGCTAAGATGTGGTACATACCCGCTGCCGAATGTGAAAATCATTAGCGCAGTAGCACAGAGGTAGTAGCAACGATTTTCAAAAATTTTATTCTTCAGTACTTCGCCCACAAATAGAACTAGTCTAGGTTTTGGCAGCTTAGTCTTATTTTAAGGTTCACAACGCTGTTTTCCTAGGTTACGATGTTTCGCCTTGTTTCCGTCTTGAAAGCATTTACTCTTCTTGTTCGAGTCCTAACGTGACTCGCCTAAAGACTAGCAGGGTCAAAAGAAAAACGCCGTAAACAATAATGGCCCCACTGTGAAATAGAGAAAGAAAAAGAAAACGAGCTGATAGCAAACAGCCCTCACAAGAGCCCCAGCAAGTAGTTTATTGCAGGCCTTTGGATCCTCACAGCGGTTTTCGGGCCGGCGGACTCAGAATCCGGGGCCTCGCGTGTCGATGTTTGCGAGCGATATCGTAGGTTACGGCCCTGTCTTCCTTGCTGGACCTCTTCGTTGGCTCACTCCTCTTTCTTGAGAAGCTTGAGCAGACGCTGCATCTATTTTCCCCCTGTTTCTTTGTGGTTCAGGTTTATTTGATTTGCCGAGTTTTATTCGACGCTCAGAGGTAAATTACAGCCTCTGCTTTCAAAGTGTAGAGAACAGGCGAGTAGCTCTGTTAGATGTTCTCATTCATTTCATGAATATGCGATTTAGCTTTTTATTTGATGGTCTGCCCCACTTCTTTGGCCGAAAGCAGACTTATGCAGCGCTTTTTTTTTTTCTCATGGTGTGTAAAAATATTTTCCCGCCTTCTCATATGGGATTTCCTAAAGCTTGAATTGTTGTTCGTTAATGCAAGCAAAGTAGCGCTTACAGGTTCTTGTTCAGATTACTTCTCCTTCTTGCATCTCAATTTCCTTAACAAAAGCTAGTTGCTTCCTTCCCAACCCATAAGCCGAAATGGGCTCGTTCTCTCAGCGGGTTACAAAAGATATTTCTTTCTGTTAATTTTAGGTTGTACACTCTGAAAGAATATTGTTTATTTTGTTCGCTTTAGAATGCAGACTTCCGGAAACATTCTTTTTATGATCAGCCCCCTCACTCCTTCACTGCTAGAGCCTCCTAAACTCCCTCTTTGTGCTTTAATCGTTACCAAGCTTTCCTTCTGATCCAATCTACTTTTTACTGCAGCTTTTCATCTTGATCATATTTCATCTCCTTATTTTGATAATCTCAGATTCACACTGTTAGCTCCAAATGGTTTCCGCCTGCGTAGTGGAGCCATTTTATTTCCCTTTTTGAAACCAATTGAGAAATTCAGCTTCTGTGAGAATTAAGAAACATTTTGTTTGCCGCGCTTTCGAACATAGGAATTAATTTGCGTTAATTTTAGTAATAGATAAAAAGAAACATCAGAAGTGTTGGGTTGTAAATGGCTTAATTTTTTAAACAAAGAGGTACGATTTTTTTATGTATGAGAAATAGTTCACGTTTGGATATCGATGCCTAGTCTATTTTGTCATTCAGAAAGACATTTGGAACACGTAGCCGGTTACAGTGTAGCGCACAGAGTGTAACGCAGACAGTGTAACGCTCACACGGTTTATTGCAACTATGTTTGATGCACGTATACTCTCGTCATATTTAAACAATCATTTATGAAAGCACCCATCACCGACTACTAGCAACTTCAAGGCAGAATGGGGGGGGGGGGGGGGGGAGGCAATCATGTACCGAGAACTGCCAGCAGCCGCATTTATTGAGCCGGCGAAGCTGATCGGTCAAACGATGTTTCACAGGTGTCGGGAGAGTTAAAAACTCCGCTGGCAGTTGTGCTGGTCTCTAATGCGCTTTGGGTGACCAATATTATTTACAGATGGGCGTAGGCAGAATATGCCTTCAAAAGTGAAACATCGTTGAAAAGTCCGGCCGCGCCACCTTTGGGGCCTTTGGGTTGGGGCAGAATCTCGGGAAACAGTCATGTGTTACCTCGCAGGGGCGTCACCACATGGCAACGGAGTGATCCCCTCCATAAAGTTACACAAATGACTGCTTACAGTGGCAATACTAGGCATTTAAAACGTGGATGTCGGTGAGGAGAGAGCAACGAGATGGATCTGAGCTGGGCTTAGTTGGAACGACTTGAAAGACGTTGATGCTCGGGCACTGTCGCTATTGAAGATTTTGGCGTGCGTTGAGGTGAGCGTTTGTGGGGTGTCTACTGTCGAGCATAGCTGACATGTACACACTTACAGCGATCTTGTGCCGTACCCTAGTGCCTTAGTAATCACAATGGTTGAGTTAGGAAGCCTCTCTATGTTGCTTTTGCCAGAGTGGACGACGACAGGGGAGGTGTCGCTGGTGGCAGCTCCAGTGCTTTCGCGTTACATTAAAGTTGATCGGCCTCTATAGCAACGTAGAACTTGGCGTCCGGAAGCTTACTGAAGCTGACGAGGGACAACTGTAAACGAAGTACAAAATAGCAAGTGGTGCGGGCCGGTGCTTTAGGTCGACTGTCAAAATAGGATGGAGAGGGGTTCAGCATCGCACACCGACGGGCAGCAGCTGCTGCTGTTGAGCAAGAGCATCCCCCAAGGGTATCTATAGTATTGGGAATGGATCCTAAGCCGGTATGACGAGAACTGGCTCCTGATGTGGGCTGCTATTTAAGAGATGGGCAGTCAGCGCTGCAAGAGGCGCCTGAAGCGATCCTTATCGGAGCCACAGAAGATAAGGACGTAGCCTCTACGAAAGATAGGCAGGAGTGCGAAACATACACATTTGGCTACAGCTAAACCTTGTAGAGACGCATGGCCTAATTTGCAGCCTGGTTTGATTATTTTAGGTCAGAAGCTTCCGGAGTGGGAAGTGTAGCTGTTTCCAACGACGGCAAGAAGGTGTAAGCGCCGCGGTTCAAACATGCAAGTGAGCCTACGTTATGGGCGCCGCTTGAGTTGAAGCTACAGCCAAAAGGTGGTAGCCGGATGATAGAAAAACTGTACTATGTGATGGCATACTGGTCACCAATTCTAGTAATGACTGATGCTGAAGACAGCCTGTGGCTAGAGAACGTTGTTTATCGAGAAAGTCTGGTGGTTGTAACTGGTAGGCCGGTTCAGCGAAATGACGACGTGATGCTTGAGAGGGCGCGGGTGTGTTCTGAGCACGGTGGCTCTGAGCTCCGCACGCTTTGGTACTAGCGGCTAATGCTTCATCGCTGGCAGCGCTGGTGCCACACTCGCGTCGTTACACTTCCTATGTTATCACACAGAAGGCAGGAGCCACCGAAGCGCGCCGGCCGGGTGCTTCTTGTTACTCGCATGACTGAACATTGGTTCGCAGAGGCAGATATATCCCCCGCCTATGAGCTTTGCTTTTGTTTTTGTTTGGTAATGGAACTCATGAGGCCCAGGGACGAGATGAGAAGCGGCAACGGAAGCGTCAAGGGCAAGGCTTGAGCACAAATAAAAAAAAGTACGAGACTAACGAGACTGTCCGGGTAACCGATGTGATGTTTCAGACACTGTGTTCGTCATCGCCCCGTACTGAAGCGGGGTGTTACCCTTGCAATAGTATTTGAAATTGTTGTTAAAGGGACCAGCAAATGAGTTCACAGCATGCTTGCAAATGCTTCCATTGTGTAGAACGAACGCTTCTGACCGTTCTTCCTTAGTATAACTTCATGGAACGGAGCCAAGCGATTGTTGTTTTAAAAATATTTTCATTTTCTTTTTTTTTAATTCGCTGACCAATTGATTAGAGCCTAGTGGGGGTTCTTGGTATTATTATTCACAGAGGTAAGAGCCGCGTGTAATGAAATTTCACGGTGATCGGCAAGGCACCGGACGCTGCCATTCGCTGGAGCCACGATGCCACACTTCCGGTACACCTGCGAAAGTCGCCCGCCTGCTTTGCCGCGTGAGCACCTCAAGAGTGCACCAGCGGGGCTAATGTCGTCACGCGAACGGTTCCGATTTACCTCTGCTGCATCTATCTATCGGTGTCAGTTGTGCTTCGAGGTCCCTCTCCATCATGGCCGATAAGTAAATGAGAAGGCAGAGCAAAGTAGTTGACAGAAGAATGTGCTTGAGGGTGAAATAATTCCAGGCTCAAGAAGGCGGGCGCTACAACCGCAAGTCGGCAAACCAAACGTCCGCAGAAGACGCGTTCACAAACAAGAGCGGTCACCAAGCCGTTTCATTTCATTTCTGGTGCCTTAGAGCGCATAAATAGAAGGGGGAGAGAAGGAGTGTAGTTTTTATATAGAAATATCTCGGATGCTATGAAGCTAGCTCGAATAGCCTTGTGGTGTAATTACCAGTTATAGAATACCAATCACTCTTTTGATTTAAATAACTTCACTACATGGTATACTTCGTGATAGCGTATGCAACTCACTCTATCGAAAACATGTCGATGTAGCCTGCAAAACCTTGACGTCATTCCCATTGTGTGCAAAAATTAAGCACGCCATTTCGTATCCGAACTGTGACGTAGCCGTTATTTGTGCAGCGTTCTGGATGGCGTCATCCCGTTTCGCTGCCGATTTAGCATAAATTTGATAGTCACGTTGGAGGCTATTTGCAATGGCGATTCGAACCCACGACACTTGTACCTCCAATTATAGGCCTTAAATTGTAGGTGTCCCCTGAGACCTCAGACAGATACTGCGCCCTTATTTTCCCCTAAAACTGAACTAACAGAAACTTGCCATTTGCATTGGATTTGAAGAACATTGTACAAATTCAAAGTGCTGGTCTTAGCCTGTTCCAGAAAGCTTGACGCTCTAACTTTAAACAGTCGCACTATCAGGTTCATCGGTATGTGTTAAATCCCACACGCATACTGAAACAATGGTGCTTATAGGGTAATAATTTTACAACTTCCTTCCTTTTCTCTTTTCTAATGCCTAAATTTCATCAATGAAGAATATCCGGTATATGCATTGAATTCATTGTGGAAATAAGGTTATAACAAAAAGTGTTACATTTTATAGGATATCTCTGCCCTGTAAAACAAAGTTATATGCTCTGAGTCACGTTAAGAGCCTTTTTTTATAAAATGCACAGTTGGATAATATATGCTTCTATTTAAAAAATGAAAACGGATCATTCGTGCAAGGCTGCAATGATATTGCTGCCGGGATATCTTCACATTTGCGTTTGCTTACCGGCGACCGCGTCATGTACAAAAATAAAAAAGAAACAGGATCCTCTTTGTCTAGAGACTGACCTTAGTTACATTTTCCCTTGGTGTGAGAATTGAAGCATGCAACTCAATGCAAAAACCAAAATGTGTTGATCTGTGCTTCACGGAAAAAAATATAAACCTGTTATTTTTGGACAATGTTACTATAATGTAACCAACAATCTAAGTGTTATTGTTTGCTTGTGACGCTTTCAAGGAATTATTTCTGTAATGCCCATGTCACTAGTATCTTTGAAAAGTCTAACAGAGCGCAAGATTCCCTCACCACCTTCTCCTCACCTACCACCCTCTCTAAAAAACACTGCTTATGCTTCATTTGTTTGACCTCTCCTGGATGAAGCTTGTTGTGTGCGGGACCCTCACCCAGAAAGCTTTAATTGACTATGCCGAAAGGAAACAACATTCAGCACAAAGTGGGTCTAAGGTGGTTCAAGAAAGGAGAGAGCTGCACTCAAATTAGTGAAGAGAATGAGAAGCGCTCACTTTACTTAGAAAAAGATTGGCTTGATATTGTGATTTCAGATATATAACAAAAAAGAACGGAATTTTATATATATAGTGCAGTCGATTACAGAAGTGCCGTTGTAAAACGGCACTTGTGAAATCGACTGCACTATAAATCGAAAGGAACCGACAATGAGCCCCTCGGTGGTGGCGCAGTGGTTAGCGCGCTCGTCTGCTTTGCTCATTACAAGTATGCGGGATCGAAGCCCGGCGGCGGCGATCGCTCTTTAATTGAGACAAAAAGCAAGCCACCCGAGTGCTTTGCAATGACAGTGCACGTTTAAGAACCACAAGAGGTCAACTGCAGCCCTCTTGTATGGTGTCTATCATAGCCTCAGTCGCCTCGGGACGTTAAACTCCAAAACCCAAACAAACCGATCGGTCATGTGGCTTCGTTGAAGGGTGGTTGATCAGCGGATGCAGACGGCTAGTTTTTCGCCGTCGAGTGCGCATCACCGGCGAGAGACCTTTCTAATGGGAAAGGGGGTGCTTGCTTCCGTCCCTCTCGGGCGGAGAACCTGAGGGACTTCGCCATTTGCTGCAGTAGATCCTTGCGACCAATGAATCTGTATATGTTTTGCATGCCGTCGCTGCACTCTCAGACGCTTCGGGGGTCGATGACAGCTGTTGCGACGCTCGTCTTACTTTTTCTATTTTCTCTCGCACCTCTCTATTCTCGTGAGGGCGTGGCAGCGGTGGCGACTACGTTAGAGTCAGTTTGGTAGGCAATTAGTAGCAGTAGTATGTGGTTATTTTATATACATCCAAAAGGATGGAAATGATGCTTGCCAGCCCCGGTATCTGCTATCCGATATCTGAAGCGCCTGAATTGAGCTGCGGAAATAAAGGGATAGGGAGAAAGCAGTAGAGAAAATTAAATAGGTGAGCGCTAGGGCGAAAGGACAGGGTAAGTAAAAATAAAAAATATATACTCTATGGTACAATATACAATGATTTCCTTGAGGATCGCAAACGTCTTAGGTCACTGAACACGGCACGTCGGGCGGGCCTCCGCAATAGCTACAAGTGCAGAAGCACAAAGGTCCAACTACAGATGTACAATACGCGCGTCTGCTGCGTCCATGTCCCTGCTTGCAATGCTGGGACTGGTACTCCCCTGATGGGGCTGGAACAGGTGGTTCAGCGCCGCTTGCAGCGGGGGGCTAGCTTGCCACAAAATTTTTATGTTGGAGACCGTCATTGCACCCGCCACCGTTTAGGTGGTGGACGACGGCTGTTGTTGCGGCGCGCGTCTTTCTTCCCTCTTCCTTTTCTTTCTTCTCCATTTTCTCTTCTGTCTGCACGAAGCCGTGGAGGTGGCTCAGCTACAGAGCCAGTAGCAGGCCCGTGCATTTTCTTTTCCTTCTTCCTACAGCCACAACAACATCAACGCAGCGGAGTTCCTGGCCCTACGGGGTTGGGATCGAAGTCGGGATGTGACGTCGTTGCGTACCGCATCATAAAACCGGAAGTGGGCGTGTTTTGACATGACAGACAAACAAGTGAAGGTGGTCAGAAAGTGTGTAAAGTGTGTAATCGAAGGCAGAATAAAAAATTTCGAGAGCAGTACAGTATTCGCAGTGATGAAATGTGGAAGAATGAGCGTTGCTGCTATATCGTGCGCTCCTTGCCCAGCACAACCAGCGTTCCGCTGAACGCATCTAAATGCACCGGCCTTCTGTAATTGGTTTACATGTAGGACAGACAAAGCGTTGTAACTGTCACTCACGGAATCTCGCTGGCAGATTTAGCGGACAATACAACAACTCTCACGGTTACGCATTTATTCAGTGTAAATTCAGCCCCCAGCCCCTTTACAACCCGGCTCATCAACCTCGAAACACACAACACGTTTGAAGAGCTCACAAAGACCACCTTATCAGCACAGTCGACTCTACTGTCACCGCAACAGGCCTCACTCTTCTCTCTCAGCTGGGCATAAAACCAATCACTCCATCCCACCCAGGGGGTTCCACTACCTACCAACCAACTTTCCCACCTCATAATCCCTCCTATCCCCAAGCGCATGTGCCCGAGCACGGCAGGGAACGCCGGCCAGCTCACGCCAAATGTCGTAGCCGCTCTAAGAGCGGGCAGCCGTCTGCTGCGCGCTGAAGGCAATCGATGTGACATGCGCCTGCCGCGTGACCTGAAGTTGTAGCTGCCATGCGCCTGCCTCGGGCAAAGTAGCTGCGCGTTCTCAGGGAGGTCGAGGAAAATGCGGACCGCCTGTTGGCGAGGGGGGTACGGTGAATCGAAGCATGAGCGTGCTGCCTGCCAATGAGACCGCCATCACTGCCACAGCAGAGTCCACTGCTATAAGGAGCTGTTCGGCCATGCGGTGGTGTCGACATCAAATGCCAGCCCGCAGGACTCATTGAGCGAGGGTGGTTCCTTGGCCCGCACGGGCAGGCCACAGATCACCATTGTGGCCTGAAATTGCCCTCGTCTCTCACGTCCCCGACCACCACATTGCGGCGCGTGTTCGCACGCACTGTTGGCACTCCATGACGCCAGCTCCTCGGTCAGGTACCAGCGAGCCTTTTTCTCAGGTAAGTCAAGGGCCACGAACTGCAGGGCGGAAAAGCGGAAATGCACCGTTTGTGTGGCAGCGCGATGAAGACCACCACAGCAGCCGCAGCCCTACGGAGGGCCGCCTGACGGCGCCGCTGGGCCTGGTTGTCTTGATTGTTTAGGGCATTGGGTTTGGGAGGTTCCAATGCTGCCTGAACAGCTGGGGGCAACCTTCGATGTCTTCGAAGTGAAGCCAACGCCGGACATTTGCGCAGCATTGCCTGCTGGAGGAGGTGGCGCACGCGTGCCCGGAAGCGGCTGTTTCGTGCTAGTATCCGTCGTGGAGGCGGTGCGTCGGTTCAGCAACCAGGACTTTGGGCGTGCCCATGACTGGAGCTGCATTCACTGGGACTGCATCTCTCTCTATTCGTGTAAGATTGCAGGGGCCCATGGGCCTCTTTCTTGCCACCGACTGCCTTTATGCTGCCCGTGTCACTGTGTCGTGCAGCTGGGCGAACGCCGCCTTTTTCGCAACACGGAGGAGGACAAAACATCTTTATTTATTTAGTCAGCGAGGGGGGGTACCCTCAGTCCAGGGTCCCGTTGACCGTGGCTGCAGTAACAGAGCGGCGAGCCAGTCACTGCTGGCGCTCCGGGCAGGGGTCCTGCAGGGCGGCCTCCCAATCTTCCATGCACGGATGGGGGAGAGGGCTTAGAGAAGGGGTAACTTGGCGCGTCCAAACCATGGGGTAGAGCATTGCTCACTCACCGCAATGTGGGTAGTCAGGGGAATAAAGGGAGGGGTACCAGAGGTTTAGGAGAAATGGTGTAATAAAGGTATTAGTTTGCAGGCGGCGGTAAATTGCTGCTTCTTGAGCAGACAGGGTAGGGGAAGAGGGAGGTAATGTACGGCGAGACAGGCTATAGTGTTCAAGCAGTTTTGTGTACGTAAGGATCGGGGAGGCATGCGTGTGATTCGGGAGAGGGAAGGCTCGGGAAAGGAGCGCGCGAGCGTGTCGATGGCCAGCTTCATTACCGGGCATCAACTGGTATCCCAGAATCCAGATCACACTGATCCTTTTCGGATGGTTAGCGACGAGGATTAGGCGGCTGGTGGCACTGATGCGTCCGCGAAGACAGTTACGGCAGGCCGTGCGGGAATATGACATGACGGTACCTTGTGCATTAGGGGCGGCGGCCAAAGCAATGGCTGCTTCTTCGGCAATACTCGGTTCGGTGGTTCGAAGAGAGGCATAGTTGAGAAGAGTGCCCGCTGGAGATGTCACGGTAATGGCCATATGCCCTTTAACCGGGCCAGCATCGTCTACGTACAGAGTATTCAGTTGGCGGTCCCATATTCGAGAGAGATGAGTGGCTCTTACCTGTCGGCGGTCTTGGTGATATTCTGCATGTATGTGCTTGGGGAGAGGTTTGACGGTAATGGCTCGGTGAATATTCTGTGGCAGATCTTCGCGGTTTTGGGTGGTATAGGGCGGAGCAATATTGAGAGTTTGAAGGGCATGTCTTCCAGTGGACGAGGCCACACTCTATGTTTAGCTTCCACGCCCACCTCTCTACACAAGATATTCTAATCTAAGTATACAATCGGAAGTTCTCACGCACCGAAATCGACATCAAGTACGCGCCATGCTGGCAACACGGAATTATCCATTGCGGCACCTGCGTCTTCGTCTTGGGGCGCCATGTTGTGCACCTGAGCTGGAACGACAGCGTCTGATAATGCATCTCTTAGCTATGGTGCACCGTGCGAGACTTGATTGTGGGCGTATATACTGAGCCCGTCTCGGGTAGCGATAGCTGGCAGGATGTTCGGCGAGCGCAATGAGCGGACCGTGTTCTTGGCGGCCTTCGCTGACTGAGTCACCAGCACATCCCCTGTGCATCGACGAGGAACCGATCGAAGAAATCTTAACATTCTGTAATCTCTGAGCAGTTCGCGCTCGAGGTCCACCTTGCTGTGGTGATCTCAGCCTTGCTTTTGAGAGCCCTGCCACGAGTCGCCTGGGGCGGCTCCGTGGCCGCCGTTATAGGCTTTGCGCGAACGCTACGCCGTGCATCCGAGGTCGCTGCCCCGCCTCTCGTCTGCCGGTAGGTTTGGCGCTCGTCCCTCGGAGGAGTCAAACAGGTTAAGCACCGAAAAAAATGTCAAGCTCGCTGGTGGCTCCTGGCGATGCCAAGGGCTAAAGGGATCCCGCTGGTCGTAGGTATCGTATGATTCACTGCACTAATCCGCCACAACAGATTTCCAACGGAGTCCATGCAACATTCGTCCGCTCGTGACGAACGTGGGCACAGTTCCTCCACTGAGAACATAATCTATGGAGACTGACTCTAAAGGATGCGCGATTCTGCGCGCATGACTCTGCCGCCAGTGGTCTTGTTTGAGCGTAGTATATAAGAGAAATGCGCAACAACTTCAACAACTTCCTGTTGAAGTTGTAGCGCATTTCTCTTATATGCTATGCAGAACCAACTAGCCCGACAACACGCTCTTGTTTGAGCGGTATTCTGCACCTGTAAGGTTGTTTGCTTTTGGTAATGACTGGGTATTACAGGGATGTAAAAGAAAGCTTCTAGAACTATCTTTCACCACCTCAATATTATTCCACACATGATAACAACACCCATGTTAAGAAAGAAGGCCTGTTTAAGAGTAAAAATGAAGGCGTTGTGCAGTGCTACCTAAAACCTAATGTTGTGCGGTGCTACCTAAAATTTCAAGGTTTGGTTAAAATTAAAAGGCTCTGTTTCATCATTCTGCGTGTTTGTTGACCCAAAATTGCAAGTAATTCAAAATGCAGTGTTACCACCGATGTGTTGTAATAACACTCAGTGCTAAGAGCACATATGGTGCATCATTAGACAGCTAAGGTTACATTTAGAACCAAGGCCTTCCTTACAAAAATGAGTGTGTAAAGTATGTGTTCCAGTTGTTTACATACGTGAAGTCAATCTATAAATGTTTCACAAAATGGACACATAAATGTTGTTGATATCCGGTCCACATCAATCAAATAGTGGCACTCCGAATTGAATTGTTGACTGGGTGTGCTAATGTTGTTGACTGACAAATTGTATTGAGGCTGTTGACATAGCACGTATTGTCAAACACCACTAATTCTGCGATTTACATTCAAGATTTTGACTGCGTGTGCTGCTGTTGTGGAGTTTACAAGGTGTATCATAGTTGTTGACTGCACACAAAAAGCGAGTTTGCAAGTATTATCATAGTTGTGTACTGCACATAAAAGGTCAACCTGGCTCTATATGCATCCAAATTGCTAACTGCAGCTGTTATGTAGTACTAATTAAGTGACACATCTGCAAATTTTTCAATATATGTGAGACAGGTCTGATCAGTCATCTTTTTTTTTTATTTCGAAGAAAATTTATTGCAATAAAGTCACTGAACTCCACACTGCACAGCCATAACAACATACAAGCGACAACGGGATTACGCAGTGCACGTTAAAGAACCCCAGGTGGTCGAAATTTCCGGAGTCCTCCACTACGGCGTCTCTCATAGCCTGAGTTGCTTTGGGACGTTAAACCCCACAAACCAACCAACCATTAGTTGGGGATATCAAGTACCGGCGTTCGCGATCAGCACTGAATTTTGATGGAGCCTGACTGCCCCCATACGAACCACATTACGCAGAACAGTTTTAGACCGAATTTGGCTTGAGAATATAACCCTATTGTGTGTGGTATACAAATAAAACTATATTTAAATAAAACCTACACGTTGAATACTTGCGATTGATAGTTAAAACGTAAACATATCGAATTAGTGACAAAATTATGGACCACCGAAACCCCCTAAACAATTCCGATTTTTATTTCGGATGTTTACTAAGGGGGACATAACTCTGTAACGGTACCCGAAGACAAACGGGAGTGGTACCAAACGATTTGTCATGATGAACTATAATGGAAATAATGCATCGTATATGTCAATCACGTGATCGTAATTTCTCCGCTAAGCGGCGCTAGACGGCGTATTCGTGAATATATAGGGCCGTCTCCTCTGGAGCTCCAGTTTTTTTCTGAGCACAATAAACGATAATTATTGCTAACAGGCTATCGAATTACATCTGATTCTATTATTTTTTGCATAAGTAAAATGCGACCAAAACACAAATATCTGTAAATATTTGCTACACGCTTTTGGTTGTTAAATGACATTAACATGGAAGTTTACTCATCAGTTGACAAAAAGCACTAAGGGAAGCAAAAGCAAAATCACTAGCAGGAAAAGAAGCTAACGGAATCAAGCTATGAACTAAGGTCTCCCTGAGAATTTTTGAAGATCATCCGTTTATGTTTCAGCCAGTCAACGAATAGTTAACAAGATTTACACACATGCTAGTCAACAACTATATGTATTTAGTTAGGTCAAAACATGGTTAACAAACTTTGCACAAATGTTAGTCAACAACTACTCTGTTGGCTAAAGATGAATATCCATTTCGTTTACACTTGATCACAGGCAACAACCTGTGTGGAAGCTGTCTACTCCACAAGTTGTCCAGTCTGTCAACTCTAGGTCAATGCTCATTTTTGTGAGGGCTGTGGTGTTAGGTTTGCGAGCTTATTTACTCATCCGATACACTGAAATTTCTCGTAATTGTTTCTTATGCTCAAGGATTTTAGTTTGATTTAGAGGGTTTAACGACTCAAAACGAGCAGACTATCAAACAAGGCGTACCGAAGGTTTCTGGAAATTAACCATCTGAGGTTCTTCCGTGTGCGCGCACATCGCACAATACGCGTGCGCCTTGCTTTTCGCTTGCATCCAAATATGGCTTCTGTGGCTGGGATTTGACCCATGCCCTTGGGCTCTAGTTCGCTATACCTTGGGCTCAGCATGGCTGCAGAAGCGAAGGAAAGATCTGAATATTTTTCATTGCGCATTCTGGCAAAGTATTCGTTCTTAATATATGCCTTTAAATATAGGACATCTGAAAAACAATTCGGCTTGGAACAAGATCGGTAGGACGTGCGGCTATTGCTATACTTTGCAAATGCAGCTTGTTCGCTCGGGCTTGCTCGCTCGCGTCAGTCTCGTCTTGAGATGTGTCAGCGCTATAGCGAGTGAAAGATGCCCGATACACTTACATAGACGCGACATTGTCGCATTGTCAGGCACGCTGAGAACGAGCTTACGAGCGAGATGAGGTTCCCTTTGTACATGCTAAACATTTGTCATACGCAGTGAACCTTTGTGCAATTTTCCCAAAGGTGCCCCGCCGGGGTGTCGCAGTGGTTACGGCGCTCGACTACTGTTCCCAAGGGTGCGGGATCAAATTCCGGCATCGACGGCCGCCTTTCGATTGAGGCGAAATGCAAGGCGCCTGTGTGCTGTGCGATGCCAGTGCACGTGAAAGAACCCCAGGTGGTCGAAATTTCCGGAGTCCTCCACTACGACGACTCTAATAGCCTGAGTCGCTTTGGGACGTTAAACCCCACAAACCAAACTAAACACATTTTCCCGAAAGGGTTTGCAAAATTGACATAATAGGCGTTCGCATGATGGCGACACTGCCGTCGGGCCTCTGGATTTCCAGCGTTCATTCGGCAATGGCGTCGCTTGCTTCCGTGTGCCAGAAACGCATTTGCGACTTCTTCAAGCGTCAAATGAACTTTATGCGCAACGAGTCACCATGGTTGAGTGCCAACGCTTTTCGCCGATAAAAAGTACGTGTTCACTTCAAAGACAGTAGCTTCGAAGATTATTCGGCCATTGATTTCAGCTCAGAGGTGATTGGTAAGGACGTAAAAAAAAAATATATATTAAGATGTTCACAGGAAGGGAAAGGCGCAGTATCTGTCACACTTGTTTCTGTGGACATTTGAAACGCGCCGTAATGGAGAGGAGGAAGGTGGGAGTGAAAGCGGAAGAGAGAAAGAGAAGCCGCAGGTGGAGGGCTACGCAGTAATTTCGACCACTTGAGGATCTTTAACGTGCGCTGAAAACACGCAGCACACGGGCGCCACTTCGTTTCGCCTCCATCGAAACGCAGCCGCCGCAGGTGGAATCGAACCCGGGTACTCCGGAAGAGTGGTCGCGCGTCTTACCATTTCACCACCGCAGCGGGACGACGTCAAAATGACGAAACCAGAATTTTTTCAGCCCAGCGCTTAAAGCAGAGGTGTGTCGCCACTAACGCGGTTTGCTTCTAGCCAATCACAGACTCTTTAGAAATTAACACCAAGAGAAAGCAATTTCTGTAAGACGGCGACCAGACGCCGCGGTTGTAATGAGCACAGCGCCATTCACGCGCGGAAACTTGGCCAGTGCGGTTCACCGCGGGATCGCCTTGGGATCGCCTTGAACTCTGAAGTATTCTAGGCTCTCTTCACGCCAAGTGCAGACGTCTTCACCAGCTCAGAAGATGTGGCAGCAGATCAGTCCACCCATCACAGCCATCAGCATAGCTTCAGGAGTACTTGAAGGCCAGGTGCTGGCTAGTGCGCGAGATCACGGAGACACCATGCTCCCGGGAGCAATCCGGGCATCTGTACTTTTGCGTAGATCGTCTTTGCGGACGCACACGGTACGGCAAGAGGGCAGCATGGCCTTATGCGCGTCTATCGGGCAGCAGCGTCACAGCACCGCATCCGCTATCAATGTTCCAGCACCAGGAATGTCGCGAGGAAGGGCCATGACCACAACCGCTCACGAAGAATACACCCTGTTTCAAATAACACTCCGGGGACAGCGCGACCGCGTGGGTGACCCTTACCAGCGGCGACATTTTATGAACATAGTGCCACTGCCGTGCGCGCTCCCACCTGACCCCAGCATCACAGCCTCCATAAGCGTTCCAGCTCCGGGATTGTTGGGACGCCATTTGTTTGCTAGCGCATATCACCAGGGAGGCGTCATGGCTACAGAAGCACTCCAGGCCTGTGTAAACCGATTGCTGTCAGCCGTACCACCGCAGATATGGCAACAGGGCAGCATGGTCTTGTGCGCTCACGCTCAGCCGCAGTATCTCAACACCGCAGCCGCCGTCAGCGTTCCAATTCCAGCAGTGTGGGGTGACCAAGTGATGTATGGCGCAGCTCACCAAGGATACGCCGCCACATTTCCCCAAAGTGCTCCAGGCACAGAACGCTGGCTTGGCCCGGCCTCACCAGCGCAGTTTGTATGGCGACAATCGAGCACCGAGATGTGTTTTGACGCAGTCGGACACAACACCGCAACACCATCTGAGTTTACAGCACCAGCATTGTCGGGATACCATGTGATGGCTGGCGCAGCTCACCAGGTATACGCCAACGTTCCCGGTAGCCCCCCAGGCACAGTACGCCGTAGTGGGCCGTACTCATCAACGCATATGATGCGGTGACAGGGCAACATCGTCTTCGGTGTGCATCAAACCGAACGCAACATCCAGTCATCGTTCTGTCGTCGGGAGTGTCGAAAGCGAAGAAATTTTCTTCGTGCCTTTGATTTTGCAGCATTAAATCGGTGTATGTTTTTTTAAAAGGTTCGAAAATTATTTTGCTTGCAGTGGTCTTTCGTTTAAGTTCGTGAAGAGAACATAGTAGGTCACCGCAGTTTGGCGGCAGCTCTCGTTCCCAGCACCCACAGTTGTGACAGGTAAGTATAAACGCATTACTGATCAGGAGTGAAAAAATGAGTCTAAAAAGGCATCAAATATTGCCTATATGCAACTAAAGGCGAGGGGCCAATATTGGATGCTGTTTCACTTCTCCATTTTGTATGACCCCGCCGTGGTTGCGCAGTGGTTATATACGACGTTAGCTCTATCCAAGGGTGTCATTCTTTTTTCGATAAACCAACTAGTTCCCTTTTACAGCTCCAGCAATGTCACGACCATGCGTATTCTGCCTACATAGCCATACAGTGCTCACGCATTAAAATTATTTCGGAATACAAACGAGGCCTCTTTCGTGTTACCATTAGTCAGCGTCGCGTCCGATTACGCTTGCGTAAGATGCGATCAAAAGCTTTCAAACCTCTTATAACGAATTGCGCGTGTCGATGCAGAAGGGTTATACACATTAGACCGGCTTCGGGTTGTAATTGTTTGTACTACATCCCACTATTGAATCTGATATGGCGTCTCGGGCCAGTGTGGCAGCGATAAAATAGAGGTGAAACAGGAAACGAGCCCTTTTGGTGTGCAATATTAGCACATAAAGCCCGCACGTAGACAAGGCGTTTGTTTTCTCGGAAAGTGCCAATGATAACTATTAATTTATGGTTTGTGTTCATACAGGGGCTTTAACGTCCCGAAACAGCTTAGCTACAAGGCACACCGCAGTGGAAGATACAGGAAGCTCTGATCATCTAAGTTGTTTTGTCGCGAAAGCTAAATCACGCTAGTCGTCGAGCCATTTCACGTGGCACAGCGTGGGTCAAGCTGCGCATGCGCGAGGAGCCGCGTGACGTCAGAGGCAGCAGCTGGTGTGTCGCAGCTGCCGTGGAGGCCGCGCTTCGCCGCGCGCTCCGCCGGTGCCGGAGAAGTGACATCATAAACACAGCCGGCGCCAAGCACGTATCACTCTCCGTGATTGCTCGGAGAAGAGGTGTGTGTAACGCACGGCCAGAACCGACAAACTATGGAGAAGGAGAGCCCGGCCGCTGCTCATTGCATAGCCTAAGTTATCCTAAGCGTAGCCATGTACCTGTCGCTTTTGCAACTCAACTAGGTTTCACCGGAGCTAAACCACTGCCAATTTATTTTTAATAGCGCAAGCTCTTCTAACGTTTGGCGATATCTCTTAGTGTGTCGACGGCTCCAATTTCGAGATGTTGGACCACGGAGGGAGGGGGAGCGACCATTTGATTCAAATTTGTGATCTAATCGATGTCACCAGAGATTCGGACCGGTTTCAAACGGTTTGTTGGGTTAATGCACGTAAAATTGCTAGTCAAGCTTTCAAATGTGTGAAGGAATCCTACCTACAACCTCTGGTCACTGAAACCAAAACTGAGGTGTAACTGTCAGGGGCAGTGGCGATAAATAGTTATATTGGATTAAATGAAAGGATAGGCTCATATATTTGCAACACTTCTTGGTGCACACCTGATCACGCCGTAAGGGAAGAGAGGGGGGTAGGAGTAATAAAATTTCTGAGATCACTGCAGAATCTGCACTGGAGAAATGCGTAAGCCTGAGCGTTGCTGTGTTGTGCGCGACATGTGACAGCGGAATTCCGCAAGTTAAGATGCTACGCATTCGCTTTCCTGTAAACCAGTTGATTTTTGATGCGTTCAACGAAACGCTGGTTGTGTTCGATAAGGGACTCGCGATATACATTGTGCATCAGCAACGCTCAGGCTTTCGCATTTCTGCACTGCAGGTTCTGCAGTGCTCTCGGAATTTTTCAGACTGCATTTGGTTGATTACCTCTTTACACACTTTGTGTTTTTTGTTTGTTTGTTTGTTTGTTTAAAAAACTGATTTATTTACAGGAAGGGAAAGGCGCGGTAACTGTCTCACTTGTTTTCTGTGGACACCGCAACCGCGCCGTAAGGGAAGGGAGGAAGGTGGGAGTGAAGGTGGAAAGAGAGAAAGAGGAGCCGTAGTGGAGGGCTACGGAGTAATTTCGACCACCTGGGGATCTTTAACGTGCGCTGACATCGCACAGCACACGGACGCCTCTTCGTTTCGCCTCCATCGAAACGCAGCCGCCGAGGTCGGGTTCGAACCCGGGTACTCCGGACAGTGGTCGGGCGTCTTACCACTGCACCACCCCGGCGGGGCTGTTTGTTTGTTTGTTTGTGGGGTTTAACCTCAAAAGAAAGAGAGAGTGGGCCTAAGGCGAATCATGACACGGCGTCGGTGAAATCCGAGCTCTGGTTGGACGGCGTTCCAAACGGCCTCTCAAGTATCCGACAAATGAGCGAAGCGCAGCAAGGAGGACGCTGGTAGAGGCTTTCTAGTTTCAAACAGCCCAACGTTATGGCGTCTCCGCAAAACAGGGTTGTCACCTCTGTGCGCGCGTTGGATGTGTGTGGCCTGGAGAATGACGGATGCACCACGGACTTGCCACCAGTGACGTGTGTGACGGCTGTGGCGCGGTAGAAACTCTCGAACATCTTCTACTGCACCGCGCTAGCCGAACCACGACGTGAGTTGCTGGCGGCTTACAGAGCGCAGGGGGTAATCCCGGACAGCGTAGCTGTGCTCCTGTGGCCGCCGGGCAGTGCGCTCGTCCGGGAGCGAGCACACGTGAGCCTGTGTGAGTATATCGAACAGGCGGGCTTGATGACCCGCCTATTCCACCTCGCCGGATAGTGCGCGCTGTAACTGAACGCTCCGCGTGTGCTATTTCGCACAATAACGGCCGATCGCCCACGACAGCCGTCAGTGTTTCGCACATGTGGAGGCCCGCCCGATGTGCCAAGTGCTCAGTGACCTAAGACATTTGCAAGTGGGCCTCAAGCAAACTACTGTATACTGTGCCATTTTGTATATATTTCATTTATTTTTACCTACTCTTTTCTTTCTCCCTATCGGTCACCTCTGGTTTCCTCTACCTTTTCCTCGCTATCCCTTTATTTCCGCCACCCCAGTTCAGGTGCTTCAGACAGCAGATACCGGGGCTGGCAAACATCTTTTCTTTCCTTTTGTATATAGAATTTTCTTGTATATACAATTTTCCTTTTGTATATACAAGAAGAATACGATTGAGATGGAGCGCATTTGGCAAGCACTCGCAGATTATGACTAGCAGCTTGCCGGTATCGCTCAAGAGGAAAGTATACAACAGTTGCATCTTACCTGTACTCACCTATGGGGCTGAAACGTGGAGGCTAACCAAGAGAGTTCTACTTAAGTTGAGGACAACCCAGAGGGCTATGGAACGAAAAAATTACCGACGATTACGTTACTTCCTAATGCGAAATTTGAGCGCAGCAAATAAGCTGTTTCACCTTTTCGATAGATTGAGGCAAAGAAATCCAGCAACACATGTATGCGCTATCACAGAATTTTTTAGAGCGCGCGAAGAAAGGAAGTAAGTTCGAGCCGGCACTTTGACAACCGGAGACTCGCAGGAAGAGGGAGGAGGGGGGCGGCGTGTACACCCAGCGGCAAACGATGGGGGCAGAAGCGCGCGCAGCAAGCGGACAACGCGATAAAGGGAGGAGGGAAGAGATAGCAGCGACTGACTGATGCTGCTGACGCCGATAGTGAGTCAACCCCAGCTGCGGAGTTAGTTTCACGGACAACGCCGCCGATGCCGAATCTACGCCAAGAGCTCACGGAGCTGAAGAAACGGAGTCAAGATAGCGAAGGAGACTGTCAGTTGCTAAGGAATGACCTGGGGAACCTTAAAAAGGAGCTTGTTGAATTGAAGCAATATGGTAGGCGCAACAACATTGAACTAAAAGGAGTACCAGAGACAGAGAATGAGAGCATAGATGACACAGTCCAGAAGGTGGCCAAGTGCCTGAAAGTAGAGCTCTCTGCTTCTGATATAGATGTCGCGCATCGAGTTCCAACTCAAAGATCAGGGCTGCCAAATATAGTCGTGAAGTTCAACTCAAGGTGTGTGAGGGACAAATTCTTTCAAGCAGCAAAGACAAACCGGTTGAACACCAGGATGCTTGGTTTTGAGGAAAACGACCCAATTTTTGTGAATGACCACCTCTGCCCTGAAAATAAGATCCTGCTAGGCAAGGCCATCCAACTGAAAAAAGAAAAAGGCTGGAAATTTGCCTGGGTCTCTAATGGTAAAATCATGGCGAGGAAAGCAGACAACTCGAAAGTCGTACATGTGACATGTGAAGATGATCTTGCGAAAATTGTCTAGTGGCTGATTCCTAGCCACGGCTACCCCAGGGCAGAGATATGGCATTCATGACGAATGACAACAGTAGCTTGCACATATTCCACAGCAATATACGTAGTATAAGAAGGAACTTAAATTCGCTTCTTGCTTATCTTTGTCAGCACAAAAAACACTACGATGTCATTGCAATATCAGAAACTTGGCTCCAAAAAGGTGAAGATGTTGTTATTCCTGATTATCTCACAATTTCTTATCCGCGTGATTCCCTTTCACGTGGTGGTGGTGTAGCCCTTTTTGTTCACAACAGTCGCGCCTATTCAGCATTGCCCAACCTTTCTTGCAGCACACCAGATATTGAAGCATTATTTATCAGACTGGACAACTCTGTTATCGTAGGTGTCGTGTACCGGCCCCCTAATTCACCTGCAGCTTTATTTCTTCAAAAACTTGAATCTATATTCTTCACTCTAGTATCAGGACACAAGGGTCCGGTTGTAATTAGTGGGGACATTAACATAGACACCTGTCACGCAAACCATAGTGACTACACGTATCTACTGGAGTCCTTTAATTTTCAAAACTTGATCACTATTCCAACTAGAATTACAAGTACATCTGCAACGGTCATTGATCATGTTTTAACGAATATAGCCTCGGAAATTATTGCAGGGGTATACAGCCAACCCATTTCAGATCATCTGCCTACATATGTAACGGTCAGAAACATCCCCAAACCAAAATTAAAACACACCAAAGTAAGTTCGAGGATTGACTACGAATTACTGAGATCGAACATCCAGTCAATCGACACTAGTACCTTATACCACGATGACGTTGACACCGAATTCTCCAATCTAATTGACACTTTGACCCGCGCAAAAATTAACAGTAGTAGTAAAAAATCCGTTCGCTCATATAGGGCACCCGTATCGCCCTGGATGACGAGGCAGATTTTAGCAGTACTGCAGCAGAAGGACTTTTGGTATCACAAATGGAAACAGCATAAGGATAATAGCTATTACCTTGGTCAGTATAAAAAATTGCGCAATCAATCAGTGGCACTCATGCGTAAACGGAAAAAAGAATACTACACGCATTTAATCGAACAGAGCTCCGGTAACTCTAAAAAACTGTGGGAAATAGTGAACGGTGTTATAGGCAAACCACACAAACAGACGTTTCCTGACGTGGTTGATCAGAATGTTGTAAACAGCTTTAATTCATATTTTACTACCGTTGGAATTTCTTCAGGTACCAGTGTAAATGACACACATATAAATTCTTTCTTACCGAACCCACTCCCAAATTCCTTTTTTATGAATGACATTGAACTTAACGAAATTCATTCAACGTTGGTATCTATGGATAGTAATAAAGCTGCAGGTATGGATGAAATTACAGTACGTATGTTAAAAGAAAACATCGATATCCTCGGTCCTATATTGTGCCATGTCCTCAACCACTCACTGCAAACCGCCAAATACCCAACGTCGCTAAAAACAGCCAGAGTTGCCCCGATATACAAGGACGGTGATCGCTCAAACCCTTCTAGTTATCGACCAATATCTGTGCTCAGTGCCATTAATATACTTTTCGAGAAAATCCTTGCAAACAGAATTAATAGATTTATAGAGAAATACAACATAATTTGCCAACAGCAACACGGTTTTCGGCCGAATCATTCAACGTCATCAGCTGTGCAGTCATTAGCCCAGATTATAAACAGTGCTTTAAATAATAACAAACTTGTGGCTGTAGTCTTTCTAGATTTAAAAAAGGCTTTTGATACGGTCGACCATTCCATCCTTCTGTACAAGCTAAAGCACTATGGTTTTAGGGAACGGATTTTCGAGTTGCTTTCAAGTTACTTTAATGAACGTCATCAGGTAGTTGTCATGAATAATGTCTCATCGTCACCACAACCTATACGTACAGGCGTGCCCCAAGGGTCTGTTCTGGGCCCAATGCTTTTTTCGGTATATGTTTCCGACCTTCCACGTGCCTTAAAATTCGGAGAAATGCTGATGTATGCAGATGACACCGCTATAATAATCACAGGCAATAGCATCGAGGAAATACAGGCTAAAACAAACGTCGATCTGGCAAACCTTTCTAAATGGTTTTTAGCTAACAAGCTTTCTGTTAATGTCAAGAAAACAAAATATACTATATTTCACTCTCGTAGCAAACAAGTAGATACCAACTCTTTTAGCATTAGCATTAACAACTCCGTACTAGAATATACACCTTATTTTAAATATCTTGGTGTAATCTTTGATAGGCATCTGCACTGGCAAAATCATGTATTAGCAGTGGGGGCGAAGGTGGCATCCGGGTGCTATAAACTACTGCAAGCACGTGACTTCTTTGACACCAATACACTGCGTATTTTATATTTCTCCTTTATCCACAGTCATCTCTCATACTGTCTGGAATCATGGGGGTGGACGTACGACAGCTATCTCGAGCCGATCAGAAAATTGCAGAAACGATCGTTACGAATCATAACACATTCTAAACTGGATCACCCCAGCAAACCATTATTCCGCGACCTACAGATACTACCCTTCGATTCACTGCGCCAGCTAAAAACAGCAACTGTAGTTAACAGCATCGTAAGATATAACCACCCCTTCCATATATCCCTTTTTCATGCATCATCACGTACTACCAGAAATGCAGTATTAGGAAACTTTAATCTACCGCCCACCCATAATGTGTATGGAGAACGACGGCTGTCTTTCATAGGTGCTAAAATATGGAACACTCTACCACAAGAAATAAAATACGCTCGAACTTTCGCGTCTACAGCTAAAACATATTTTCAGCGCATTCATTATATGTGATACTAATACTGTGCACCGTTGGCATCTGATATATTACTGTAATTTAGCACGCACGATGTTTTTCTCTTTTTTTTTTTTTTTTTTTTTTTTAATGAAGCGATTGTTCATTGTTCTGCTTGTTTTTAGAATTTGTATTGATATATACATCCTACTCCCCGCTGTTCCTGGTTTGTATTGTGCACGAGACGAAGTGTCTGCATCATTGTATCTCATTTCTTGGACCCATAACTAGCCTATGGCTACGGGTCCAAACAGTGTTGGACATATCTTTATTGTATTTTTCAAGAAATAAAGAAAAAAAAAAAAACAATATGATACCCTCGCTTCCGCAGCGCCAAGAACCAGGTCTAGCCGTGGGAAGGTGGTCACGTATTCGTCGACGTGCCGGGGCCTACGTGAAATAACCGGCGCGTCGGCAACTGAAGAGCACCCTATCCGCCACACAGGAACAGGGGGGGGGGGGGGGGGGGGACCCTCCCCTCCTCATTTTGCATGGCGGCGACGGTGTTCTATGCAGTCTCGTTATCTTGCAACTCTCTAGCGGCGTCAGCGGCATCCAGCGGTATCAGTCGGTCGCTGCTAGCTCTGGGGGGATGAAAGGGGGGCGGAGCTGGTTACGAGGCCGACGACGACGCCGACGCCGACGCGAAACCCAGGAACGGACGCCAAAGAGCTGCGCTCTAAAATGGTAGGGGTAACATTGAGATAGAAAGCGTGCAGAGTGGGTCAGAGAAATAACTCAAGTTACCGACATTCTAGTAGAAATTCAGAAGAAGAAATGGACATGGGCAGGACATGTAGTGCGAAGAGAGGATAGCCGATGGTCGCTGAGGGTAACAAAGGGAAGGAAAGCGTAGCAGGGGGCGGCAGAAAGTTAGGTGGGCGGATGAGATTAAGAAGTTCGCAGGGGTCAAGTGGATGCAGCTAGCACAGAACCGGGTTAAGTGGAGAAATATGGGAGAGGCCTTCGCCCTGCAGTGGGTATAATCAGGCTGATGATGATGATTATGATGATGATGATGATGATGTATATACAATAAATAACCACTACCACCACCACCACCACAACGGCCACCTGCTAAGCCTGACAGTGAATAGGGTATAGACCCTATTCACTAAGGTTTAGCAGGCGGCGGTTGTGGCAACCCTTTTTGGCGGAGACGCCATGACGTTGGGCGGTTGGAAACTAGAAAGCGTCTACCAGCGTTCTCTCTGCAGCGCTTCGCTCATTTGTCGGATGCTCGAGACGCCGTTTGGAACGCCGTCCATCCAGAGCTCGTCTCACCGACGCCGTGTCATGTTTCGCCGTAAGCTCTCTCTCTCTCTTTCTCTTTTTTCTCCCTCTCTCATGTTGCGTTATGCCGTCTAGGTGGTGTTGGTTATGCATTTATTGGTTGCCAGAAAGACTGCAATGACGTCACGAGCTTATTCATGTGACGTCATTTCAGCCTTACTGGCTAATAAATAATTGGTTCAGAGGAAGGGAAAGGCGCAGTATCTGTCACACTTGTGTCTGTGGACACCTGAGCCGCGCCGTACATTAATGGAGGAAGGTCGGAGTGAAAGTGGAAAGAGAGAAAGGGGAGCCGTAGTGGAGGAATACGGAGTAATTTCGACCACCTGGGGATCTTTAACGTGCGCTGGCATCGCACAGCACACGGACGCCTCTTCGTTTCACCTCCATCGAAACGCAGCCGCCGAGGTCCGGTTCGAACCCGGGTATTCCGGACAGTAGTCGGGTGTCTTACCACTGTACCACCCCGGCGGGGCAAACCACCTGGGCATCTTTAACGTGCGGTGACATAGCGCTCCCTCGATAAGGCTGGGAGAGGTAGGTCACCGCCGCTTGCGGCGGGGGCTAGCCTGTCCGAATTTTTATCTGTTGTAGGCTGTCATTGTACACGCCACCGCTTCGGTACTGGACGACGGCGGTTGTTGTGGCGCGCTTCTTTCTCTCCCTCTTCCTTTTCTTTCTTCTCTATTTTCTCTTCTGTCTGCACGAGGCAGCGAAGGTGGTCCAGCTACAGAGCCAGTAGCAGGCCCGTGCATTTTCTTTTCCTTCTTCCTACAGCCTCAGCCACAACAACAACAACAACACAGCACACGGATGCCTCTTCGTTTCGCCTCCATCAAAACGCAGCCGCTGAGGTGGCGTTCGAACCCACGTACTCCGGCATAGTCATGGAGGAAGGAGGCATAGTAGTCGGGCGTCTTACCACTGCGCCACCCCTGCGTGGCAATTGCCACCACTTTAGTGGAGGTGTGTTAAGACCTGTTTAGTTGCGTGGAGTTGTATAATTCAATTGAGCTTCTTAGGCTACAGG
Organism: Amblyomma maculatum; assembly: GCF_055883805.1. Classification (NCBI taxonomy): domain Eukaryota; kingdom Metazoa; phylum Arthropoda; class Arachnida; order Ixodida; family Ixodidae; genus Amblyomma; species Amblyomma maculatum. The sequence goes on along the minus strand of NC_139344.1, from coordinate 371,124,996 downwards.
CTGATTACTTTGTAAATAATGTATGTAGCGTTTTCCTGCATGTAAACGCGTGTAATAAATACCACGCGGGAAAAAAAGGGATACACCGCAGATCATTGCTCCGTTCGAGTAAAGGTGCGTCTAGTGTATCGTTCACCATACGACTGAATGCTAACGAACAGCTGTGTCACTCATTAGAAAGGAATTATTACGGAACTTATATTTCGAGAGTGAAAAGTACAATTTCGCTGATTTTGAACTTTGCTTGCATGGATTTTTTGGCGCCATCATGCGTCGCCCACGGAATGTGTGATGCTACTTCCCCGTAATCGTTCTGCTTCTGCCCCAACATCTGGCATGTAATCAGTATAAAATGTACGGTGCTCTCATTTAAATAAGCATGGAGCAGACGCGTTTCTTCAACCACATACGCACTGGGTACGCTACCGTCTACTAGTGCGAGGCGTTCATACGAGTCGTCGTCATCGGTTAGATCTCGAGCTTTGCTTCAATGTAGTTAAACCATGGTATCACAATTGGTACGATGTTGGATAGTTTGCGTCGAATATATTTTAGCCTTACTAATTACGTGTCGTTATTAAGAAGTTAGCTATTTACCATTTAAGTCTACATTACCGCGTCGTCATATATCTCTAGGTACTTTTGTCAAATATATTTCCACTGAAGTGATTGTACATTTCACTAATGTGCCGTTAATTGTATATTTCTGATTAAAGATGATCTTTGTGCAATGACATCAAGTCATAAATCGTTAGATATGTTATACCAAGTATAATGCACTACATTGTTTTCATATCCTATTTAATTACCGTGCCTCCGAAAAATCATCTAAAATTTGAACTGCGCACTTAGCTTGTAGCGGTATCCGTCACAAGGTCTCGGCAACTGGAATATAACAGTTAACGTTAAACCACGCAAACCAATGCAAAATCGAGCTATCGCTTGTCTAACTCAACTAAACCAGGGTCAAATTACTGCCATTTTATATTGCCTGATATCAGAAACGGTTTACGACCAGGCTACTAGCCGTGTAGCTTGAAAAAAAAAAATTTAATTTAAAGACACCTCTGAAGACACAAGAGAAAAATTTAAGCATAAATGTTCGGCGCATAAAAAAATGCCGCTTCCAGTTTACTTGACAAAACTAACTCCTAGGTTCGCGGTGGCATTTCGTTTTTTTTTTTTTGTATTTTGTTTCTTGGTTGAACTTTGTTTATCGTCGTTTAGTTTGAGGTGTCCGTTCACTGCAGTGCACTTCACTGCATGTCGATATGTTGCAGAGAGCCAGCCACAGTGCGACGAGATGTATATATCAGTTCTAGCTAGTCTGAAACACACAGTCACCGCCGGATGTCGTCACCCGATGTAGATACAACGCTCCTTTTTAAAAAAGCCTTATGAACGTGTCTGTGTGGTTGATGAGCAACGTTTCTGACTCTAGACCGAGGGTGTACCGTATTCGATACTCATATGTCACTCTGTCATATAAAACGACCTGCCTCAGTTCGCGGCTCGTACCAACATGATCTTGTCACATGGTCTCGTTACGTCATACGACCCGCCGATCAATGAGCACCCGACTATGTCACCTGCCAGTTACCACTTGACCTATATCATGCTCTTGTCCTGCACTGAAAAAGCTGAAGTTGTGTTCCTCTTGCTTAACAACACATACACTAGACTCGTGACATTGCCGAACGGGGGCTTCGCAAGCGCATTCAACTTTTTAGCTTGTCAACCTTGTAGTGCTTGCGTATGAAAAACAAAGTAAATCTATGTTTTCTGTAATATTAGCCCATCAATAATATTTTCAAGCGAAAGAATATTTTTCATCCCAGCAGCAGGTGTCCTTCATGTTTGTTCGGAATCGCTCTTCTGTTCTTTAGATCTGTACGCTTGTCTTGTTTGGAAACGTTGGGGGATGAAGACGAGTGCAGGATCATGATACATTTTTTACAACAATTCGTAATGTAAAAACGACAGCAGGTTTAAGGCTCTCAGATACCAAAATAAGGAGAGAAAATCGGCTATAATTGTTGCGGTAAAGTGGTGCTAGCTCCTCATGCCGCTAGACTAGGGCAAAGAGGTAGTCATTTAAAGTGTGAAATGATCGCTCAACCTTTATAGGTACAGAAACACGGAAATGTCCATCTCCCTTTTTTAGCTTTCCTAAGCTTGAAGTGAGGATGCGGGGAAATTATCACTGAATCAGACAGTGGCATGATGCATACGTACATGTCAGAAAATATTGCGACGTGCTTTTCGGCCCAAACTTTTCAGCAGGAAAAATTATGAAAATGTCGATGCGCGTCCCGTACGCTTTACCCTGTAACATGTTCTCCCGAGTTGCTTTTCTGTATTGCCGTACGGTTTTTCCTTTCGGTTGTTTAGTTATCTTGTGCTCCTCAAAACGCGATCCGTCATAGCAGCCACTGCGGGCATGCAAACGTGGATTTCAGCAGCCTTAAAGATCTTCGAATGATGTTGCCTGCGGATAGACTGTACTGGAGGAAAAAGGGCTAAACATACATCACAGTGCTAGCAAATAAGCCTTCTTCCTATGTTTAGAGGCATTATGTTCCACAAAGATTAGCGTTTAGAGTAGCCTTATAACTATTTTGAGCCCATATATCATTCTCTTTCCCTTTTCTATCAGTGGTGCTATCGGCACTAGTAAGCATGAGCCAAAGTCATTCCGAATGTGCGTAGTGTAGCTAGAAAACTAACGAAAAAAAAATACTCAGAATTATTATGTTCAGCACATAAATCCAGGTTAGGATCCCGTGGGCTCAGGACTTGACCCGAGAGCCTTCTTCGAACCGCGATTTACGCTCACAATTTTGTTTTTGAGAAAGCGTCATTTTTGTTGCCATTGTGTGACCCGCGCACACAGGAAATAAGGCCACGTTAACCATACTCTCCGGCCTTGAGAAGCCCTTGCGCCAATCAACTACGAGCAGGAGTGAGCGATGAGCTCCCTTGAATCACAAGGAGGAGGAGGAGGAGGAGGAGGAGGAGGAGGAGGAGGAGGAGGAGGAGGAGGAGGAGGATAAACTTTATTTTCTTCGACAGTCAGTAGTAAAATGTTGTCGGGTTATGGCCCCATCAAGTGGGTGCACCCTTGTGCTCATTTTTCTTGCCATTTTTTAGCAATCTATCGCCGCACACCTTAGCAATTCTAGACAAACAGTTCTAGCGCAGAGTTGTAAAAAACGCGTTGTCGCACAGAGACCGACGACACTGACTCTCGCCTTTTGCAAAGAAAAGGCAACGGCAGAAAATGTGTGCATTTCGGACGTGCTCCACAATACTGACGATGGTGCAGCGACTGGCTGTACACTCGCCTTCAACGCGTCATGCAACCAGTTGCATGCAGCATATTCAAAACTGTAACTTCACTAGTTTAATTCAAAGCCGAAAACATATACTGCAGCTGTACAAGCATGCCTTGCACCATGTCTAGTCCCAATCCTTTCTTATCATTTGCTCTAGGCGCTAAGAGAAATACAGTAGCATCATCTTTGAACCAGTAAGGCAAACGCCCAGTAGCTACACTCGTTAGGCGGTTGGGGAAACACAGCGGTAGGCGCCACTGGACCCTTCCTTGGCAAATGTAACGCTGCATGCAATTGCTAGGCGGGAGTTCACGCGTCCTGGCTGCAATATTGCCTCGCGCTTCTTAGCTAGAAAATCCTCACTTTGATCGGCGGAGATATTGTTTCAGGGAATGAATCACTTAATCTCCGACTCGCTTTACGCTCTGGTTTTGGGTTGCTTGTTTCTTATCCTCTTAGAGTTTATTCTTTTTACGAGTTTCTTTTTCTTCTGCGACTAAGGTATGGCCACCGAGAAACTGGAAATGAGGACATGCTACGAAGAGAAGTGAAACATTGGGTTGCTGCTTGCATGGATTCTAAGCTAGACCTTTTTCATTTTCAAAAAGTATTCTTTATTTGTGCCTCTTAATTTTGTGGCTGTGGTTCAAGAAAAATAAACTGCGCCCAAATGTCTTATGCTAGTAGGAAACTCCGCTTTAAAGTTGTTGTGGCGAGCAGCTTGTGTGTGCGTGTGCGTGTGTATGTGTGTGTGTGTGCTTGTGTATGTATGTGTGTGTGTGTGTGTGTGTGTGTGTGTGTGTGTGTGTGTGTGTGTGTGTGTGTGTGTGTGTGTGTGTGTGTGTGTGTGTGTGTGTGTGTGTGTGTGTGTGTGTGTGTGTGTGTGTGTGTGTGTGTGTGTGTGTGTGTGTGTGTGTTTGTGTGTGTGTGTGTGTGTGTGTGTGTGTGATTGCAACACTAGGTTATTTTCGTTTTTGTTAGCCGAACTCATTATAACGGCTCCCTAGGTCAGTATATGAGTTTATATAGAAGGCTTTAATACCGCCGCTGTATTATATATTTCACCTCATCCCAGAGATGAAGATTTGGTGCTGTGACATTGTCTGCTCAAGCTATGGCATACTAAGTAAGTGTTCAGAAAGCCAGTTGTCAGGCAATAATGAGATAAATAAAAGATTCTAAAGCGTTTAGCAAATTAAATCAACGTTAAAATAATGCACTGAAACATTCTAGAACGATAAGCCTCTTCTTAATTTGACTGCTCATTCAGAGTTTTGGAAAAATATCTTATGACGAAATGTAAGTTGGAGCACATTATGTGGCTGGAACCTTGATCAGGAGAACTGAAATATATGGCAAACACTATGTCAAATTGTTGACGGGCCTACTATTATAACGGCTCATACGCGCACTTTAATATGTTGGTCTACAGAATGTATACGTCCTCAGGCATAACCAGAGAGCTGGTTTTAGGCAAGCGCCTACATTTTTGCTCATTATGAGCGCGCATCGCTGAAATATAATAAACGCATACGGTGCTGAAATGTGATTAATACTACATCTACAGTGATTATAGGTGTATAGCTTTGGGGTGTATGCATATATAAACTTCTGATGTTTACTTCTAAAAATGACTATTTCGCATATAGAATGCTGAATTTAAAGTTCTGCTTTTTTTTTTTTCGGATTTCGTTTGCTTAAGAACTCGTACCAGGTTTGTCTGCCCACATCACGAAACGCTCGACGATTTCATTATTGGATCTGATGAACTTCGTATCAACGCCTGCAGTGTGTAAATGATACCAGCTGCGTGAGCAAAATTCGGACACTTTTTTTCTACCGTTGTCTTCTGCCATTCCCTTGTGGAGGCTTGCACTATTTCGCTGAAAAAAGTGGCAACCGATTGCTTGGCGTGACGCTTCAAGAAGCATATCAGATGTGTACAAAGCACAAGCGGTCTTGACTCAAGGCAACACCCAAAAAGACCGGCAGTACTTGTGTCAGCACGCCTTTTCTCGCGCGCATTACAGGAAACGAATTGCAGGTAAAACCCTCCCTACCCCGTTTGGACTAATCTTCAATGTATAGCAGCTAATTAATGCTTTTTTTTTTTTGAGGACAACTTCATGAAATGATCCGCGCCAAGTAATAGTTCATTATAGAAAATATTTGGTTTTTGAGTGCCAAATATAATTTCTGTAGTGTGTGGCGGTGACCATTTTATGTAGGATAGCGAACATTGTGAAGCTTTAAATGCTTTGAGAACAAGCCCTCACCTGTAACGTCCGCAAATGTTTAGGGCTTTTTTACACTTTGCAAGTTGATTCATTGCCAGAAGACACATAGCCTCGAGCTCATGAACCTGCTCATTATTTTGTGTTCGCCTGCTTTTACGGTTTCTTTAATTAGTTCTACATTGACGGCATTATTCATCCTCTGTGTAGGCGTACGCCAACCTATGTAGGCAAAATAAACATTTACCGGCATAATCATATTAGGCGAACATTTTGGCTCCATTTCCCTCGCCTTAGTTATGTTTCTCCTCCGGGCCTTTCTAAAAGGCAGGCACCATTGCTGTGGCTTAAGTTTTGCATTGATTGTTTGCTTATAGTTTCCTACCAAGGCGAGTCTACCTTGCGGTGTTCATCGTAGAAAAGCACACATTTTAATTAGAGCCTCAAGAATTTAAAAGAAAGGCGTTTTCACTTCACAGGTTGTTGACTGGCGCACTATTATCTCCGACAATTTTTCTCGACAGAAAACAATACCGCCCCCTTTTTCTCTGCTGCAGCACATGCATCGCCTTTTGGAAAGCTTTGAACAGCCACTTCCTGATGTTTGTTCTTTTTTTGCCTGCTTTTTGTTTGACGATTTTTGCCTGCTTTTTGTTTTTTGCTGCAGATATTGTGAGTTGATATAAGGGTCTCAAATAATTTACCCATCTGGTACATTTTCTTGCCTTTTTTTTTCTTTGTCTTGTGCCTAAAATATGCAGTCGTGCAAATTTTCATCTATTCGGTGTGGCTTCCGCCTTTTTTGTGCTCGTCAAGAGTGCTGAGCTGTGCAGGGTTTGATTATTTTGGACGTTACTGCTTTGAAAACATACCGTCTTCAGGGACAAGAAATCCATGAGCAAGGAAACACATATGGAACTGAGACGAAGGCTAGCAATCGATTCATTTTGGGAAGACAGCCGTGCTTACGTAGAAACCATATTATCACGTGGTAAAGATTGTGCTTGGAGGGAGATTCCTGGAAGCTTCACGGGGTGTGCAAGTTTTAAAACCGCTGTGACTTGAATTGGTAAAGGCGTTCATATAATTTTTAATGTAATAAATGTAAACCTTATCTCTTCGCAATGAAACGTTTAGTGATGGGCGTTCGGACACTGAAAGGATTCTCCAGAAACTGCTTCTCAAAACCAATACGAACGTGAACGACAGACTTCATTTTCAGAACATTCTTTACCGCATCAAATTTCTTGAATGCAATAAGAACACCGCTTTTATATGCAGAGTCAACAATACTAGCCACATTATTCTTCATCGACTTAGCCCTCAACAAAAAAAAAAATTAAAACAGTCACGATTACCAAAGATACCGCATGATGTTGTTGTTGTTGTTGAAAACTTTTATTGTCCAACAGAGAAGGACCACACCGCCTGGGCCGCTCTGTCTCACCCCCCTGTAAGGGGGAGGGGACTTAGCTGCCCAGCCGCACGGGATGGTCGCATTAGATGCTGGCCGGTTTGGTTTCGCCGGCGGCCTCTGCTGCCAGTTGGACGGCGGTGAGTTGGAGCTCAGGGTCCGAGCTTCGCAATAAGGTTTCCCAGGCTTCCCTACTGCTAATGTTTTGCGCCCTGCCTGGGGAGTAAGCGCACTCCCAAATTATATGGTCGAGGGTTCCTCTCGCCCCACACTTTTTACATTTATCGTCCTCGCAGTCCGATCGGATATGTTTATTTAGTACTGGGTTTGGGTATACTCCAGTCTGCAGGCGTCTCCACGCCATTGCCTGACCTCTATTTAACGCCGTGTTTGGTGGGGGGAAACGCATCCGGCATTGCCTGTAGTGTTCTGTAATGTCTTGATACGAAATTAATCGCCCTTCTCTATTATGTTCTGCCTGAGCCGAGCCATCCTGTACAGCTCGGAGGTAGAGATCTCGAGCTGCACTGTGGGCCGCCTCGTTACCGCTGACAGATTCGTGCGCCGGGGTCCAGATGATGTTGATCGTCCTATCAATCACTCCTTGTGTTAAAATTTTGGTGGTGAGGGGGTTTACCCTCCCCCTACTGAAATTTTGGATTGCAGTTTTACTGTCGCTAATAATATATCTAGCTTTGGTGCCAACGCAAGCGATCGCTATCGCAGCTTCCTCCGCTATTTCGGTTTCTTTCCCTAGTATGGTAGCCACCGTGATGAGGGTGCCTCCCCCATCTACCGCCGCTATGGTCATGTATCGACTGTGTCTGTTTCCTGCCGCATCTACGTAGGCAACTTCATTTGGGGGTTTGCTCCGATATATTGTTTCTATCGCTTCCGCCCTTTTCTGTCGCCTTTCCCTATTAAACTCAGGGTGCATGTTTTTGGGTAGGGGAGGGATTCTTAGGTGCGCCCTGATTTTCCTGTCAATGTCAACCCTTTCCTTTTGCCCCCTGTCTGTGGCTATTCCAAGGTTACTTAGCGTAGCTCTTCCCACTCGCGTCGTGCTGAGTCTTTCAAGTTGCGAGGTTTTAACCGCTTCCGTGATTTCTGAAATCGTATTGTGCAGTCCTAGGGCCAGTAGCTGCTCCGTCGATGTACATGTTGGGAGGCCGAGGGCCTTTTTAACGCATTTTCTGATGAGCGCGTCTATCTTTCTCCTCTCATCTGCCTTTAGGTTCAGATATGGCGTGGCGTAGCCCACTCTGCTAATGACGAAGGCTTGTACCAATCTCAGGAGGTTTTTTTCCTTGAGGCCGCCTCCGTTACGTGAGACCCTCCTGATGAGGTTTAATGTCTGGGTCGCGTGGTTTTCTAACTTTTTAATGGTGATCGTGTTCCTTCCGTGTGTTTGTAAGTGTAGTCCCAATATTCGTATTGTCTCTACTTTTGGTATCTCCCTTCCTTCCACGTACACCTGTGGGTCAGAGGGAGGTTTGTTCCTGAGTGCCTTGTCATTATACACGAAGATTTCTGATTTTTCAGGCGAACATTTAAGTCCTCTGTCCGCCGCGTACTTAGAGATGACATCTGCTGCCGCCTGCAGCGTTTCATTGATCTCTGCGTCGCTCCCTCTGTTGATCCAGAGATTGATGTCGTCCGCGTACAGGCTGTAATTTAAGTTGTAATTCCCAATTTTCCGCAATTCTTTCGGGAGCCCTCTCATGGCCATGTTGAAAAGGGTGGGTGACAGTACCGATCCCTGAGGTGTCCCCCTGTTACCTAGCCTGATCACCCCAGATTGTATTTCCTGGAAAGTTATAACCGCCGTGCGGTCCGTTAAGAAATTTCTGACATAGCGATAAGTTTTTAGCCCTATTCCTGCCTGCTGGAGCCCTTCCAAGATGGCTTCGTGCTTGACGTTGTCGAAGGCCCTTTTTAGGTCCAGTCCCATAATGACTTTCGCATCTTTGGTTCTGGAATTAATTATGTCTTGCTGCAGCCGCAGCATGACGTCCTGTGTGCTCAGATGGGGCCTGAAGCCATACATCTCGTCTGGCCATTTCTCTTTTTCCTCCATATAATTTGAAATTCTGGTCTGAATTATGTGTTCCATTAACTTTCCTACACATGACGTGAGCGATATAGGCCGGAGATTTTCCAGTTTCGGTTGCTTCCCGGGTTTTGGGATCAGGATCACGGTAGCCTCTTTCCACTGCGGTGGGATCTCCCCCTTTTCCCAGCATTTCTGCATGTAGCTGGTGAGGGCCTCTATCGAGTTGTCATCTAAATTCCTGAGCATTTTATTCGTGACTCCATCTGGCCCTGGAGCTGACTTGGTTTTGAGTTTCGCTATCTCCGCCCTTACTTCAGCTCTCGTGATGGGCGCATCTAACTTCTCATTTGGAATTCCCTGGTAGTCGGGTAGCTCTCTAATTTCGGTGTCCCCTATGTATGTCTCGACGAGTTTCTTCATGAATATGTCATCGTCCTGCTCTTCGCATGCGTGTCTAACCTTAGCCATTTTGACTCGTGCTTGTGTTTTGGACGTTTCAGGGTCTATTAAATGTCTTAGGATATTCCACGTCTGCGGGAGGTTCATATTCCTTTCCATGTCGCCACATTTGTTAGTCCAATTTTGTTCACATAGTTTAAAGGCGTAATCTTCTATTTCTTTGTTATGACGCGCCAGTCTTCTTCTGAGATTTTTGTTGTTTCTGCCTTGCCTTTTAAGTCGACGTTCCATGCCCTGTTTGGCCTCCCACATGTGTAGGAGTCGGGCGTCCGCTATTTCCGGAGCTTTTTCCCCTTCTAGCGTCTTAGTTGTTTTCCTGGTGTCTTTCTTTACCGCTTCGCACCAGTCCTCTATATTTCCTATCTCTGTTAGGTCTCTGTTCCCCCTAATCTCTCTAAATCGGTCCCAGTCTGTGATTTTCGTTCGGAAGCACTTTTTTCCTTTGACTTTGCTCCTGATTTCAACCGTGGTTTCCACTATTGAGTGGTCGCTCCCCAGGTTGAGTTCCGTATTTAGCCATTGCGTTGTTTCTACGTTTTTAATCAGGGTCAGGTCCGGAGAGGTATCGGCGGTAACGCTGTTCCCCGCCCGCGTGGGGTGTAATGGGTCAGTCAGCAATGTTATCCCCAGGTTATGCGTGTCCTCCCACAACTGTCTCCCCTTTGCGTCTTCCTTAGTGTAACCCCACTCCGGATGATGGGCGTTAAAGTCCCCCACTATAATTAGCGGCTGGTTCCCTGCTATCTTAAGTGCCTTGTTCATTATCGCCCTGAAGCGGACCTTCCGTTGTCTCGGTGGGCTGTAGATATTGAGTAGGAAAGTGTTTGATTCCTCCTTTTTTCCTGTTAGAATTTCTACAAAGACGTTTTCTATGACGTTGTCTTCTAATTCGTGTTGGATTGTTGCTATGTTTCTCTGCACCAGTGTTGTAACTCTCGATTTGTCCCCTTTCCCACTGTGGAAGGCGCGATACCCTTGCAATTTGGCCGGGCCGCCGGTCTCCTGCAACGCTATAGCAAGTGGGGCTGATTCGCGGATCGACAGCGTGCTCTGCAATACCGGTCGCTTGCGTCGATACCCGCGACAGTTCCACTGCCAAATTTGGATGTTATTGGGCGGTCTGTCCATTATTCAACTTTGTTTTGTTCTCCTCAAGTATAGTCACTCTCGCATTTAGGTTGGCGGTTTCCCCCTTTAATTGCTGGAGCGCCTCTGTCATGAGGTGAAAGTGATTTTGCATCTGTATCTGCATATGTTGAATCTGCTTGGCTAAGTCCTCAAGTTTACTGTCTCTTTCCTTAGCGAAATTCTTAAGACTTCTGTCCAGTTTCGCATTTACTTTCTCTAGCTTTTCATCCACTGTTAGATCTGAGCTGCTATCCTCCCTAACTTTGCGTTTAGATGGGGGTGGAGAGGTATCCTCGACCAGCATATTATTATCCGCTCCCTTGTTGTCGACTTGAGCTGTAAGATGTTGGCCTTCGATTTTGTTGGGCGCCCCTATTTCAGATCCGCCTGCTTTTGTTTGAGATTTAGTCGCCACTGTATTGCGCTCTGTTTTTAAATTTTGTATTTCCTCCTTTAAACTAAGGATCGTTGCATTCATGCTCTTAATAATGCTTGTTAATTTTTCTATTTCCTCGTCTTTTTTGTCCTTCTTAATATTTCGGCCCTGGGTAACCTTGCCTGCGAAGCTCACGCCTTTGCTCTCACCATTCTCGGTTGTTGGTTCGTCTCGGTCTCGACTGGGGGTCGTGGCTCTCGAGCTTGACAGTCCCCTGGATTGGCTCCTCCGCCTGGAAGAGCTTCGTCCCCTGGAGGCTGTCCGCTGCTCCTCTCCTAGTCTAGGGAAGGAGCTCGTCCTGGGCTTGTACCCTTCTTTCTCCCCTTCTTGTCTGGCTCTTGGGCGGCTCTGGTGTTCTTGGGTTTTTGCGATTTGGTTGGTTGCTCCCTCCGATTCCGCTTCTTTCTTCATCTTCTTTTCCCAGATTCTCTTTTTGATTTCGTACGGTGTACGATGGATCAGCTTGCATTTGCTGTCCCCCAGCATGTGCTCTTTCCCGCAGAGTTGGCACTTCAGCTTGCAGGTGTGGTCCTCTGGTGGATTTTCCTGTCCGCAACCCCGGCACTTGATGTTTGTCGGGTTTGGACATACGTCGATTCTGTGGCCTAGTCTTCCGCATGCCTTGCATACTTCATATTTCTTCTTATACAGGTAGCATCTGTGCGGGGCTCCCCCAAGGATGACGGTCCTCGGTACTTTCTCCTCCTTGAAGAGTATTAATATAGTCGTGGAATCTTTCCCGAGTCTTCTTACCCCGATAGCCTCCGGGTTTGCCTTGTGTCTTAGCATTTGCATGATGTCCTCTTGGGTGAAAATCCTCCTTGCCGCACCCTTGCCGCACCCGTCCGGAGTGCCCACGTAGGCGAAGACTGCCACCTCTTCTTCTTCCCCTAGCTTAATTCGGTTTATGCTCGCGTATTTCATTTTCCTTTCCCCACTTGTTGTAGCGATGAGAATGGAATGTTGTTTCGTGTTAGGTATCACGATGTCTTCCTCTTCCGTTTCTTCAATATTTACGCCCGCCGACGCCCTGATCATTCTTGTTAAATATGCGGCTCCACGTTTAAGGAGTCTATCTAGTCCTCCTTCGGGTCGGAGAATAATCTTGTCCGCTCCCTCCGGGATTCTTGCCTCTTGTCTTTCTACAGAAAATGCTGCCAGTTTTCTTCCGGCCTGCTTAAGCCTGAACTGCTCAGCCTCGATTTCCTTCCTGCTCTTTTCAAGCGGGACAACCTTCTTCCCTCTGCACTGGAACCACTGTCCCGGCACCGTGAACTCCCGCGGGTCCACTTCTTCACCTTCAACCACCTCCATGGCTGCACTCACTTCAAATTTCCCGCGCGCTTCGTGCCGTGCTGAATTTCTTCGCCGCCGGTGGCGCTGCTGCACCCTCGGCTCCCCCGTCGAGGCCCCGACCACTTATCGTCTGGGTTAGGCTTAGCTCGCTTCGCCCCAAAAATCCTTGATGATTCGAGAAATCGGACTCACTTGGTGGAGAACTTGTTATCCACGTATTCCCGGCGGGTTCCGACATCCGATTCTTCACTCGTTTTCAGGCGATGGACAGGATTTCTCCCGATAACAGCATCAAAGCACTGAGCTGTGCGGAGACGCGTCCGATCATGCCGGCACCGCAGCGCCCTCAAGATACCGCATGAAGCTCTTGCACCTCTGCTTCTAAAACGTTTATCTTATCAAATAATCGCGTGGTTTCTATTTAGCCGCGTCTGTCCTTTAAAATCAAAGTAGTGGCTAATCTTGTCCTGCTTGTTGTCTGTTTTCCTTTATTGTTTTACATCTTGTACGGTAGCAATATTCCTCAGCACAGTATAATGCGAAATAAATTCTAAGCCCCTGCGCCTCAGACAGAACAAACTAGCAAAAATAGTCCGCGCTTAGTCTTGACCTTTCTTTAAACTTGATCTCTCGAAATGTTGGGAGTGATTTATTGTGTTTAACATCCCAGAGCGACTCAGCAAAGCAACTCAAGCGACTAAGGTATACTGACTCTTGAAAAAAGCAAGAGGCCAGAAAAGGCGGCGGTAGTGCAAGCTAGTTCAAGATTTGGCCGGCTTTATTTTTTGCTGGATAAAATTTATTTTAATGCCTAAGAATCCTTCCTCTAGACATTGTAGATGCTGAAAAGCTTCGTTCATTATACCGTACACCGAAAGTCCTATGTGGCCTGTTTCTGATTTCGTCTGCGCCCAGATTAAGCATATTGGCCATGGGACGTCTTACATTCAGTTGGGAGCAAACAAACGTTTTTTTGATTGATTGATTGATTGATTGATTGATTGATTGGCTGAGAGTGAGTGAGTGAGTGAGTGAGTGAGTGAGTGAGTGAGTGAGTGAGTGAGTGAGTGAGTGAGTGAGTGAGTGAGTGAGTGAGTGAGTGAGTGAGTGAGTGAGTGAGTGAGTGAGTAAATGATTACGGGACTGAGCGAGTGAGGGTATCTAAAGTAAATGAATAAATAAGCTGGGTCTTAAAGTTCTGGGTGGTCTTCAGTGAAAAAAAAAAATATGTACTCAGATATACGTGCCCTTGTTAAGCATATTTCGGCAAAGATAAATACCATTTCAGAGATATGCGTATCTGCAGAGAAAATTTACGTCAGGAATATGTTTTGTTCTGGCGCCAATCCCAGCAACCATGGCTTATCATCACAGAGAAGTTTGTATGATCAGATGAGAGCACGTTAATGCGCTAACCATCGTAAAGCCATGAAACATTCTCAACTGAAGTTTTAATGCGAATTCTGTGAAAATAAATTCGTAGTTATCTTTCATCATTTCTGTAACTTCTTTGTTCGCTCCACGATTGTAAGCTACCACTAATAATAATTAATTCATACATGTGTTGTAATCTAGAGATCGACTGTCATTAGTGATAATCAATCTCAATATTATACTGCATTGGTGATCAGAAAATACCTTTACATATGAATCTAAGTTTGAGGGAGTACTGGCCAGGCTGCGAAGAAACACGAAAACGTATTCTTCCATCTCAGAGTGCGGTTTTCGAGGGCACCCTTTAACTGTTTCTGAAAACTTCTTGGTGGAGTCATCAAATTTGCAAAATTATATTCCGAGAAGCGAGGGCAATTGCTCTCTATTGGTTGGTCTCCCTCCTTCTCAACGACTTACTCTGCTAATATCTAAAATAGGGACCCGCATTTTTTGGCATGATGAGAAAATGTCTTAGCCTTAGGTTAACAGCGACCAGGTATTCTTAATGACAATTTTTTCTTCTCTTTCCGCTAGGGGGGGGGGGGGGGGGGTGGAGGGGAGAGGAGAGGGTAGAGGGTAGAGGGTCGAGGACTAGCTATTGGTGAGGGGCTTATAAAAGCGAAAGGATTACCTTTGAGATGCTTTAAGTAGATCACTGACCCGATCCACAGTGTTTCATATTTTACAGTTTTTATTCCGTACCACCAATTTTAAACGGGAGACAAGCGCCTTTTCAACTCCACGATGAACACATTGCAGCTTTATTAATTTGATACCATTAGACTTCGCGTTGCGACAGAAATACGGTTGCGCACTGCGTCTTTCACTGAAATCTCTGGTTAGTCGAGAGGTGTCACGTGGCCGCGAGGCCGCGAGGCCTCATTTACCCTGCTAACCATCAACGTTTGACCAAGCCATATGAATTTAGGACGCCGTCAAAATCTCCACCAGTCATGAAGTTGCGTCACCGAGTTGGCAAGTGAGGTGACAGGTGGCAGTTGACATGACAGAGCTCTGATTAATGGGTAGGGTGCACGACCGCAAAACCTACGTGAAACACCCGAGTCAAAAGGGCTGTGGCAGGGGTCCTGCATGGTTGTGATGTCATTTGGAGAGCCACAAAATCAGCGAAACAACATCCCAAAGTACATCTGAAAAAATAAAATCACTTTTCGTTATTTAGAGAAAAAGTTGTCCGGTGCAGTCAAATCGCTGCCATTTGGGTAACGAGCCGGGCAGGTTACTTCTGCACAATTGAGGAGCGTTCCTTCAGTGCATTAGTTGAACTCGAAAGGCCGTATGTTACCACCTAGTACGTTAAATTAACCAGCATGCCACATATATTACATTACAGCAACACTTCGTTTAAATTAAGACCACTATTCAACACTACTAAGCAGCACGAGCTCCTGAATAGCACTCCTTCTTAGCACTGTGAAGTAGCACTCCATGCTCTTAGTACGACTATCCACATCCCTACTAATAAGAACTACCAATCAGTAACTAATTAAGATAATTAGCAGCAATGAATATTGTTTATGCGGCAATTCTGCCATATGAATTCGTAACGATACGTGCGCGTCTGCTGATTTTAAGTTTTCATTTCACAGTGCAAAATCTATAGAAAACTTCCTATTGTAACAACAGTACTTCTATGAGGTGTTTGGCCGTCAACTTGTGTTGAAAACAGAAATTTCCGCATTAACAACAAAAGTTTTGCGTACTTACCACTGAAAAGCAGTGCAGAACTACAATCTACAGAAAGGACTTTCAAAACAAAACATTCTACACAACAACAGGAGAATTTGATGTCACCACAAAAGTACGGAATATTTTGTCGTAGTTTCGGCACAACTCTTTCTTTTTTTTTTTCTTCAACTGAATTCGCTGAGCATGTATCTGATTAAATAAATATTCAACAGCGTTCATTTTAGAGAAGCTCGATTTAGAGCGTTCCTCAAAGAAGGAACTAGCAGGTCCCAGTCAAGACAATTGATGCTGTATTGTCTCTTGCCTGCCGCACCAGCTGCGATTCTTTTTTGCAACCAGCAGCGGGCAGAGAACGAAGCCGTTTGTCGACTCAAGCAAACAACTTTGCGTGTGGGGCGCCCTGCGGCTTCAAACAAGGCACATGAGCAGCGTCACGCTCACTTCCTCGGGAGATATTGCAAGGGCGTTACGGGCTCAACGATGTAGTTTACTGTAGAGGTGATCTCAAAGACGCGGTAGGGTCCTTGGCATTTCTTGAACACCTTGAAATATAGACCAGTTGAGGCAGTCGGTACACGGAGCCAAATAAGACTTGCCGAAGAAAGCTGTCTTTACCATGAAAGGTCGTCGGACATGAACGATCGGGTGAGCTGCCGCACTGTTCAGTGTGTTCGAAGGCTTCAGAAAATTTGGTAGATAAGAAGAATTGGGACAAAGAAGATTGGTTTGTGAGGGAGGAGAAAGCTCATGGCTACACAATAGAAAAAAAAACATTAACATGGTTTCAACTAAGGTTATACCGAGTTAGACATGCGAAAGCATTGTTTGATTCGGTTGAGCTGTCGGCTTTTTTTTTTTTTTTGTCTAAGTCTTGATTTGGTTATGCTCTAGAATATGCACACATTATGCAATGTGTTCACGTGTTCACGTTGACTGCGCCTTCTCTCCGGTTTCAACTCAACCTGCCGGACACGACCCGTTTCTTTGACCGAGACAGGAGAAGACCCGGTTCACTCGACATCATGGAAGGATTTGACGTGGCGTAGCAATTCCGCGGCGCGTCTATGCAGGCAACCATGAAGTCCAGCAAGATGCCATCAGTCGCATCGCGTCGGGGCTGAGTCACTGCCGGTGCCACACGAACTAGACAATCCTGTTGTCCGACTATTCCAATAATGACCCCTCTCCCGAGGCACTTTTGTCTGCGTCCGTCGACACACCTATCAAAGACGCCGGGTGCGCTACACCTCTCCACCACCCTTTTTGCAGCCTCTTTTGGAGCCGCGATGCGTCCCTCAGTTGACGCTTCAATACGGGTGAGCTCTTGCTGCTAGGTTTACCACGCTCATACTCAATGTTAAGCCACGCACATCCTGAAGACCTGGTTAGACCTCGTTAATTAGTGCATTCGCCTAAAGTAGCGAGAAACCCATTGTTCTGCGTAGTCGTGCTGTATGGGCGCTTGGAAGGCAGCAATTTGTCTGAGTTGGAACAGCCCGCAGCCACTTACTTTGACGACATGTTGTCTAGTGTCCAATTAAACCACCCAATCAGTCCATTAGATGGCGGAGAGTAGGCTGTGTAATGCGAAGAGTCGCATTATATCCCGGCAAGAGAAAATGAACCACGTCAGCTACAAACACTCATTTATAGTCACTCAACAATTCCCTTTAAACTCCGCGCCACAGTATAAAGTGGTGTGAGCTGAAGGCCGCAGCATCGCACAGGTTTCCATGAGGAAATTGCAGGTACGAGGTAGGATGGTTGGTTCCCTAATCTCACGCCGGTACAGAGGGGTAATCTTCTTGAAAATCTTGTATTGTACTTGAGGTATTCTTTCAAATACAAAAATGTTTAATCAAAAGTATTAATGACCTTCCCTTGTTGCCCCCAGCGGCCACAAAACACGTGGTTTGGCGATAAAGCAAATACAGGTGTTAGCCTTGATTGCTTATTGCCGCCTTGTTATGAAGCATTGAATAGTCTTCTAAGCATAGGGCTTGGAGATGACAACCCCTGCACAAATTTTATGATCTCTCATTGCTTCCTACTGCTTGGTAGTACGATTTAGTTTAGAGCATAAAAATTAAGTTACGGGATTTAAACAAAAAGTAAAACACATTCAGTCCTTCAGGAATAAACTTTCTTCTCTTCGGTTGACGAGTGTTTGTAACCTTGGCTTCTACCAACTATTGAAGTCAGCTAGTGTGGGATGCACTACCATTGCTGCACTTACATAAATAAACATATCAGCAGGGAACCCCGCAAAGAATGTTTCTGAGTTTTCGCTCAAGGAGTCAGAGATGCGAAGCGGAAGAAAAATCATTTCGCTGGGGAGACTACCGCTGACAGTAACATGATTAAAAAGATAAGAACACGTGGGGAAAAAAAACGTGAATATAGGGAAGAAGCGCTTCTCGCGTGGCTGCGCAGCTCTCCTGAGCCGGATGACAGGGAGGCCTATCTACGCTTCGTGGCTCGGCTCGAACGCTAGGCACCCTCGCTTGGCTGCGCAATCTCAATGGCGGCAGACCCCAGATGGACGTGTGGCGCCAGGACTGCATTCAAAGGAGAACAACAGCGATGCAAAGAAGCTGGAACTGTAATGTGATGGAAAGAGCTGTTTATTTTGCTTTATTTTTTGTCTAGGCTTAGCTGGCATATTTGCCGTGGCAAAATTCACTCTCTTAAATGCCGTTCACGACTTTCAATCAAGAGATTGTGCGGGCACTTTGTTTCCCATTTATAGAGCCGTTCAAAAGTTTTCTCGACATCATGGCGCGGAAAACAATATTGCTCTGTTGGCTCGAAAGAAAATGGTCGGGCATTTAGTCCACCGGCAGGAACTTGCTTTTATCCTTATGTTTACATACTTTTAAGTTAATTCGTTTTCTTGAACAAGAAGAAATATTCTTCTCCCGGTCTGCACAAATGTAATAGGAAGAATTTTTTTTTACCCACGTTTAAAATTATCTTTGCTTCTTGCAAAATATAAATAGACATATTTTTCTTAAATTTGAGACGATAAAATCAAGCCACTTAGCTTTCGGCGTCAATAACTCTTTTCGTCGTTGTACAGTTAGGAATACTTAGCGCAGGAACTGGCCATGTACTGGTCCTTAACTTGAATCAAATGCCTATGTATCATCTAAATAACATTTACATGTCACCCTGACCACGCGTTAAGTTTGGTTTATGGGGTATAATGTCTCAAAGTGACGACGCAGGCTATCAGAGGTGCCGTAGTGAAGGACTGGAAATTTAGACCACCTTCAGTTAATCACTTGATCTACTCAATCCCTCCCGCTAGCCCATATAATCATCTATTTCCGGTAGAAGAGCTAGACCTTTACTCCAACTGCACTCCGTCCAACACTACAGAGGTTCCTAGTGGCCCTTTTCATCTACGTGTCGCATAAGAGTATACAAACCTCAACCGAGCTGCTTGAAATAGGGACCTGGATTTTAACCAATAAAATTAAAGTGCTTTGAAAAATAAGCATTTTATTTCTTCCTCTCCCGGTCACCATATCGTAAGTATAGAAAAGGTATGTTTCTTAATGATAATTCTTCATCCCCATAGCAGGTCTGTCGCATGCGTAGCAACAAGCAACTGGATGCAGGTTACTGTTGTTGTTTCGCCCATCTAATATAGACTGTCTTGGAACTGTGCTTTCAAGGTGCCATGTATTAGCTTCGGCTCTTTCACTTATTACATTCGTTCAGAGCCGAGGCATCATGTGAAGCAAGTTACAGTTTACGAGCTGTGGGTCATAATGTCGCCCTTTATTCTTAATCGCTCATATTATCCTAAGACAAACAGTACTTTCGATACAGCTTGAAATGCCTCCTTTCAATGGCGTTCTCTTCCCGCTAGTCGTGGTATAGTTACGGATGCGCTTAGGCATACTGAGGCAGACTGACCGCACCTAGATGGATTCATTCTTTTTCATTTTATGATTTTTACTCTGTTTATAGCGGTTAATGCATATAAGCGCTAGATGCAAGCGCCTGTCAATGCTCATTAGCGCACAAGAATATTCAGGTAGACTACGAAGCCCTACGTGGAAACGATAGCTGCCTGTGTAAGAGCCTGTTTGTACTTTCAGTGCAGTCACCTGCATCTTGTCTCAGAGAGGCAATTGAGAGTAGCTCCCTTGCCCTTTCATGTTCATCTATTTTCAATTTTATAGACTTGCCTTCTAGATTAGATTGTGAAGGATATTATCTTTAAGAATTCAGGGCAAGCTCGGGTTTTTAGCCTTGGTGCAGTAGCCCCGTGCCACGCCATCTGTGCAACACTTGGTTGTATTTACGTAATTTACTTACCCTGGTAGAATTCATGGAACAAAGAAAAATAGGATCGGTCGAAGAGCTGTTTAAAGAGTACCAGAGCAGAAAGATATCGCTGCAGGCTGAGGTGGAACTGAATGCAAGCAGGATACGAGTGTTAGGAAACGCAGATCTTCCTGAGCGAAGTGTGTTGGGGGCTTCAATAGGAACGAAGACACGAAGAAGGCATCACCTGAGTTTTACCGCGTGCGATATTTGAGAAGTCTTCCAGTTCTAGCGTTTTCATCGCAGGTAGCAGAACGTACTGGGAAATGCTCTAAGAAGGGAACACGTGCGTACGCATGTACAGCAACGACGTGTGTTTTCAACGCTCTCAACAGCGAAACTTAAAGCAACACTAAGGACATGTTGATAAGGCCCTAGCTCTATCGACAGACTAAACACTCTAAACCACGTCACAAACGAAGGTTTTATAAACTAGAAACCATCAAAACATGAAATGCATGTACTACAATCAGTAGTCGATATCGCAAATAACCAGCTTGTGTCTACAATTTTTTTTTTTTTTTGGTAATAGAACTCTAAGGCTCATTCATTCTTTTAATGAACATGCGAGCACGGAGCCGCTCTCCCCACAGCGTAATTACGTCTGACGCGACTGCGCATTGATGAAAAATGGCAGCCCATGTGACGCGCCATCTCAGAGATCTTCTGTACCCTATCCACTTTGTTTTCGATGCGAGGGTGCATGGGATACAACGGACGTTTGGAGACGGTGACCACCTTCATGTTCGCTCTAAGGCTGCGCTACCCTATACCTGGCATCGCCATACAGTTCAGAACAACATTGGCAACTTGTCCGTTGGGTGCGAATGTCACCAGTTCAGATGCATGATTTTGTTTTTATTTCACATTTTACAGCCACCAATGTGTGTTGTTTCTTGTTGCTGCTCGACAAATGTTTAAGTATGCAGATAGAACCATAGAGTTGGTCACTGAATATAACTGGATGGGGTTGCTTAGTCGTCGTTTAGGAAACCTTCCACCAGTAACTTTCTCTGTGACGTTACTTTAAGAAAGTGGGGCCTCGAATGCGACTAGCATAAGCGGAAAATGGGCTTCATCGGGGACCCTTGCGAGTTTGCAAGCAAGACTAATCTGCACTTCTTTTTTGTTTCTTTCTTCCACATTTCTTCCCTTTTTCTCACTAAGTCTAGTGGCAAAGATTGCGAACAAAAATATACCAGCTGTAATGTATTCGGCATCTTTTAGCGTCATTGCTTCTTTGAGTCTTGCGTTTTTGAAAGGAAAGAAGTAAAGAACGGATAAAACGCATCTAAAGCCTACAAGTTTCTTGAACGAACACTGCAAGCATTATTGAGGTTTAAAAAAGTTCCACTATGGAAATAAATGTACAAAGAAGCGAGGTTGATTTTTTTCAAAGAAAGTATCTTAAATTTATTGTTCAGTAGCCAAGAAGGTTTTACTACGTCGTGCACAAAAATAGCGAAGAATAATGCTAGGTCACTCAGGCGCAGGTCTCACCCTCTGCACAAAACAAAAGGTATACGACTTTTTGTCACCGACTTTGCAGAGACATAAATGTCGTTTGCAAGTCGCTGCCACCTGCTTGCGACACCATTGTTTATGGTGAATGATTTCAGCGCCTTATGCGGCCCAATGTTTTATTTACGCGCACTAACAGCGGCTAAAAAATAGCGCCCACGTGTGGTCTGACGCAAATGCGTGGTGTTTCAGCACGTCTCCTTTCACCGCTACGAGATAATGCGAGGAGTGAGGCAACCATTGCCGATGCTGTTCATAAATTCCATTCACCGCTGAAAGGAACTCTGTGAAACTTGCAGGCCGTGTGAGGCACCGGCAACCGCCTTTCAGCGCTAAATAAAGATCGCGTACCTAGGCATGGCGGCACCTAGACAGCCGCCTTGCAGAACTTGTATTGTGAGATCCCGGCTTATCTCCATCCGGTCAGCATTGCGAAATATAAAATTTGTGCCTGGATGTTTTCGTGGCGCTGTCGGTGCCGATGTACCTTGTGCTTGTGAGTGTGATGCGGGGTTCCACTGAGGAGGCTTTTTTATCATCGTTACGTCGTTATCATGCACCGCTAGTGAAAACGCATTATCCCGTTTACTCCGGGCTCTACACATTATGCGTTAACTACTCAGATCATCACTATCTAGTTTCCAATCTGCTAAATATTTTTCACTGAAGTCTATTTTCTTAACCGTAGTTTTGGTAATTAGGTGACAACTTGGAAACCACCTAATTACGAAGACATGCAATACAGAGTGGAAACTAAAATATGTTTAAAGTCAATATTAAGCATTGGCCCATAAACGGCTGTAACTGAAATGAGCGTTACACAGATTTGTTGAGCTATATCAAGAGCGTACAGATGCGCATGCCATGGTGATTACTTTGCTGGCTGTTTCTTTACGAGAGGCGATAACGGCAGAGTTCGTCGAGCGGCTGGCCCTGTTCTCGATAGAGCCCTCGTTTTTCTCGATCTCTACCTCCTTTTATAGCTGGCGGTGAAGCGGACGAGTTGGCGTCGGTACTCGCTAATTTCAGCTCGTTACGAAGGATGCTGTTCGTGCAGTGAGACTGGCATTTGTACCTACAGTAAGCGCGGCCGCAACTTAATTTCACTAATGAAGCTAGCGGCTGGGGTCGTCTCCAACAGAGGCACACTGAAGCGTGGTATTTCCGCTCCAGAGCTGCGCGGAGTTGAATCGTCCTAGTGAGTTCCGAACGGTCTTTTGAAGGTTATACCATTAATTACTCGCCAGAACAGCGTTACTGGCTAACGCGACTGAAAGGAATCAATTGGATACTCATCTCATTGTACAGCAACCAACGATATAAAGCTAGTTATGAGGAGAAACCATTCAGAGTGGAATGAGCATCCTAAATTCTGAATATAATAAAGATGCAAAAGATCAATAGTGGAATCAACACCTACTTAAGGAACAGGACAGGAAAAGAGCTTTGTCGGCCTAGTTGGTTCATGCTAAACGAAACAAGGAAACAGAGCCTGTTGCTCGGATTTTTGACGCGTTCAACATTGAACCTAATGACCTACAATCGATCACAGAATTACCCGATAACAAACTAAGGTTATTGGATCTGGACCTTGTGCTATTGAATGACCGTGTACGTTGGATGTTCTACCCGCCCTCCCGGAAGAACCCCTTCCAGTTGGCCCACTCAAAGATAGTTAAGCGTGGGATAGTGGAAACCTGCGTAAAAGCCGCTTTGTGTAGGTCATGAATACATAAAACGCAAGCCATTTTTGACGCGCAGATCACTAGGCTTACCACTGCAGGTTACCAGGCGAAGATATTTTCAAGCGTATCAGAGTCGATACTAGTAGAAAGAAGGATTGAGAAGGTTGCACGCGACTCAAATAACAAGAACGTGGTGTGTATACCCTATGTTCACAAAGTTTCGCCCAACCTAAAAACGACCGTGAACAGAGCTGGCATGAAGCTCATATTTTCCACCAGGAATAAGTTAGGTTTGTGCAAGAAATCAAGAACTTAGAAAGAAGGATTGTAGAAGAAACACGGAAACGAAATTTGTAAACTGTTGCTGGGGTGTTGTGTATACGATGTCGCTGTCGTGCGGCCTAGTTTACATTGAGGAAACCGGACGGTGAGTCAGTGAGCGACTGCGCGAACACGCTTAAGAGATAGGAAACCCGTCACGCCGAAATACCATAGTCATTTATTCCACCGATTGCAAGGACTGTGAGGCGTTTTTAAACCAGACCACAATCATCGCCAAATATAAAGATCAGGCCTCACACCTCATATCAGAGGCTTTTCACATACACGAATTTCACGAATTTTGTGACACATCTGTAAGCCAACCGTCGGCAGCTCTATTCCCACAAGAGTTTCCCAATCTTAGTCAGGGACGGTTTTGATAGCTCCCGTGTGTATCTCACAACCAAGATTATGCCACAATTGTTTTTGTTTTGTCATCTATGCTTTAGCTCGCTGCTATAAATTGCTTCTTTTTTCGCAATAAACCACTTGGTTGTTAGCGCATGTGTCTGTCTAGCCTTACCACTCGTCCCGTCCATTAGCGCTGTTTATTCGTTTCGTTCAACAAAACAGGTATCGAGTAAGATATAAATAACCGGAGTTTTTTTTTGCGTTCGTCATCTTATCAGAGTATAGTATCCGGAAGTGATCTTGAACAACGCCAATTTTAATATGCTGACAACACCGGTTTTCTAAATCAGCATAATATTTACGGAAGGCGCGGAATTCACTTTGAATGCACTAGATTCATAGCACGCCGTCCGTAAAGACCCCACTGCGGCACGGAAGCTTCTCAGTATCTAGCAGAAAAGGATGCGGTTTCTTTGGGGAAAGATCCTGCTGAGATGCAAGCACAACATTTGTACGTTAAACAGATCGCGAATAATGTCAGTGTGGTAAAGAGTACGCGACGACTGCTGACGGTCTCTACAGGGTGCGATGTTTGTTGCTGATCATAATCTTTTATCTTTCTTGGCAAAGTGTTATTCGGCAGGATCGTGCCTAGCACTGCATGAAGTGGTTATGGGTGCCATAAAACTCTGCTCATTGTTATCTCATACGTTAGAATATTCGTACTGACGGTGTTTGGCATGCATTACATGCTCTGGTGGTGTTCTTTGCACTGCCTCGAGCATCAATAGGAATTGCCTAAAAAAAAAAAAAAAACATCATCGCTTGTTACATGCGGTTGTGCAGTTGCATAGCGGCTTCCCTTATAGGTATATCCACAGTATGACCCGCTCTCATGGAGACCGTCATATGATGTTTCCGTGGACTTTTCGACTTGAGACCGATGGTTGGCGCAAGGTTTAATCAGCAGCTTTATGCTAGATATAAAGATGTGGAAAAACATATGCGCGGGGCTGAATAATAGGTTGAGCAGGAAGGAAAGGGAAGGAATAAAAACGAATGAATGAAAAAAAAGAAATAAAGCGCGAAAACCACGTCGTTCAAAAGCGGCCAAGTTGCACAGCGACAGAACTCTCAGTACACCGCGTGCAGGTGAGCCCTTAAGGGAAAGTGCTTCATAGGCAATCGAGTGTGGAAGCCCCGGCATGTCGAGAATCGTTTCGCGAGCGATTTCCCAGCCACCGATTTTCGGTCTTAGTTTGTGAAGCCGGGGTGGAATTACAAATGGAGGCTCGCAAGGGCAATCTCGATGAGGTTATTATTGCCCTTCAATTCCAAGCTGCTTTTCTTTCCATTGTCTCCTTTTTTTTTTTTTTTTTTGTTACATAATAATCTCGCGATCTTAAATCGCCCGTTTGAAAAGTTGGCACGCGATTTGCGTAAGCGTCCTTTTATACCACCCTTCTTCGTGAATTCGTCGCCAAGTACGAGGGAAATGTGAACCCACGGTCCATCACGTAGAAATGAATGCACAATCCCGGGTAGTGCAGTTGGCCTCTTCTATATACGTAGATTATTCAACTGGATGCTCTGAATTTTTATTTGGTTGCTCGAAACAACGTATTTGTACACGAGGTACCCAGGCATTATTTTATGTTTGTTTTATCCAGCCACGATTGTATGTTGTTTTTTACGCCTATATGGAACCTCCATGGTAACCCAGTATGGTGGCGCTTTAGACTCTT
The DNA here is from genome assembly GCF_055883805.1 of Amblyomma maculatum. Taxonomy (NCBI): domain Eukaryota; kingdom Metazoa; phylum Arthropoda; class Arachnida; order Ixodida; family Ixodidae; genus Amblyomma; species Amblyomma maculatum. The sequence continues at coordinate 371,099,536 of NC_139344.1, read as the reverse complement.
CCTTACGCAGTTGGCCTAGGCAGAATTCCGGTTGATCTAAAATTTCGCAACAAGATCTGGGTTTTTTCTAACACTTTCGTGTAAGCTGAGCTTGCCTTTCTCGGGGGAGAAGAAAAATAAATTTCTGTCTTGTGTTCCAAAACGGCCAGCCTGAAAGTGAAGCTCTAGACAGGGCCTTGAAAGCTAACAAAAAAATGGACAGAAAACAAAGAAGCAATTTATTTAACCGCGTCAGATGTTTGAGCCGTGCGCTAGCAAGCTGCCTATGTGGCAGAGTATCAGTGAGCATCAAATCGTTTGAGCTGTCGGCTCGCTGGATTATATACATAGTCCAAAAACGAACAACTATCCAGCCTCTTCTGGTGAAAGTGTAATTACCACGTTGTTTATTGGTTATGATGGGGCGTTTATAGCTTATGTTATGTTTTCCACGTTACTTGACTTCTTTTCGCATGTACTGAGACATATTTCCTCGTCAGCAACATTGTACATTTTTTATTCCCTGTGAAAAAAAAAAAAAAGCACACTACATTAATGCTGCGCTAGGCATAAACACTCATTATTTTCATCATTGTATGTTCATAAATTTTCAGCAAAACGTTTGAACATTTTTCTCGCGTAGCTGTCTAAAACAGATTACTTTGCGTGATGCTTTTAATGTTTTTAACCTCTGACAGCTTTTTAAAATCTTCCTGTTGGTACTTTTCGAATGAACAGCATTTTCGAATACTATTATTATTAGCCACTTACTATTATTAATACTATTATTAATATTAATACTATTATTAATACTATTATTATTAGCCAAACAGATTACTTTTCGTGATGCTTTTAATGTTTTTAACCTCTGACAGCTTTTTAAAACCTTCCTGTTGGTACTTTTCGAATGAACAGCATTTTCGAATACTATTATTATTAGCCACTTATTTTTACAACTACTCTTCTCAGCAGTACTATGGAAGCGCCTTCCTCATAGTAGCTTTTCAGATACAGTGAATAAATGACGGCAAATAATTCAGCGCTGGAGCCCATCAGAGAGCCACGCCGCGCGTCAGCGAAGGTTCACACTAACAGCGCTACGATTTTAAAGGTTGTTCTCCGATCCTCCATTTATTATACCCTACACATCTACAAAAATAAGCCCAAAAACCGAACCCAGTTGAAAAAAAAGACCGAACCATGCCAAAACTGGAACAAACTATTCTGTATTTTTCTCTAAACAAGACTTTTCTATAACTTGTGCACTAGTTTGTTTTAGCTTTGCAGTCCTTTTTTTAATAAAACTGCGCAAAAGGTTGTTGATATTGAAAAAAATGTCTGTTGTTCACAGCCAGAAGTGCAGAAAAAGTTTGCTGTGTTTATCAAAAATTTATGCAATGTTTTGCTCGACGGGCAAGTGTGAATGCTATTCGACCATAAATAAGAACACCGTTGCAAATACGAGCCAGTGAATGAGAACTGAGCACTACCAGGAAAACATAGCACTGAAAGCAACTAAATAAACCCCGGCTAGATTTCCGCAGAAAGCACAGGTTTGAATCGCAGCGCATGTCAAGAAGTTTTTATACGCATATCCCAAAAACGAACACCTTTTCGCCTTTCATTTCTAACTTCATCAAGCATCATTTCCACCCAGCTTCAATATCCGCAGCTGGTTTCTAAGTGCTTTGAGCGGGGCACTGCATTCGCTTATCGCACGCTCCTGCATCGCCATCTGTCATCATCAGCAGCAACCCTGACTTTTTTTTTTTTCTTTTGGAGGGACTATGGCGAACAGGGTCGGTGATCAAGCGCTCAGCGTATAAACAACACAATCTGGATAAGGTGTGACCGGAAGTGAATGTTGAAGAGGCCAGGCTGAAGAAGATGGAAGGCCACATTCGGGGTTACAGCTGACCAGCTTCTCCGCCATCCGCCCACACAGAACAACAGTATTGTGGAACACAGACGCGGCACTCACACCATTTCCACATCTTTATTGAGAACTGTATTGATGAGATTCAGCACTGTCCTAATACAGCCTCTCTTAGTTACTGCCCGAGCGCTCAGCGGGCGTGATGTACCTAAAACTAGCGACTAGCGATGGTCGATGGTCGGAAGGAACAGGCAGAGAACTAGTAATGGTCGGAAGAAAACAGGCAGTTTCTTTGTACCAGCAAGCGTTTACATCTTAGCAAATAATGGTGGTTTAGCCAAGTGGTAAATTTCGTCTCCCATTTTTTTTTCCGCTGATTCTGCACGTTAAATGCAAGGCACCAAGCTATATCTCATTGTCTCAGTCTCCGTAACTGCCAAAGTGAATGCATTTAGATGCATGCAGTACCTAAACTTTGAATACGCTTACCCCGCAAGTCTTCTTCGCAGACGTTCATCTCGCGTAAGTACCTAGAAGTACAAAGTGATTAACATCACTTGGGCTGGATGTATTCCACACAGGCAGGAATGAAGAACAGTGTGACTTGTAGGTAGCGGTTTCTTTTTCCCCGAGAAGCGACAGAAATAAGGAAGTTTTATTTCCAAAGTCAGTACAACGCGAAGGTCAAGCTGAGGAAGCTTTAAGAATATATGGAGCATGCATGGACTTCCAGAATGCTTCAGGCCAGATAACTGCCTCATTCTGTATTCGTAAGGGCGCATTTTTTCTGTCTCGCAACACGAAGCAGATTTATGGGTGACGAGTATAGATAAACTACAAATTAGGTGTCTGATTCCAGTGCCAGAATGGAATGGAGTGCATTTTGTAGATTCTCTTCAGTCGTCAAGAGCACCTCACTAGTATGTCTTCCGAGCAATCTCTGACTCGCCAGTTCTTGAAGGTTGAAGAAAGGAAAGAAATTTAATTATACCCAAGACGTTAGAAGTAGAGATAATATATTACGTTTTGTCAACTGCATAATGAGGGTTGTCTTGTTGAAACTTGGCTCAAATATCGTCTGAAATAAGCAGTCACTCAAGATACTTTACGTGTAAAGTGACATTCAGAGCTGTTCATATCTACGAGTTTCATAATTTTTACACCTTTTATCTGAAAGTCGCTGCGCAGATTTCTTCATGAAATGTTGAAATTAGCAAACGGAGTACGCCCCATTCTGCTGAAAACCGGAACGAAGGTTGTAAAAAAAGAATTTTCTAGAATTTTTATGCGTTTGTTCAATCGGTTCCTTTAGAAAAATTCAAGAAAAACTGTTTCTTTTGTAGGCTTATAATTCTAGTTGGAGGCCTGTAACTTGAATTTAGACTTTGTTGGGCTGCTGCCACTTTTGTGCTGACAACAAAGTGTACTCTGAGAGAGCAAAATAATAATATGTTTCTTATTATGTGCACGTCTTTTCTTGTTTTTTATGAAAGAAAGACAGATAAATACATAGTCAGGTTCACGTTCTTTCTCAGCTTGAAAATGCACGTAACGCTTCATAAATTGATCTAACCTCTAGAAAATGAATTTGCCAATAACAAACACGGGTTGCTTGCCCCTATAAAAATAAAAGCAGTAATTTTTCGGTGATGCCGCATTTTTGTCCTTTTATGACCAAAACAAAATTAGGACATGTTTCAGCTAAATTGCTGCAGCTCCTGCGTCGCTTCCACGTCGGTACAAAAGCTTAGCTGACAAGAGAGTTTGACCAGCAGTGTTTGCCCGCAATCAACCTTAGCAGTCGCAGTTCTGCTGACATTGGCAGGATTAGTTTAGAGACTGAATGAACAAACAAAGAAAATACGCGGTGAAATGAAAGAACTAAAGAATATCAAACGACATACCGCAGTTTACAAAATTTGTCGAAACCAGTGAAGCAGCTGCGAGGTTTCTTTTTTATTTATTGCAATACCCACAGTGCCACAAACGACATTGCAGGGATGAAGCCTCACTGAAATGAAAACAGGCAGCCAGCTGCTAAACAAACAATGCAACCGTGGCACACCATTACATTCCACGATAAAACGCTTTCAAGTATTACGAACAGAAAACTTTGGAAACTGATGTAGCTTTCGTTCTGCTGGACTGTATTTTGAATTAGTGTTTTGATTAATGACGTGACGTGCTTATATTTTTCATAGCAGATTCAACGTGCTTCAGATTAATGCACTGGAAACAATATTTGTTTCATTCACTTCTCATCAAAGAAGGCTACCCACTATTCCGCCTATCACTATAGCCAACCAAAATATATTGTCATCTAACCGTTCCATGTGTTTCGGTGTTGAACCCGGTTGTCATCTCAAATAGCGTGATCATATTGCATATACAATAATAAAATCGCGCCTGGAATCGGCTTTCTAATCAAAGCACGCCAACACTTTAATCTCAAGAGATTAATAGCATTGATTGTTTATTTACACTGAACAAGGGTAGAGGGGGAGTCTCAGTTCGCAAGCCGAGCCAACGTTTTGACAAGGGGACTTGTCTGGGCCCACGCTCAGACCAAGGGAAACAGAGTGTGGAACAAAGTGCGCCTAAGCTATTTCAATTTATTCGCAACCTCAAGAATGTTCAGTGTATCACCGGGGTGAAAAACTAGGCATACTTTGGCCTTGTCAAGACGAAACTGCGGTTCTAGTCACTTCCACACCTTGCACGGTGTCCTACTTTCTGGCGATTGCCTTCCATTTTCTAGACGCGGCACCTAGCAGGTGCAAGAGGTAATCTGGGAGCCGTCAGTGAGGATTCACGACTGCAATTCTATCCCTCTATTTCTCGCGTCTGCCTCTTCATGTGCTTAGCAAGACAGGAAAGAAGCATGCACAAACATAAAGCCTTTCTTATCCACTCCAGTTGATCGCCAGAGTATCCACGGTACTTTGCGAGCAATTTGGACGCCTTTCCTACCGCTCGTTTCGCTGGCGTTTCCTGGGCGAACAGCGCTGCGACCTCTTCGCGTGTCCTGGAAATAGACCACTCGCTTATATTGCAGGCTATCCGTTTCTCCTCTTTCTTTGGAACTCACTTCCTCGTCGCAAGTATCGCGATTATGGGAGAGTCTGAGGGGAATGTGAAAACTGGATGAAAACAGGAAACCCTTTCAAAGCATTGTCATGCAGTGACATCATTCTTCAAATACTTACATACATACATACATACATACATACATACATACATACATACATACATACATACATACATACATACATACATACATACATACATACATACATACATACATACATACATACATACATACATACATACATACATACATACATACATACATACATACATACATACATACATACATACATACATACATACATACATACATACATTCATACATTCATACATACATACATACATACATACATACATACATACATACATACATACATACATACATACATACATACATACATACATACATACATACATACATACATACATACATACATACACTTACGTGCGTAGGTACGTTCCACGTGAGGATTGCCCGTAGCAAAAAATTATTATACGTTAGTGGTTCGAGTAGACATAACCTCCTTGGGTTAAATGACCTGATTACAGCTCCACTTTCCAGCAGCATCAACTGTCCAGACGGACGGGCACTCATTTCGATGCATTTAGGAGTGAGCCATGCAGTCGCGAGTGTCATATGCCACTCTTGCGTACACTTTAGCTCATTGCGAATATACGGGCAATGACGATATGAAAATGGTTGTTCTTGAGGTAATATATATATATATATATATATATATATATATATATATATATATATATATATATATATATATATATATATATATATATATATATATATATATACTTTTTTGCTTCGCGGTGTAGGGCTTTAGAGATAGAACATCGTTTCGTCCGTGACTTCAAACTCCCTTTGGCACTAACCACCCAACTGTGTTCATTAAAATATTATTTAGTAGATTTTAGTTAATGAGCTACATTATTATAGTATTTCTTAAGGTACACTTTGTCCACCGCAGCACAGAGTATGTCCCTGAAAACGTTTCTTTATTATTTCTAAGTTCTTATATTTAGGAATTTTTGAAAGTGTTTATATAATTTTTGAAAGTGTATATATATATATATTTATATATATTTATATATATTTATACATATTTATATAATTGTACTTACAGAGGAAGAAGTTGGTAGGGCTAAAGTATTTGTTGTGCTTATCATCCTTCATGCCTTTAATTCATAAGCACGCCTATCCCCATTGACGCTTATCAATCCCACATTCTTAACTCCCCTTTAACGATCGCTTGTCAGAGCTGCTTACGTTTACTAGCGCGTTACGAAGGGGCGGCTTTTATGCAATAGGTTAAAGAGGACCTTTTTCAGTACTCATCGCGGCTGCGACCTTACAAGCTGCTCAACATGCCACACTAACGCATTCCTCACGCAAAAAAGGTTCCAACAAACTGAAATCTCATGAATGTGTAATTCCAGACAACTTTTCGCATAGTTGACCTGCTCTACTTACCTGAGCAGACTAGGTTTGGAAATGCGCGGCATAAGCGGCTTCATTACAGAGAATGCTGTCAGAACACACCGCCATCGGCAAGGAACACATTGGTTCAAGTCGATTAACTCTACAGGAGTATATCCGTTGCCACCGATACCGAATTTTAAAGCAATATGCTAAAAGTGACACAGTGAGTCCTTATGACACGGTGAATTTTAGTTGTGCATCACTTACAGAATTAGTTATTCAATTTTTTTGTGCGTGGCTTAATTCGTGTGTGCATATCTAAAGTGGTGTCCTTTTCAGAATAAAATGGAGTGTGGGTCTGCTGTCCGTCGGTTTTGCATCTGCATGCACCACGGCCATGCCCTTGTGGCGGAGCAACAAAACGCACCTGAATCAGAAAGCGATCAAAATCTGCGAACGAATTCTTGACGACGGCGCTACGTAAATTGAGTTGATGCAGCTTTTGATGCTTTGTTTCACAGTGTACACCAGTCGCAACGCATGAACCACTAGTGTAAAGCAAATGAGACAAAGGCCTAACATTGAAGAGAAATTACAAAACTAGGGGTAGGATAATGATATCTTTTTCGCACCAATAAAAAGTTCGTCTCAGCAGTGGCATGAGAAACATGTTTTGTGCGAGACATGAGTATTCATGGACTCCAGGAACGTTTTGCAATACTCTGGTGGCTCAAAACCATGACAGCCTAATATATTTGGATCTTCCGCTAGAGTTTCGTTTTCCATAAGACATCGATATCGTGGTAAAAATGTTCGTGATTAAACTGTAGAGTTGTATCACTGCAATTAGTCGCGTTAATTAGAAAGCAATATATGTGACATCAGCACAAATCATGGAGTGGTTGGCTGTCCGTGGCAGAAATTCTGATGATGGCAATACGGACGCTGGAGTGCGATATCACAGCATATGTAAATGACGTGTATAAAGACGAATGATAAAACGTAGCTTGCTAAGACCGTTAAATTCATGACTTAAAGATACTCATGACGCAGTCATTTTTTTCCACGTAACGTTATTCGACCCTTTACTATGTAACACGACACTTTCACATTCTTTCGCTGAGACTGTCTTAAGTTTGTCGAATTTTCACATTAAAATACCTTGTTGCGTGAATCAGAAACAGAAAAAAGGATTCACAGTTTTTAGTTGCATATTCTTTTTTTCCAACTACCCGCCGCGTTGGCTTAGTGGATAAGACGCTGGGCTGTTGTATCCTAGTTCCTGTGTTAAACGCCTACCGTCACGGCCTCGCCTTTATCTGGGCGAAGTGCAATGACGTCCGTATGCTCTGCGATGTCAGTGCACGTTGCTACCTCAAGTTTTATTATCTGCAGTTCAATATGCTCTTTTGTAGTTCATTATTTTATTGCGATAGCAATATTGCGCCAGGTTTCGAGCCGCCGCGTGGTCCCGGCGGAGGCCACGCTTGACCTTGAACAGCCGAGGAGAAGGGGAGGAAGAGAAGGAGGAAAACTGGTAACTTACGCTCTCACGTCATACTCTTAAAGGATGAGCTTAAGTTTCCCCAGTAATGTAGCACCTTAAACTGATAGGACGTGATAGGGGAATGATGTAACAGGCAAAAGAAGCTTCTGCTGTTGCTATCGCAATTCAACTATAGGGTTAACCAGAGTTAAACCAAAAATAATTTTGTTTAACTTCTTTTGCTGTTTTTCTACTGCGGTAGACATACGCGGTCGTTGATTGTGGGTCCATCGCAGCCTGATACGCTTAGCTGTCTGGGCACGTTTGTACAGAACCAAGCGCACATTGCCAACTTCCACCGAACCCGTCTCCAGTGTCTGCCATGACGTGGCCTTGAAGGTAAAAACTACCTCATAAATCGCAAGAAAAGGACGTTTCAAAGAGGAAATAAAATTGATGTAATGGAGGTCGAGCTACCCCATGCTATACCGCAATGAGAAGGACAATTGAAGGTGTCTTAGCATAGACTTCTTGGGTTCTCTTAGTAAATTGTATTCGAATGGCAGTTTTTTTGGCGCTCCCGGTTGCTGAATCAAGAGTCCTCCTGAAATAACCGCAAGGTTCAGGTAGGGGCTAATCACAAATTTTTGTTAATTAGCATGGACTAGCTCTCCTTTTGCGTCGTGTATCTTCACTTCTTATAGATTGGCTTGGTTTGTACTGGCCTATCTCAATTTACATATTGCACGGTGTATATGCTGCCGAGGTTGGCTAAAGCGACTCCGCTGACACAGGCACGAATGTCGCTTCTGCGCGAGCCTTTGGGACACACACAGAAACAACAGATTGTAGTCGGCCCGGAAACCCCAATGGTAACGCACACATAATTCGAGACAATTTAACGTGGTTAGGTCTAGTGCGAATAAGACATTTTAGCACTTCTGTTTGGTTTGGTTTATAAGGTTTAACGCCACAAAACAGCTCGGACTTAGGCTTCAATTTTTGTTCGATGTTCGGTTTTCAATGTCAAGCCGACATGAGACTCAGGTAGGCGAAATCGGTGAGGGGAGCCTTAGTGTTATAGTGAGTTTTACGCACCTTAAACAGCAATCCAATAGGATGTTTTCTTGATTCATCGCGCACGGATTGAGGATGATGCGAGGACGACATGCAAAACCCATCGTGAGAAATTAAGGGACAAGGGCGACAACATGGGGGATGGTCGGCTGCGGCATTGGCGAAGGGGTGTAATGTAGTGGCCAGTAAATCTTAGACAGCGAAAACCACTAGTGGTCATCAATTGCTTTCTTTTATTTTATTTTCGCTGAAGCAAGTTTCAGACAGAGCACTTTGAGCTCGATGAGATGGCACCTTTGTGCTAGCGCAGTAGAAGAGTTCCAAAACGCGGAACGGCGCGCCCTACTCGGTGTCCTGCGTAAATCATTAAAAAAGAACTTTCTTTGTTGTCACTACTTTGTGCTTACTTTTCATCTTCTAGCATTACTTCGGATCTGATGATCGTACGTACACCTCACCACTTTCGTTCGTGTTTTGGTGAAATGGCTCTCGATAGCGCGAATGAAATGAAATCCACAGGAATGTGGTAGACGCAGCGCAAAGCGAATGTTCTCTCTGCAGCCTACAATTCTTGATAATAGACAATTTTTATGGGCCAGAAGCGGAGGTGTTTGTATGGCAGCAGTGCTGTCCCATTTGAAAGACCACTTTCGAAAGCACAGGAGCCTAAATCATCGTCAGTCTGACTACGGCCACTGCAAAAATAAAGCATCTCCCACATCTCTTCGATTAACCTGGTCATGTGCCGATTGTGGCAACTTTAGGCCTATACTACCTTTCTACCTAACACTTACACAACTGCAGCCCCCCCCCCCCCCCCCCCCGCTCTTTCTACGCTAATACACTGCGATGCACCAGTTACCCTTAACGACCACCGGTTATCTTGCCTTTGAATCGCACGCCCTTCGATGCCCATTTCTTCTCGCTTTCGACTGGAATATAACTAACTTACTTTAGTTTCCTGACTTTACAATGCTTTTATCTCTTTCTCAAATTTGCCCCTGTCATATTTTTTTTATAGCGCTCTGCGTTTCTCTGTATTTCAGTCAAAACTTTATCGCCGGCTTTCATAACTCTGCCCCATATTTGCTACCTGAAAGATACAACCGTTATATATCCATTTGACAATATAGGTGTAAAAAAATATGGAACGGAAATGTTTCATGAACGCACATTTGCTGCCAGGGCCCTCGTGGAAATTGTGTTTGAACAAAAAAGTCGCATAGAAAGGAGCGATTAAAAAGAAGTTGGGAAAACCGAGACAGTAGCGCATTCCTGGTCAAAATGGATGTGTAAGTTCGTAATACAAAGCCTTCATGTAGCGGATGTAATTTGCAGTTTTCCAAGTCTGTCTTCTGAGTACTGACACAGAGTCAAAACATCATCGAGCAGAGATGTTGAGAGAAATGAAGGAACAAAAAATAAGGGCTCTTGCTTAGCTCAGCTTCGCGGTTCCTAAGAGAGTTTCCCCGAGAAAACTTCGAGGGCAGGCAGTATCACGTACGAGAGTTTGCGAGACGCGTTGAAAAGGCATTCACTTCCGCCCTTCCTTTCTGCAGTGCGCGGAAGGAAAGAACCGCCACTCGATATATATCACGCGGTAACCTGTCCACTCCGGAAATTCGCTGAGTTCCTCCCAAATCCAATTTCGAGCCCTCGAGATAGCTCGCTTTTTCTTCATCTCAGCCAGCAACGCGTATTGGTGATCCGCTGTGCAAACCGCTTCCTCTTCACACAGCTCCTCTCTTTCGTATTTAGCCATCACTGGATGAGATTTCGGCGCTTGTTGTGTTGTTTCTTGCGCGAAGCGATCTGAAGTTTCTCCTCTGCAATGTGATATTAGTTGCTTTTTGTGCACTGATGAAAACACGGATATGGTATACAAGCAAGCCTTCAGTAGTGGCACCCTGAAGGAAAGCAGGAACAGTCGCATATGATTCATTGGCATCGTCTACACAACGATGCATATGGTACATGGCAGGTCGCCATTTACCACCTTTTCTTAAATGACTGTATCTGGGCGCTGGCGAGAATTTCGTGTTTTGTCGCGAATGATCAACCCTCTCAGATACTGGATGAAATTGCAATTTTACAGTGTCTGAGCGACTGCAGCCCAAATTATAGAGCTCTCTCTCTCTCTCTCTATCTCTCTCCTTCCTCAATTTCTATGCATGAAATATGTACTGAAGTATATTTCTCACACGTATCTGAGTCACAGGTGTGCCGTGAATGTTTTTAAGACCAAAGGACATCGTCATTTTCGGTTGCGGTAACCCCAGTTGAAGATGAACAGATACATTTGAGCTTTCTCAGTCACCTTTCCGAATCTATTGATTAGCGCCTGATGACAATTATCGTGAAGGCGGGCACTGTTGTCAGAAACAAAAGCGTCCTATAAAACCACTGTATTCTGCAACAGTGCTTAGTAGTGCAAAAAAGAACTTTATGGCGTAAAATACTGCCCATTGCGATCATCCTTTTCACCCTTTCAGTCACAATAACGAATGTCGCTATACCCGTGCAACGTGTACATTCTAGCGCTTTTCCAAGCCCCTCGGTCTTTAGGAATGCTGTTTTCCAGCTCTCAAGCAGTCCTCTAAGTCCGAAGCCTTGGTTGTGCAATAGAAGTCGCATGCGTGGAAATCGAAGGCAAACAAAGTGCCTCACTTCTTTTATGCACCTCAACCGAAGCATGAGGGATAGGATGAAGAGGATGAAGACGGGAGTAAGCATAAATGTCGCGTAGAGTGGCACGCTGCATTATTTTAACCTTCTGAAGTCTTTTTGGCACGCACTTACCTCACGCAGCCCGAAGAATTATAATAAAAATCACCGCAATATAAATGCGTGAATATTTCACCCGGCGAGTGAACGGCCGAGCAGCCGGACGGGGTGGTCTCTGATCTGTGGTCTCATGCCCTCTAGTATCATGCTTATATCGTACAGTACGAATAGTTTTCGCCTTTGTAAATCGTTCTGCTCTCCTCAAAGCCTAAAACCCAGACATTCGAGGGATTTCAAAGCACATATTTCTCCATTTCTGCATGGCATTATTTAGCGTGTGCAACAAATACATCATGAGAACCGCAAAACCAGCCTCTCTCGCTTCTATGCGTTCATTGGAGCGCTCGTTTTGATTAGTACCGCATATATGCTCATCTTCTCTTTCTTTCTCTCTATTTTGCTGTGCGTAAAGGAAGATGACGAGGGTCTTCAATAAATCACCTTGCTTCAGACACATGTTCGCCCTTAGTGCCTAATGAACAAAATCATGTTTTAAGAAATTCATTTCCGTCTGCTTTTTTCTCTTTTCATTTAGTGACATTGAATACATTGGTCAACTGAAATTGCTTCCCTGTTTTACTAGAGTACCTTCATTAGGGGGGGGGGGGGGGAGGGGTTATTTGATGCTTATAAAGGTCGCATCGTAGTCTAGAGCTTCCACAGAGTTTCGATCGTCACTTGTAGTCGGTTTCAATGGTTTCAAGGAACGTCGGGAATTCGCCGGATAGGAAACACGTCAAAATAAAATGAAAAACGGAAGAAGAAACCAGCAAGGCACACAAAACAAAGCGAATTGAGGAAGAGTAATCAACGTTGGAAACAAGGCCGCGGGTACCTGCAAGAGACCAAAGTTTACATTTAAAGCCCTTCACCTGGAGTAGGCCTTGGCGCACTCTGTTCCCGGCAGTCGTTCAACGGAGTAAAGGTTTACGAGGTGTTCGACGCCAAATCAGTGAAGGCTTCCCAGAGACGGCGTCTTTTCGCGAGCTATTTGCCGGTCATCGATTTTCACTGCCCTTCCCAGACTCTTGAACGTTGGAATGTCCTATTCGGTGGCCATTCGCTTGCCTGCCGACAATCCTTCGCTCGTTTTACGCCCTCCATTCTTGTACGTCCAATTTGTTATCATGCATTGCATTTCCTCCCTAAAGTATAACGCGTACCTTGTCTAACGCATTCCGTTCTGTCTCATTTGAATTTATATTGCTTTTTGGGTGAAAATTTGCCGTAGAAAAGCTTATACTACTGGGGGAGGAAAACCTAGACCGACCGCCATGCTCAGTTTTTTTTCTTGTCTCTGCGATTTTTTTTTTATCGCTATCTGAGCTGAACAGAAATAGCAAAAGTGCCCAGAATACTGAGACAGGTAGTCACCATTTGCTGGGGGTTTACTGGGACCGGAAGCCAACGACAATTTGGCACCTGCCAGCTGCGCGTCTCTCCGCCATCACGTCCTCATATATTGGTGGGACGCAAGAGCCACAGCGTCGCTCCCTCCTCGACTTCATTCGATCAGCCATCCATTTCTTCCATTCATTTATCTCCCCTTCCTTTTCTTTTTCCTTTGGCAATTCCGTTTATACCCTGAGGCTTTAAGCAAAGTTCGCAAAAAAAAAAAAAAGAAATGTACCTGCGCTTCTGAATTTTTCCTTTCACAAAATTTTTACAGCATGAGAGGCATCAACTAGGCCAGTTTTTTTTTTTTTTTTTTGTCCTAATGGGCACATACTGGTTCGAGTAATTTTGTTGATTAGTTAACGGCGAAAACAGCTTGCTGGCAATAGCTGTGTCCACAATCCTACACCTACCCTTCTAATGTTTGTCTCCAAGCGTGAATCATAAGGCAGCTTTAATAAGCGGCTTGAAGATCAAAAACAAAACGACAGATGCATTTCGCTCGCTCTTCTTGCGTTAAATTTCAACTGTGCTTCTGCGTTTAAGTTCTCTTTCCTGTTTTAGCGTAACGAATGCCCTAGACGAGGAAGAGAAATGAGCAACTGTGGAAAGGGTGTGGTTATTTTCTTATTGGGATAGTAGTGCTGTATGGCGCAGGCTACACGCGTTCGTTACGCCCACGTCGCTCCATGAGCACTCGTACGTTTTGCAGAATGTAGAAGAGCGGTCTTTTTGCCTATTATGTAGCCCGCGCTGTCTTCATTTTAGCTCAGAGATGCTTCACTATAACTACGATACTAGGTAATGTGAATTCGAGCGCAGCTCTTCCTTCGGGAATTTTGGTTTTGAGATGTGGTTAGGCAAAGAATGGGTGAGAGAGTGAGTGAGTGAGTGAGTGAGTGAGTGAGTGAGTGAGTGAGTGAGTGAGTGAGTGAGTGAGTGAGTGAGTGAGTGAGTGAGTGAGTGAGTGAGTGAGTGAGTGAGTGAGTGAGTGAGTGAGTGAGTGAGTGAGTGAGTGAGTGAGTGAGTGAGTGAGTGAGTGAGTGAGTGAGTGAGTGTTGTTGGTTTGAGGGGTTTAACGTCCCAAAGCGACTCAGGCTATGAGAGACGCCGTAGTGGAGGACTCCGAAAATTTCGACCACCTGGGGTTCTTTAACGTGCACTGACATCGCACAGCACACGAGCACCTTGCTTTCCGCCGCCAGCGAAAAGCGGCCGCTGAGGCCGGGATTCGATTCCGCGTCCTTGGGAATAGTAGTCGAGCGCCGTAACAACTGCGCCACCCCGTGTGTGCGTGTGTGTGTGTGTGTGTGTGTGTGTGTGTGTGTGTGTGTGTGTGTGTGTGTGTGTGTGTGTGTGTGTGTGTGTGTGTGTGTGTGTGTGTGTGTGTGTGTGTGTGTGTGTGTGTGTGTGTGTGTGTGTGTGTGTGTGTGTGTGCGTGCGTGCGTGCGTGCGTGCGTGCGTGCGTGCGTGCGTGCGTGCGTGTGAATAATATGACGCAAGCTCTGACGTAGCGAGTGGTCTTCGGTATTGCTCGCGCACATGGAGTGGTACTCTCTAGCACCAGCCGAAATTTATACTACCGATGGCAGGAGCCACCGCTTCTTCTGCGCCGGCCGTAGATCCTGCCCCTAAAATAAAATAAAAAAACGCTTCGTACACACACCGCACTCCTCCTCACTGACAACAGGCGAAGCGCGCAGGTCTCCAACAGGAGGAACGGAACTGCTGCCAACAGTAGCGAAGCGGGAAGAAATTGAAGTAGCGGGCGCCAGACGCACCGAAAAGGGGATTTATATTGCACTGGCCTTATCATCTCGTAGGTCACCAGCCAACTAGATCGCTGCACGGATCCGTAACTGGTACTATAGTGGAAATAGAACTCACAATCTTGAAGGAGGTATACAGAAAAGGGTGGGCCAGAACTTTTCGCGCTCGTTCGTCTGTGTCAGTGCTCAGCAGACCTGGGCCAAATGACAGCGATAGATTGCGTACAGTGCGCCTGTGGATCGTACGACGACCGACAGCAGCCTGCTTGGAGCCCGTCTACATGGGCTGTGAGTCCTCTCACAGTCGGTAATGGGTGTCCGGAACATACTTTCGCTAGTGACCACAGGAAGCAATAACATTCCTGCAGATACCTCCCTCTTCTTTATCTCAGGTTCTTGCTTATTGTACTGCAGACCTCACTTTAAGTCGACAGGCAGCTACACCATAGAGTATATGTTTCTTCTTTTGAGTATGTTGTTTAATATTGCGGTGCGTTCGGTTCAGTGTCGATTGTGGAATTAAAGCATGCAGAGCTTACTCAGCCTTTGATTATCGTAACTTCGGTTATTGAATTTAATTTTCTTTTTCGATCTTCTGATTGTCGCCATCGTTGGTAATTTTTTTCTGATGTGCTATCTAGTGGTCGAAAAATATTGTATGCATTTAGAGACTAAAAACTGTTGAGAACCGCTGAAAACAGGTTCGGCCTATCCTATAGTATATACATTCTGTGCCATTCTACAGGAGACTCGATAACAAACCTGCTTAATTCAGCCAAGAATCGTCAGTCAATGCTTCCCTTTTGTGCTCAGCATGGTAGTTCATGTGCAAAGTTGCGGCAAGAAAAGTTGCCCATCGGGCCTCCGGGCCCGATGGCATAGCGCTCAGCATTGCTCAAGCTCGGGCTCATAAAGAAGCGGAAGCTAGCTTCGTGTCCTTCACAACGGTGTGCCGCACCACTTTTTGGCATGGAGCGTCTCTCGCTTGGTTGCTGAAAAGGTTTACGACATCCGGGTCTTCCAGTGTATCGTCATGACGTACGGGCGTGCAGTTGACAACCGCTCATTAGGCACGTTTCGCCGCTAGCTGAACGCCAGCTCAGGAAGCGATCCGGGTTTACCGCGAAAACTTCGGGTGGCGCCGCGTCCGAGTTAAAATGGGCGCCTATTCTAGACATGACAGCAGTGGTGATGTACGCAGGCCTGGTTCAGGCAGGTTTGGGTTAATTGTTGATCCAAATTGATGTTTTTGATTTATTAATTAAAATATTTTTATGATATTGTGATGCGCGTAGGGTCCAAGCAAAGGAATTTTTGTATGAGTTTAGAACAGGAAGAATAGTTCATGAGAACGGGTAGGTGCATCATCTAGAAGGGTGTAAAAGTATCAAAAATTTGGTATAGACTACCGTAAATGTAAAAAATAGTTAAACTTAACCTGTTCCAAGAGACACAGAAAGAGAGAGGCCTTTTAAGGAATGCGAGGGCTGTTTGGATGGTAGTGACCGCGGCATGATACTCAGGAAGAGAGTAAAGAGCCGCAGAAAAAAACAGAACTACAAACTAAAGTAGGTGAATCACTTCACAATGTAGGAGAAATATAGGCTGTTTAAAGCGGTGTGATCAGAAGTACAGGTGCGATAGAAAAAAAAAGTGTTTTTGTTATTCATTTCGTTAAACAAAAAGCTTTACACGTTTTGTGGAAGCTGATTGTATACATATATGTTTTATCTCGACTCTATTATTTGCTTACAGATTGAAAGGTGCGAAAATGGGTGCCGCTCAGTATTGGCTGAATTTCAATGTAGCCAGTTGGTATTCTTTCCATTGGGTTGTCGAATCTACTGCTAAGAAATGTAAAAGAATCACAATTTCGGTTACATAACTCTCTAACAAGACTGGTTTCAATAGCTGCTCTTCTCCAAGGCTATAATTACTCGCACTTCATCATCATCATCATCATGATAATCATCGTCAGCCTCACTAAACCCAATGCAGGGTGAGTGCCTCTCCCATATTTATTCAATGAACCCGGCTCTGTTCAAGCTGCATCCGCTTGACCCATGCGAGCTTCTTAACCTCATCCACCCACCTAACTTTCGGCCGCCCCCTGCTACGCTTTCCTTCCCTTAGAATCCAGTTTGTTACTCTCAGCGACCATCGGTTATCCTCTCTTCGCACTACATGTCCTGCCCATGTCCATTTCTTCTTAATTTCCACTAGAATATCGGTAACTTGAGTTATTTCTCTGACCCTCTCTGCGTGCTTCATATCTCTATTAATGTTACCGCTACCATTTTTCGTTCCATAGCCCTCTGCGTTGTCCTCAACTTAAGTAGAACCCTCTTGGTTAGCCTACAGGTTTCAGCCCCATAGGTGAGTACAGGTAAGACGCAGCTGTTGCATACTTTGCTCTTGAGCGATACCGGTAAGCTGCTAGTCATAATCTGCGAGTGCTTGCCAAATTCGCTCCATCCCAAACTTATTCTTCTTGTTATTTCCTTTTCAGAAGGACGAGGTTAAGAAAGCAATAGAAACTATGAAAAGAGGGGAAAACAGCTGGAGAGGATCATATAACTATAGATTTGTTGAAGGCCGGGGGTAGGGGGGGGGGGGGGGGGGGGAGGAGGATATCGTGCTAGAAAAACTGGCCACCCTGTATACGCAGTGCCTGGTGTCATCGAGAGTACCGGGTTATCCTCATTTATAAGAAAGGGGACGCTAAGGACCTTAAACATTAGACTAATCAGCTTACTGTGTGTTACGTATAAGGTATTTACCAAGGTACTCGCTAACAGAATCAGGACAAAAACTTGCACAAGTACGTCTAAACCGACGGTGAGGCAATACATGATGTATGTAAGTATTCATTTGCGGAATTTACTGGTTGCCCCCCTCCCCCCTTACCCCGTCTTTATTTTTAGATTTTCGTCTTTTTGTGCTTTTGTCTGCCTATTTTGAGCTGGCGAGAAAAAAAAAACCTAGAAATGACGTCATTTTTCAGCATTTCCTTCTACGTTATCTCTGACAGGGTGCTCAGTTGACACAAAACATCCTACTTCAGTATGCACGCCCAGATCTGGTGACCATAGCCACATGTCGCCTACGTTTGGTCATGAGTCTGCGGATATCCGCCGGTGTCATGATGGCGACAAAAGGCCAAATAACTAATTGTAGACACTTCTAAACAGGTTAACTATGTTTTTTCTGATATCATATATGGAGGTCACTGGTACAACGTGCCTTACGGCCAAAGGGATTAGTAATGCATATAGGTATTCATTGCTGTCAACCTGCTCATTTTAACAGCCTAACTTGCTCAAGTTTTAGCGCAATCCTAAAAGGCGTCATGTTTTAAAAATGCTAAGCATTGCTCAATTCATTATTCCCACTTGTTCCTAACCGTCCCTTCATTTCCTTTTCCACTGTACCTAGTTTCTAATTCTATGTGCACAATTGATTGTATGCGATTTGCGACTGCGTAAACAGGCTCCAATATAAACAAATTGCAATACAGGCATGCATCCTTTTTTTTTTTTTTCGGGTGTATCAACCAGCTATTTGTATCCCGTTTTGTTCTTTTTGTCTTTCCACCCTATCTCCAGCACCAAGTAACAAACTTATGTGAGCTAAGAATAGAACTGGCAACCGAAACGAGCATGAGGAGCGGTCTTCAACACTCATTTTCTGTTTGCATTGTTCCCTCTGTGCCTTTGACACAGGCTAGGCTTTGTTGCTTAAGTACTGCGATTACGTATTCTATGCGCGTCTATCGCAGCTTATTCGATTTCCCTATTTGGGTTTACTACTCCCTGGCGCTCTCGTTGTTTTGCCCCTTCCTGATTATTTCGGTATTTCAAAGCATCCTGAGCAAAATAAGTTTGAGAAAAAAGGTGTGAGAGAGTGATTATTGATGATGGCCCAGCAGATTTCAGGATGATTCCAATACTTCTCTTGACCATTGGAAACTTTTGTTCAATGTATCAACTAGCACGTATGACATCTGCATTGCAGCACGAAAAGACTTCTTAATTGAAACACTTTCAACGGCTTTACGTAGTTTTCGTTTATTTTTTTACCTTTGAGTATTGGTGGCGTGCCAGTCTACTGACAGCATCATGGTTACGAGCGCTCTCCAGTTCTTATTCGAAGTCTATTCAATGCGCATTGTATGCGAAAC
Organism: Amblyomma maculatum; assembly: GCF_055883805.1. Taxonomy (NCBI): domain Eukaryota; kingdom Metazoa; phylum Arthropoda; class Arachnida; order Ixodida; family Ixodidae; genus Amblyomma; species Amblyomma maculatum. Next base: position 371,080,471 of record NC_139344.1, on the reverse strand, counting down.
TGTTGTCAACTGCTTTTTGATAACGATTGCAATTCAGAGCATCTAGCGGAGGCCAGCAAGGTTGCTTGTAGTTTTATTGTTGTTTTTTTCGTTTATCTTTAGCATTCTCTTGAAGAAGTAGACACAAATAAAACAATACGCATCCTGATACTGACTAAACTTTGTATCAGTACTTTGTCACAGGATGCTTGCAGGGAGGGAGAGAAGCTGCCTACCTTCTTTTGTGCGTTGGAGCAGGGAACATGTAAATCCTTAGAGACTCGCGGGCAGCTCAGGGTATTTCGGAGTTCAAGGCTACCTACAGCTTCTCTTCTTTTTTTTTTTTTTCTTGACTGGCAGAGTTATCGTCCCTAGACTGTATTTCACCGGCGACCGGCTGAGAAATCAAATTGTAATCGAGATGCCCTTGAGACCGACTCAAAACAGCGCAGCATCAATCCTCGACTTTCGCGACGGTCTTCATTTCCCGCGGGAGGAAAAAAGTTGAGTTCAGCCGATCGGACAATTGAATTGAACCTTCTAGTTTCTCGATACTGTCTGGCACATGCATTTTTTTTTCTTTCGCAAAATTATTGTAGTTGGCAGTGTTTGCGAGAAAAAGAGAAGAGGTGAACAAAACGATTGAGAAAGGTTTCGCGTTACAAAGCCGGAATAAATTTTTTTCAATACTTTTATCTTGGCATACTTCCTCCGTTTCTGTAGCATTCAGGATGCACAGTGTAAGCAAAATCGCAACCTTAAAAGAGCATTTTCGTGTCTATGGCTCTCAACCTGCAAAAAGGTCCAGATAGAGAGCATAGAGGTATTGTTGTACCTATTTAATGAATGCAGTGCTGCTGCTGCACCCATCGAAAGGGTGTATCAGTCCATCAGTGCAAATTCCGGAGAGTGTGAGTTATAGACAAGGAAAGGGTGTGATTCTGTTTAAAAGGGCATCATTGACTCTTGGCCACTAATCATGTGGGCATAGGTTTGCTTCTAAGCTGTGCGAAGGAATACTTCGCAAAGTGCACGAGAACACTAAAACGGAAGTTTTAATTGAAGAGATCACTGTATCTGAGTGGCTAATTAAAGAGTATATATAATTTGACCCAAATAATTGTCATGTGGGTTTTCAGCATGCACGACAATGGCATTGTTAGGCACAGCTGTGATGAGCCCGTATCAAAAGCATTTGAATTTATGTCACCTTCAGTCGCTGTTATTGGGGCAGTTTAAACATTGTCATGAATGCAAACCAGTGTTTTGAATAAAGCCATGCCTCTCGCTTTCTGCTTAGAGGTCTAAATAAGGCTTCTTTTCACCTTATAGGAACTTCAAGCTTCTAGGCTGCCGTACGTAACCTGCAGCACGCTATAAAAGCAAATATTTGAAGAGGAGGAGGAGGAGGAGGAGGAGGAGGAGGAGGATGAGGAGGAGGAGGAGGAGGAGGAGGAGGAGGAGGAGGAGGAGGAGGAGGAGGAGGAGGAGGAGGAGGAGGAGGAGGAGGAGGAGGAGGAGGAGGAGGAGGAGGAGGAATAGTTTGACCGGGCCTATATGTCTCCCACGTGGGAACGTGAAGGTCTTGCTCTTCGTCGCCGTCCAGCAAAGAATAAAGTTAAGAAATATAACTAAGTCGGTTCATTACAAGGGATGCCGGGTCGCAGTGCGGTAAGGAGGGTGTTAAGACTGCGGATCGTAAGCAGTCTTAACGCGATAGCGGTTACTTTTTTTTTATTTCTGGTTTTAAAAGCTGACTTTTTGGTACTGTGAGGGAGCACAAGCTGCCTCGTGTAATGGCTTCTAGAACAAAAGTTCCTTTTTATATTATATTACAACTGATGTTGGGTTTAGGCTTGATCCCTTCTCATACTCCCCAAGGAGCACTCGATATTACAGCAGGCGTTTATTACCGACGCACATGATGCCCAAATATTTGTAAGTTTTTCCTATCCTTCCCCGCACCATAAAAAAGGGATACTGCTTTCCCGCGCGAATCACCCTCCCGCAGACAAACTTGATTTATATGTACCACGCCTATAGCCTCTTGTAAGTCTTAAGTGCCTTGTAACATGGCTTCTTGGCGTGCAGTTTTTATCTACTTTATCTTCACCTTGCAAAGCACCCCTCCTCGTTGTACATTGATGTGCAACCCGCATGTACATAAAAAAACTATAAGCTACTCTCTATACCCAGCCATAGAGCAGCACGCGGCGTTCTCTTGGCTCACCGCCATTAGGGACATCTGCCATCCGCTCTGTCCGTGTTTTCGACACAGGACGGCTTGGAAGAAATAAATGCTTGCCATCTATCTTCCCATTACGCCGTTCTGGGTAACTTCCGAGGGACCCTTGTAAAAGCCCTTCCTTTTGCTCAAGGTTTATTCTATACTTTGAGTAGAGGCAGCTTCCGGAGTTTGTGCACAGGGTCAAAATAACATTTCCTGTCTGACATACTGCACCTTCCGTCATAGTCTGTTAAGTGCAGGTTTAGCGAATACAATTCTTTCTAGTATTTAGGGCGTGTTACTTCAGACAGCGGTGTATACCACTGGCCTTCTGGATATCCTTGTAGTGTTCAACAGTATAATCAGGCATTTTTTCTCAATAAGCTTTTCATGAGCTTTCTACTGTGAGTGTACCTGAATTTTCTGCCCCCGCCAGATCAGATTCCTGTTTGCGTGCAGTCGCAATATTATAAAAAATGTGCAGTCGATGCCAATAAATGCCAGTTTGCACCGGTATAAAAAAAAAAATCAGGCAAAGAAAAGCACTACACCACTGCAAGAATTATTCCTTTTTCAGGCTTCTTGATTTACATGATACAACAAACAACAACAGGCGCTATACACTTCAGTTCACGTTAACTGTTTGGCATTTGAATGAACACAATTGTCCTACGTGTGAGCTTCTGTGACTGGTTCTGCAGTACCTGCTCATTGGTCTCCAAGAGTTTTATTACTTAGCGTCTGTATGTAGCAGGTTAAAACATTGCAACTTCCCGGAGCTCATCAGAAGCTGCAAATGTGCTACATACAGACGCTTAGTATTGAAACTCTAGGAGAACTATTAGCACAACAAATTACTGTTTCCAGAAGTTCACTTTATAAAGTTGACTAAGACAACCACTTAAAAGAGCGAAAATGTAAAAGCAATCAGGTTGAAATAGTTGGACTAGTTTTTTACAACAATTGAATACTTTTCTCAACATTTATTTGTCCGCCTTTTTTCTTCCTTGTTGAGCTCTTTTCCCTCCTTCTTTTTGTTTTTGATATCACTTATAATACATTTTGATCACTGTGGGCCATCTTAGGCGAAACATGTTTTGATTCTATGCATCATGTCAATACATTCGAACGCTGGCGCTCTTTTCTAAACACAATGAACGTATCCGTCGGCACTCGATGCTATAGGAAAAGTCGGCCTCGATTCTTAGCGGAAAGATTACAGTGTGTTATGAGAATTTCGCTTCCTCGCGTCTACTCGCGTATGAAATTCTTTGATAATTATATCACTCGAATGAGGTGACTGAGTTTCATATTTACGAGAAAATAAAGTAAGATTAATATGTCGCTTATAACTCGTTAATGCAAACTACCCGACACAAATATTAAATGCAAAAATAGGGATGAGGAAAGCCTCTTAAATCTGTTACGGCCACCCATACTGTCTTCGAATTTTCTTCTGGCTCTTTTTATAAGAATGAAGCTCTTTTCACCTTGCTGGGAAAATCCACATACTGCAAGTGCTCGAACTCAGTCAGGAAATAAAGGCGCTATAATAAAATTTAAAATTCGTTAGATTATTTTATACTAGTCGTTACTTCTTAATTCTTGACATTCCATACCAGCAGGAACTGAAGATATAATGTAGATAATCATATGTCTATTAGGATACCGCCTGAGAAGGCTCTGGCTCTTTGTTCTGTCCATCAGGCACCTGTATATTTTATGATCGCTTCTGGACGTTACTTTAACTTCGTTTAATATTCGCGTTCCCCCTATGCACAAGACCGTGGCTTGTGGCGAACATTGCATTGAGCAGCTTGCTGCGAAATTTATTTCCGGCATCTGGTGAGTCCTACGCCTCCTTGAGAGCCGCATTCGAACGTCACTGATGGTATCCTCACACTTCTAAAGGACATCTGTTCCAGTATTGGGAGGCTATGGATAAGGGGAAACATGTGCAGTGGAATTCAGAGATGCATAAGCATCCATGACTATGTGTATAAGAGCGTCTGTGGCTTTCGGATCACCGTCCATGGCATCGTCTTGCGTCACGCGTCTCTTCATTTTCTGGTGTCGAGTTTGTACGTTCTAAGTTATATTTAACGTCCTGTGATCCTGTGAGTGGTTTTATGGCCTCTAAAGATGAGTGTGTCTCATTACGGGATTCTGCTACGCACCCTACGCTGTTTGTTCCCTTCAAAGCATCATTGATAGCATAGAGTTCATTACCAGCACGCTTTCCGGTGCGTGCATGTTCTCTAGGCGGAAAACTAGCAGTAAAAAGAAAATATGCAACTGTATATACCTAGGCTTTTGTGCGTCTCGCTTGCAGTTGCTTCTCTCCTGCCTTTTTCTAAACCCAACGCGTCCAAGTTTCTATGTACGTTGCTAGTCACATGCCAACCAAGGTTACAGTTCTTGGCTTCTCTTCACGGCGTAGTCTTGTTCGAAGACTCATCTATGTCCAAGGAATCGTATCAGCCTATATCGGTTTTTGCGCTGTCCTTTCGATGTTCATGTATGAATGCACTTCATGCAAAGATTGTAGATAATAGGTATCACACGAGACGGTAATGCCAAACTAAAACCTGACATTTTACCGCCCGACACAAATAATATTACAGCTGTGCTGCCTTGTCACTGTGTCTTGTCCGTGTCGCCGTCATATAATATTTTAGTGGTCTTTTGTGTACCTCAATTGTAAATGAGTATAAAGCAATTTATGCAATAATGAGACCTCAGTTGTTTGTTTAGAACTTTCTAGAATATGATAACATGCAAAAATGTGATAACCAGCGCATCATAAAAGCAATATCGATGTGTTTTTTTTTTTTTTTTTCTGTAATGCTTTTCAATAAAGTGGCCTAGTTTGTCTTGCGGGTCATAAAAGGAGACTTATCTCAGCCGTCATCTCGAGTATATTCGTTGTTGTTAATAACAAGCTTAAATTACCCTATGACCACGTGCCTTGTTATGTCTATTCTGAAATTATCACATATTGTGTACTTATTCTACTAAAATATGTGGTCTAAATCTTAAGACACATGTGGTTCAGTCATTGTTTATTGTCCCGAATGAAAAATATCAGTGGTGTTTTCTAAAGATTGCGAAAAAGTCGTCTTAGATAATAAGTTCTTCAGTCGTTACATTTTTTCCACTGAGTTTTAAATTATCGTCACCTTAACGAGGTCCTAGCCGATGACGTCAGCGATAGATGTTGTAGAGGAAACATTATGCTTGGTTTCGACATTTCCGATTCAGAGTCTAGCAAAGTCGTTGTTGTCGTGCTTTATTTTATACAGAACCCCTAGGGAAGGCTGAACTTTTCTTCGCTGCAGAATAAAATTTACGTAGAATGTATAGATAAAGAAAGCCACCACCGAAGCGTAATATGCCACGAAGCAGTAAGAAGCAGAACCTTTTCTCCGTGGAGCATCTAGCCGACAAGCTTCGCATCTAGCACCTAGCCTCGATAAGAAAGTCTTTCTTCAGAAATCTTCATCTAAATCCCGTTCAGTCGAGCAATCGAAATCATCAAATCGCTGCTTCCGCTTGAGCCCGTGTGGCATTGTTTTGTCTTTTTATCTTTTAGGAGAATGAACCCGTTGTTGCTACCGTCGTCATACACAAGTGTAGCCATCCGGGTCATCTAGGATCTTCGCGAAATCTCAACTCGAAGGCTCGTGTTCCATCTGCAGATTGGATATACACAGAAGCCTCACATCCATTCTAAGCTATTTCTTTGCCCAGCAAACAGATATGGCTAGAAACAACGCAACCTCCAGTCGACGAGTCTGCATCGTTCTGCCGGTCCCAGGGGCGCACGTTATGTTGGCTCCTGGGGAACCCACAGCTAGTCACAGGTCGTGTGTTCAATATTGGTGCTCTTATCTACCAGACTCAACACATAGCAGCGACAAAATGTCGCGGAAAGCTCTAGAATTACGATGCATTTCACGATGACAGCCATGCATATAATGCAATCAAAAGACGAACATGTGTCATCGATCCAATGTGCTACCGCAAACAATGCGCGCATAGGGTACGCCTCGATCTCGTTGTTTTCTTCATGGCTCTGTATGTCTTATTTGCACCGCATTGAGTTTTTTATCTCGTTTTTTCTTCTTGTTCTCCACACACCACCTGCTACAGAGGCCTGCGAGAAAGTCGGACTTCAGATGCTGTGTGACATAAATGACAGCTGGGCCAGTTGCCGCGCATGAATAACGTAGGTAAACAGCGAGGGAAGATAAACAAGGAAATCAAAATAAAATTGCAAACGTATATTGTTGCAGTTCAGAAGGAAAGATGGAGAACAGCTTTGCTGCCAAGAATTCTGTTTTAGACATTCCGTTCTCTCCTTTACAAATTTCTCAAAACCAGACTGTTTTTTCTTACTCTTATATCGAAATTCGAATAGTATTGAACGTACAGCTCTGCTTCGTGCACATGAATTTATTGTCACTCGAATAAGGTCATTCTTTGATTTTCCCCGCCATCACGCACAAAAAAAAAAAAACAATTCTTTTGTGTTCTTTGGTGCCTACTGTGCAGGATAACAATGCTGTATCTCTAATCTATAGCGTACAGACCGTAGGGTTCAGATGAACAAAGAAAATATTTCCCTTACAGCGGTTAACGTTCCAAGGCGACTAGAGCTTAAGAGGAAGCCATAGTGGAGGGCTCCTAGGATTTCAGTGACCTTTGGTTGTATGCCTTGCACTACTATCGCACAGTACACAATCGCCTCGCTCTTTTGCCTCCATCCAAAATGATCACTGTGGCCTGGATCAAACCTACATCCTCGGATCAGAGGACAGGAACTCTGACTACTGAGCTACCACGGAGGGAATCGCGCATGTTTGCAACTTCATACATTAACATGAGATTCTTCAAGGTGCTGTCCACTCAGCTTTTTTTTTAAGTCAAAAAACATCAGCACTATGATGAGCTTTCGTCATATCTAAATAAAAATATAAGAAAACAATGTCGACCTATTACATTACCATAAGTAACACGGTGCGCATTTTTTCTTCATCCCCGGATTATGAAAAAGAAATGTAAAAACAAATCTAAGCCTTTGTCTTTTCTCCTGCAAATCAGTTGTCGGAGGTAGCTAGGAGCAAGATGAACTGTTATTGTTGCTGGTGCAATAGCCATTTTTATTCATTTTACTTGTCCTCTCGAACAACTAAATAAAATGAAAGCGTGAGTACTATGATGAGCTTTCATAGGTGACTGCGATTTGCTCAAAATAAAAATATAAATAACAATGTCATAAGTAACACAATGTGCACTTTTTCTTTTTTGTCGGACACAATTTGGACCCCAGCACGTAATAGCCAGGCTAGAATTCGTTTCGCAATATTTCATAACTGTTCCGCGGAACGTTCCGACTAGCCCAAAGCACAAATAGCTTATGATCGCTACACTTGGGGACGAAGTCTACAGCTTGGCTGTCATTCTTCGTAAAGGGGCTCCTCCTCGCATTTGCATCCACCCCGACTCCTTTCCTCGGCACACATTAGTGTAAACTGCCGACATTATTACGGGTTGTCATAACTTAGACATCTTCAGGTAACAGCGCAAAAAAAACATGGACGGGGCACAAGAGCAAGAACACACAACGAGCGCTGTGGTTCTCGCTTGGCAAACAGCATTCACAATGAGGGCTGGAAAGTCGAGCATGAAATACTTAAAAGAGCCCGAGGTACGAGAAACGTAATTAGCCAGAACAGCAGCTTGGGCTTGTTGGTCTTTCATCTTCAGGTAACAGCGCAAAAAACCATGGACGCGACACAAGAACAAGAACAAACAACTACGCTCGTTGTGTGTTCTTGCTCTTGTGTGCCGTCCATGATTTTTTTGCGCTGTTACCTGAAGACTAATATCCAACAAGCCCAAGCCGCTGTTCTGGTTAACTAAGGCATGTACAGAACGTGATACTGTCTTGATATTGTGAGATGCACTGTTTGTCAGGCCGACGACAGGACGAGATGTTGTATTCCGTCATGCCAGCAATGTTAGGGCACCAACCGATTTGGAAACTCCAGCACGCATAACATATCATCGTGAAGAACTTCATGTGAAAAGATTCCGCCAGTAGAGTGAAGCCAGGAATTACAGTGGCAATGTGGCTTGTTGTCGTTTTAACATAATAACAGTGGCGCATTGGCCAGCATTGCTTCACCATTCGTTTCAAGAGCTGATGTAATACTTATTCCTCGCTAAGTTTATTCGTCCTGAAACCGGGAATGTAGTTTAAAAATAACAACAAAAACGGTAGTTCACCTTCACTCTGCTTCTTCGCACATTGCTTCCAAAGACGTTGCTTTTCCCATCACCGCTTCTGCAATCCATTACCTGCTCTGTGCTATCATAACGCGCACTTCCCGCCCTCTAGCGGAGCACATTTGTCATCTCGGCGCTTCGAGTCTGAGACACTGGACGAAATTTAAGTGTCCAGGAACGTGCAGTTGTTGCAACTCGGCGCCAGGCGAGAGAAAGTTTGCGCTTTTCACCGTCGTACGGAAAGACGCAGGGTTCTCTAGGCATTTTTACTAGCCCCATTTGTAGCTTATTTCTACTGCCAACCTTCGCAATGCCTCAGGTCTCGCCACTGCACTTTCATTTATTTACGTCCTCAACCAGCGCTGTATGAACTCACCCCTGGAACATTGCATGGCGCGTCCTTTCGCCCTATATCCCCGCCGCGCAGGGAGCGCAATGTGAACAAAGTTTTACCCAGAGAGCAGGCCACCATGCGGTCGTCTAGAAAGAGTGCTAAGGGGAGCGAACGCTCTCAGAACAACAGCGGTGGTAACCGCGGAGGAAATTTCTGCTGGGCCGTAAAAACCCTGACGAATGGCGTCGTAGGAAGTGCCGCTGTGACGCGGGAACTAGAACTGGTCATCAGGGCATTTTTGGTTAGGCTGTTTTCTCCCGAGTGTATGTTTCGTGGCTGTTGAGGAAGTGATAATGCTTTGTCCCAACAACATAATGCTGACTCTTGGTTCTCCCTCTCGTCTCTGAATTCGTGGACCTTCTTTCTAAGCCACCCGAGACTGTTCACACGACATGAATAGAGCAGTACTTCACCATTCCTACAGCGTGCTGCTTTGGAGCTGCTTTTCGGCACCCGTACCTGGAAAGGCAAATTTCTTTACCCGAAACAATTCTTGGGTGATAACTTGCGCAAGAAAACACAACCCAAGCAAAAGCTTAACTTTATGTAACAGATTATCGCGAGACTTCGAGCCTCCTCGTGTAGCAATAACTGTACACGATGGTGACCGGACACGTAATTCTTCTTTCTTTTTTTCTTTTTACAGGTCCTTTTTTTTCGTGTATGTATGTATACCACATAAGATATAGAATGTCAAACGTTTCTTCGCATATCACTTTACTTTACTGAAGCTTTAAAGGTTAAAAAGGCGTTTGTAGAGAACCTTTTATGGCAAATGAAAAACTAACGTACTAATTGTGTCATAGGAAGCCAAATAGCAACAAATTTTGTTTGATTTGTGGGGTTTAACGCCTCAAATCGACTCAGGTTGTGAGAGATGCCGTAGTGGAGGGCTCCGGGAAATTCGACCACCTGGGGTTTTTTAACAGGCACTGACATCGCACAGCACACGGGCACCTTGCCTTTCGACTTCATCGAAAGGCAGCCGCACCGACCGGGACCGCGCCCTCGTCTCCCAACTCAGCATTCCAGTTTCCGAGCCATTTAAGCCAAGCGTCGAAGCTTACAAATTTTGACTGAGGTTGGAATAAAATTCAGCAATCCTTGGTTAGCAAGTTATTGCTGTAGTGCATGCTTGCGAGATGGCTATTACGTCTTCAGTTACTGCCTCTTTACACTCACCCATAATTATTAGCATACAGTCCTATTAAGCAGCAGCTATATTATCTGAAATGCCACTAGAGATAAAAATAAGGCCCCGCGTTAGCAATTCAAGCGCACTAGAAACCCAGCGCCCTAAATACTGAGCCACCGCAGTAAGACGATGAGCGAGAAGCCACGAGGTCGATCAAATAACGATGATTTCCGTTCGTGTTTAAATTCTCGTATAAGAAAGAGAGGCAGCGCATTGTGCTCCCTCTGAGAGAACAGTCACAGGATAAGAAATATGTAAAGAATAATCAAGTTGAAAGTATATATCTTCAGATCAAACCGAATGCGCAATTTCTTTTTGTACAGCTGCAACTGAGGATGAAAAATATGGGGCATGAGAGTTCAGTGCGTGGACCAACACGTGTCTCAATTGAGAACTCCGCAAATGCATGACTTTGCTACTAAACGTAGGAGTTGATACTACTGTATGGTATATACAAGCAAATCATGCTTCCAAGGAATAATTATCAAATTTTGAAGAAAGAGGCCGTTACTATTTAGTTCAAAGATTAGTGCAACCTGGCGATCTGCGAAACTTGCTTTCTTCTTTCGCAAATAAGCGATAGAAAAGATGTCCAAACTGTTTTTTCTTCTTTCTTTTTTTGCCGGTATGTTTTTTTTTTCTTTTATTCAAAGACTTGCGGCAGTATGTGTTCGTGAGTGTTGTAACTTGTAAGCGTTATTTCCTTTTGTTTTCTTCACTAGATGTTATGAAACACGTTCTTTAATATTTTGATTTCTACGTCCTTTTCGAGGGTCGCGGTTTGTTTTGCCGAGAAACTTTTATAAGAGTCAAATACGAAGAAATGTTCATCAGCAAGTTTCCTTCTCGCAGCTATAAAGCCGAGAAACTGACAACTCTGCATTGCGCAGAAAGTGTTTTCTGAACCTATTTTGCCACCAGTTGCCCTCTTCTCGACTTATTTCCTCCGTTGCAGGGCTTATTACTGGTTTCTCTATGAACTCATGCGTATACATTAGCTATTCAAGGGGGGGGGGGGGGTGGAAAGCATTCCAGAGCCCTCTTCTTTCTTTCACTCCATCCTTCACTCGTTGCCTTGGCAGCAGTTAGTCAGTTATTGCGGCCTTTCATTTCCTCGAGATGTCTATTTTCACTTTGAATGAACTGATTAAATATGATGATGATGACGACTGCTTGCAGCGAATCGCGCCAGAGGCCACCGGTTAGAACACGAAGCTCGAAAGCTTGCGGCAATAGTCGAGTTTTCTGGAGACTAGAGAAATTGGGGTGATCTGTTTTGTTTCGCCATTGGTTCGAAACTCTATCGAGGCTAAAGCTCTTACTGCTGTCCACTGTTCAGACTAAAAGTCTCTATATATGTTTGTGCACGCCCTCATGTAGCGTTCAGGTTTGCCGTGGTAACTGGACAATCTTAAATGTGGTTTGGCAATAGTAGCAGCTAAAAGCAATTTTTGAATGCAAAATACCGCTCTCAGTATGTTTGTACGACAGCTTTAGGCTTCATTCAAATAGTTGCTTCGCTGATGCGATGCATAGTACTAAGGACATTTACTTTCGACGACTTTTCACGCTTCCCCCATAAATGAATACATCGAGGGTGGAGGTAGTGATGGCATAAAAACACGCTTTAAAAAACTACGGCCTAATAATAATAATAATAATAATAATAATAATAATAATAATAATAATAATAATAATAATAATAATAATAATAATAATAATAATAATAATAATAATAACAATAATAATAATAATAATAATAATAATAATAATAATAATAATAATAATAATAATAATAATAATAATAATAATAATAATAATAATAATAATAATAATAATCAATGTTTATTTATTGTGCGCAGGAGCAACCACGTGGTCTTCGTGCTTCAGCACAAAAAAAAAAATGCACGCACAAGTTTTACATACACAGATAGAGCACAAAAGAAGTAAAAATGTTACACGAAATGAAACGGAAACAAAATGAGTCACGGAGAGCAAGAAATCAATTAATAGCATATTTTGTACAGACGGTGAAAGTGTTGTAGAGCACATCATGAAAACAAAAACAAAAAACGATAGATAGAGGAAAAAAAAAACAAATAACTGTGATTAACTAAACTAATAAAGAAATATGCATAAACTAAACAAACACTCGAGGTGCAACAAGTGTTTGGTATATAAAACACAGGCTAGAAATAGAGGGCAATACAATACAGAAATAGAATTGAACGCGGGACAGTAAGATTCGAATATAAAGTTTAAAGTTAAAATATAAATAAGAAATAGATAAAAGCAGTTCAAGATGCAGACAGCATTGAAGAGGAGAAAAGCACACAGTGAAGTAAATACAATGTTTAGGCTAGGAAGTGGAAGTTATATGGGATAAACTACTGTTTAGAATACAACGCTACGAACATCCAATATGAATGAACAGAGCGAGTTTTGGAAAATGTCAAGGTAAGGACAAAAAGAGTTAAACAACCATTGCATTCTGTCCAGAGGGGAATGGGAATGAAGAGACGGGAAACTTTAAATGGTCTGAATTCCCTCATGCTCTCTCGCGGAAAGCTCAGTAGGATGTGCTCTAAGAGCTGAGGGCACATAGCATGGCCATGAAGGAGTTTGTACAGAAAAATGATATCTACTCTGACACGACGGCAGTGAATAGAAGGAAGATTCAGTTGGGTGCTCCTGGTGAAGCGAGAAGGGAAAGTTGCGCAAGGAAAGCGATATCGAAATATCTGCAACATTTTTTGCTGTAATCTGTCAACATTATCGAAGTTCAATTTGCAAGTGCCATTCCAAACAACCGACGCGTACTCCAAGAGCGGCAAGCATATGGACAGGTACAGCTTAAAGAACGGAAGTGGAGTACGGAACTCTCTCAAACGTCTGCAAACTAATCCGAGTGTGCGCATAGCCCGCTGAGCAATGCGTTTGGTATGAGAGGAGAAGCTAAGGGTGCGGTCGAAAAGTACACCGAGGTGATTAATTTCATCAACCCTGTCCAACAGCACAGAATTCACAGAACAATGTTAGAGAACGCTGTGCGTTTTACGAGTAAATGAGACAACCCTAGTCTTGAAAAAATTGAGCGCAAGTCGATTCTTCTCACACCAGGCAGAAAAAACAGATATGCCCGATTGCAAAAACAAGGAATCTTGAAAAGAATATATCACCTCGAATATTTTTATATCATCAGCATAAAGAGAAAACGAGGTGTCCTTTATCGCGGAGGAAACGTGATTAATAAAAACGTAGAAGAGAAGTGAACCTAATACAGAACATACAGGAGTTCCACTGGTTGCAGGGTAAACGAAGGAGTTCTGTCCATTGACACTGACAAAGCAGGAGTAATCAAGAAGATAGTTGCGTAGGAGGGCTACGCCTGAGACCTTGATGCCAGAGAGTAGAAGCTTTTCAAGAAGTATTGAGTGAGTAACAACGTCGAAATCTTTGCTCAAATCAGACTGCACAGTGTCAACCTGACCTCTCCGAAGGACTGCTGCAGAAGCATACGTCATAAACGTGACTAGGTTGGTTGAAGTAGAGCGACCCGATATGAAGCCATGTGAATTCGGTTTGACGACATGTTTGAGATGGAAGGAAAGTACGTTGTGCAAAGCTAATTCGAAAAGCTTAGAGGTCGCACATAGAAGAGAAATCGGACAATTGGAAACATCAGATTTGTTTCCTGAAGTGAAGACAGGAAACACGCGTAGCTCCTGTATAGAGGCTCGATTGAGTAGAGATATATGAATAGTAAGATTTGTCTTACAGGTTTTAACGTCCAAAAACGACTCGGGCTATGAGGGATGCCTTAGTAATTAGCTGCGGATATTCTGACCACCTGAGGTTCCTTGTCATGCACTGGAATCTCAGAGCACACCGGCGTCTTCCCTTTATCCTTCATCAAAAAGCGGCCGCCGCAGCCAGAATCAAACCGGCTGCCTTCGGTTGAACTGTCGAGTGCGAGCACTGAGCCACCTTGGCGGGAACTAAGGTTTTTTCGTCAAAACATTTGCAGAGTTTTCACCAGGCCGTTGTTTCATTTTATGCGTTGTATAAAGAAGCAAAGCTTTTGTTCACATACCGTAAGACAAGCATCGTTTATTATAGTATGAAAAAAAAGCTTCTTTGAAGCTTTTCTCCTCTGAAATAACGGTGCTACAAAAAAAAAGATATTTTTAGTTTTTTTATCTCAATGTGATAGCCTAATTACGCACAATGTCTATAACAGCGTATGCGACGAAAAAGCTTTCTTTACAACCTATAGCAAAACCACTTAGATTCATACTAAAACCCATAAAGTCCATTTGAAAACTTGTCAGTGCCATACGAAAGCCCATAAGATGGCTCAATCTCGTCACACACCCACCTCCACCCCCAAAAGTCGATGCATGAGTATAAAGAAAAAGTGGCGGTGAAATCAAATTGAACGATGCAGTATGAATGCGATCTATAATAAGCGGAAGTCAAAACCCCCGGCTGTAACTGCATCTCCATAAAAGTTCTTAGACATTTTTCTCGGTTGCTTTACTTCTGTTCTTAAAGGCATCTCACAGCCGTTGCTAATAAACGCGTAGCTTTACGTTCAGCCTGCATAATCCGTTTGTATTTGGACGGCTATCAGAATGCATCGAACAAAAGAAGACATATAGGGCACGAAGACAAAATTGCTGCCTTTGTTATACCCAGACTGCGCTCTGAAACTGAGCCGAGGATTAAGCTGACACCGACTGGTAAACATAAGAAAATATCGATCAGCTAAAGTGCTGCACGTGCCAACAAATATTTTCTAATTATAGTCAGTTCAGGGTGTAAATACATAGCTTGAATTTTTAGTGACAAGTTTCTTCATATAGAAGTTTGCTTTCGATCCACTACGTCTCAAGTCTCTCTTCTAGAAAGAAAGAAAAAATCAGCACACAGCGATTTTTTAATAATAATTGTATTTATTTGAGCGGTACGTTGAAGTGCTATGAATGGAATGCATGCATTCAAAGCAGGGCTCATTCAAAGCTGAAAACGGAAAGTTGATAGACGTATCTCTCGAACACAGGATGTTTACACTTCCGGAAGCCACTCAGTGTTCTTTCACGCATCAATGAAACGGTAAAATTGAATCCATGAAAAGCGAATTTTATAGGAAGCTTAGGGCTCGAAGGTTACATTAAACGTTGCCTTAATGCAGAAGATATGAATACTGCCACGGGAATACAGAAACCCCAGGGATGCTATACAGCGAAAGCAGAGTAAAAGCTCTGAAAAAGTAAACGGAAACGTTTTCTTTCTTTTTTAACCGTCTCCGTGTTATTAACAATGGAATTCTTATACTTGATGAAGTTGCACAACTATATTTAGGCATTGGCTGTCGCTTGCTGTGTCTTCCTTGCCTCTTCAGCACGGACAACTGTTCCCGTTATAAGACACATTCACAAGCGCACGCACGCACGCACGCACACACGCACGCACGCCTGCATGCATAACCAGTTGCAAGGAGGCTATGCCAGTTGAATTTCGATACAAAAACAAAGACGCACTGTTTCTTTCCCCCGAACTTTATTAGAATCTCCTGCCTTCCTGCTTCCCGCAGAGCGAGCAGTTCACCCTATTCATTTAATGCAAGTTTCGTTTGGCCCTATAGATCCTAGGTTGACTCCTCATCCACGAATAACCGGACAAGCGCTAACTATGGTCTCAGTAGGCGTTAACCTTAGCATGTATTGTATAAGAATTTACAATTGAATCATACAGCAAAACATTATGCTCGAGATGGTTTCACTCTTGTGTGTGTGAAATTACAGGCATTTTTGAAGAAAATTTCTGTACCAGTACAGAAAATATCTGCTCTACTTCATTGACCGAAATACGTTCACGAAAAAAAAAACGGTAATTTTCTGTTTTCCAGCCGAAACCTTGACTGGAAGGCAAACATTTAAATATATATTTGCCGTCTGTTCTATTTTCTACCGCAAACTGATTTTTACTTGAACAGCAAGTAAATTTTGAATAGAAAGCGAAATAGTTTGACAACCACGAAGACGCTGTCCGATGATCGGCTGCACAACAATTTCAATTCGAAAGCAGATAACTAATAGCGCCACATTGAGGCCTATTTTTGGTTAGCTCTCTGCTACAGTGGTATCTGTTAGGCCTTGTTCCACTTGCATTGTTTTGGAGGCTAGACAACGGCTGTTGCGAGACCAACCTCATGGGTGCAGTCGAGTATTGCCAACGCCGAGAGGTATTTGTGAGATGTAGTTGGCAAGGCTTTCGCCTTAAAATAGTGCTCATTGATGAAATTGGCACTTAATGTAATTTTATTGTTGTTACAGGCAAAAAACGTGAAATGAAAGACAAGTAAAAGATATATATATATATATATATATATATATATATATATATATATATATATATATATATATATATATATATATATATATATATATATATATGAAGGAAAGAAGCCAACAGTCGGCGAGGCCAAGGAAAGCATTGGGGATTATGTTTTATGTCCTTTTTTATTTTTACTTGGATAATCACAGAAATGAGCAATGCAATCTGCTTAGGGAAAGATAATTAAACACAAAGTAGAAGGAAAAACAACGTGCCGATGGTGGGGACCGAATCTACGACCTCCGAATATCGCGTCCGGTGCTCTTCCAACTGAGCTACATCGGCCGCTGTCCCCCCTGCTACTTTCTCGGGTATTAATGTTGTCTGTATACGAACCTTGAGAGTGTTCACCAGCGCCACCCTCAACCTTAGCGGCGGACGTGGAACGTCCTGTGTTACCGCCAGCGTCACGTAGAACGTGATCTAGAGCGAGGGCGAAAGCTGTGCTAGAACCCTCTTATGCTACCTATGACTTCAAGACTGCCAGAACCGAGACCCCCGTAAGCTACAAGCAGATAAATGAAGGGGAAATGAGGGTGCTCGTTATAATACATGAAGGAAAGAAGCCAACAGTCGGCGAGGCCAAGGAAAGCATTGGGGATTATGTTTTATGTCTTTTTTTTTTTAATTTTTACTTGGATAATCACAGAAATGAGCAATGCAATCTGCTTAGGGGAAAGATAATTAAACACAAAGTAGAAGAAAAAACAACGTGCCGATGGTGGGGACCGAACCCACGACCTCCGAATATTGCGTCCGGTGCTCTTCCAACTGAGCTACATCGGCCGCTGTCCCCCCTGCTACTTTCTCGGGTATTAATGTTGTCTGTATACGAACCTTGAGAGTGTTCACCAGCGCCACCCTCAACCATAGCGGCGGACGTGGAACGTCCTGTGTTACCGCCAGCGTCACGTAGAACGTGATCTTCGGAGGTCGTGGGTTCGGTCCCCACCATCGGCACGTTGTTTTTTCTTCTACTTTGTGTTTAATTATCTTTCCCCTAAGCAGATTGCATTGCTCATTTCTGTGATTATCCAAGTAAAAATTTAAAAAAAAGACAAAACATAATCCCCAATGCTTTCCTTGGCCTCGCCGACTGTTGGCTTCTTTCCTTCATGTATTATAACGAGCACCCTCATTTCCCCTTCATTTATCTGCTTGTAGCTTACGGGGGTCTCGGTTCTGGCAGTCTTGAAGTCATAGGTAGCATAAGAGGGTTCTAGCACAGCTTTCGCCCTCGCTCTAGATCACGTTCTACGTGACGCTGGCGGTAACACAGGACGTTCCACGTCCGCCACTATGGTTGAGGGTGGCGCTGGTGAACACTCTCAAGGTTCGTATACAGACAACATTAATACCCGAGAAAGTAGCAGGGGGGACAGCGGCCGATGTAGCTCAGTTGGAAGAGCACCGGACGCGATATTCAGAGGTCGTGTGTTCGGTCCCCACCATCGGCACGTTGTTTTTTCTTCTACTTTGTGTTTAATTATCTTTCCCCTAAGCAGATTGCATTGCTCATTTCTGTGATTATCCAAGTAAAAATTTAAAAAAAAAGACATAAAACATAATCCCCAATGCTTTCCTTGGCCTCGCCGACTGTTGGCTTCTTTCCTTCATGTATTATAACGAGCACCCTCATTTCCCCTTCATTTATCTGCTTATATATATATATATATATATATATATATATATATATATATATATATATATATATATATATATATATATATATATATATATATCTGTATCATTATTGGGCATATAGCATATTTTCAGTCTATTAAATTTTATGTTTACAAAAGTTGGCGTATAATAGTGGTTAGTGAAAATTTAAAACAAAATGAATAAAAGAGTAGTAGTTACCGTGTTCGGCTGGGGCATGGAGGATGTTGATTCTAATCCTGCTTTGAAACGGTCTACTTGTTATCGTAATTTTCTTCTTTAATTCAGCTATATTATAGCTGTGAAAGCTTTCGACCACGTAGCCGCTTTTTTTCTTCGGGAGCCAGAGCCATCGACTCATACACGGTAATCTGGAATTTCAGCTCCACCCGGTTTCATACCGGTCCATCCTGTGCAATAGACCCGGTATTAGGGGTTACTTTATACATACTTTAGCACATGCCACTGGTGCGCTCGCTCATGGACCCAAGAGAGCATCACATATCCATGAAACACGTGGGAAAACTGCAAACACAGAAGCACGCGTTCGTTCACTTATGTATTCCCAGTGTTCTGTATACGTGCGAACAAAGACAACGGTCACAGAAACCAAATAAATGCTTAGCTTTGTTCCGATGACTGTCGCCTTCTTTCATGCTTAAGTCATCACAGGCCCCCTTTCCGTAGCCTCCTCTACTGTGCCCTGCTTGCACGGAACCGATTCCTTGAGCGGTAACCCTCATTTTTTGTTTAGTAAGCGCTCGTGCCCGCTGGCATGGGCTCAAGCGACTCCAGACTTTTGCCTTATAAGCCTTACGTTGTGTGCATTTAGTTTGGTGCGTCGTGTGCGTTCAGAAATAGCCACCAGTTAGTAGATTGATCCCCATCGACTACATTGTGTTTCGGCTATAAATGCAAACAATACTTACGTATTTTCATAATAAAATCGTAACGCATAAACAGAACTACCACATTATTCAGGACATCCGGCGTTGCAGGCTTTGCCACTCGTAATAAGGCAGCAGATTTGTTCAGCATTCTACATTGCTCAGTTCAGTTCAGTCGTTAAGTCGTGTCCGACTCTTCGTGACCCTATGGATCGTGTCACGCCACGCTTTCCGGTCTCTCACTATCTTCCAAACGGTAGTTTCGTTTTGTGAGGTTAAAAAGAATTGTATAATATATATCATTTATTATATTCCTAAAACTGAGTCGTATTCGATTGAGGAAGTTTCATTACGACTTGCTGCATACTTACTATAGCGTGTCTCCTAAGTAGTAAAAAAAAATCCTGCAACATTAAAATGTACACGTAGCGCTTCACATCGAATGAGCTCCATTCACTGAAGCAGCTAGCATGAACTGTCTGGAGCCACTTGTATCAGAAATTTGCTGCTGTCCGGCCGAGGGTTTTTTGTCCATGCTATTCCAACTTACTCCATTTCACGAAGTTTCACTGGTCATTCAGCTTGTGCTCGAATCGCTAGGGCTCTGTATTTCTTGGCTCCGTGCGAATATGATTGTTACATATGAAACTGTATTCGGGACTAACAGCATCCCCCATGGACATGGCTGCAAAGCTGGCAGAACCTTGCAAACTATTCCCACCAGTTTGTTTTTATTGTAATTTTTAAACTAACTCACACTTGAGCAAACTAAAGGGAACGAGCTTAGGGCGCAAAGACGTGCTCTAGTCAGGCGCCCGGCTAACGATGGGGGGCACGAGAGCCGCAGCTGTTTCCAGCATGTAGAAAGCCGTCGTCGTTTCGTGCTGCTGTAATTATGCAAACGTGACGCTGCTCGCGTGACAATGTGTGCCCGTCTGAATACGTGTTCTTCTTGATCAGCATAAAAGGGGCGGTCTTCCTTGAAACATCACCACAGCTGTGACGCATGCGCATTAAGAAGTTAAGAAGCGCGTGTTTCGTGAAACCTGACGCCACTTTAAGCGCTGGAGAACGTTGTGCTTTGGCGAAAACAATAAACGACGAGAATCGAAAGAAGGAAGTCTCTTAGGCATGAATAAATGCTTAATAAGGTTCGGAAAAAAATATTTCCCCTTGATTACAGGTTGCTTTTCTCGTTCAGTTTTAATGGAGGGGGCACTTTTTAATTGAACTGGAAAGGAGGACTAAATGATCTAAGCGTGTCCTTAAATTTGGTGTTCGCTTTATTCAGAGACTTTGGTTATTTTGTTAAGCCGATTTCGTTAATATTTCTTTTCTTGACAGAAAAGCCAAGGTTAATTCAGCACGCACAAAGAATCTTTCGCCGCGATCAAAAATTAGCAGTAGCTGTTTTAAAAACTCCCGCTAATTATTTGCTCGTTCCGTTATTTCTTAAAGTTATTTTAATCCCTGAGTGGTAACAACAGACACAAGCTTTGGGTAAATGAGAAAACTTTTTGCACAAATAATTTTACTGTCAGCGTCTTCGAAACTTTTATTTTACATCTCCAACACTCCACGGCAACTGTTATTTGCATCTCTATGCAAGTGAGCGGGCAGGAGTTTTGTTAATGTTGCCACTCATACCAAGGAAGTATTTTTTCTCAACGAGCGATTTTACAGTCGTCAGGACGAACTAAGAATATTTTGCCCCACGATACAGTGCCGACTTTTAATACCTCTTAAAGCAATTATTTGATTTCGTCAATCTTGTTGGCATGAAGTACGCAGTTTTCTAAGGACACGGACGGTATTTTATTGAATTCGAAGCCTGAAGTACGCGCTTTACATTTCGACAGCCGTTGTAATTTGTTTTAGGGTTTTCCTTTTTTTTTTACGTTTTACTGCAGTCGCACGAGAAAACGCCTTCTTCATTTTCTTGCAATTTTCTATGACCTCGCTACGGCATACCTCAGCTTGGCTTATGAACGAGCATCGTGATTCATGGGTCTCCTCTGCTGACAAAACTCCAGCTTATTTGCCTACCGACTGGCTGACACTGTGGGAGACGGCGAGATAGAAGGGGGGCATCATTTGTCGCACAGCCTTCATTTCACCTGCATTTATCAGCGGGTACAGGCATTCCCTTCTTGCGCTCAGGACACCTCAGGACGAAAACAACGATGTACCAGGCGGCACGCCCAGTACATGATTGTACAGTCGTGAGCAAAAGTGGTGTACAACACTCAGCCAATGGCAGAGATCGAGAAAACTGCATCTCAACTTTATTTAGCAACAGCTATCTAAGACCGAGACAATGGTGACGGTCCGCCATTTCATCCACATGCATGTGTCGATGTCGCTGTCCTTTACGCTGTTTCTAGAGGGCATTTCGATGCAGTTTTTCCAAGCTCTGTCACAGGCTGAGTGTTGTATACCACTTTTGCTCACGACTGTACATCATCAGCAACTCATCATACGTGATGAGTTGTTTGGAGCTTCGCACCTTCTTTTCTTTTTATCCATTTGCTGCCCTTGATTCGATATCTCCACTGACTTAGATAACGCCCCCAACTCTATCCTGCTTCTCATCGAGCGCATTTTCTGACCTGTCTGAAGCTACATACTGATTTTTCTTTACTTTCAACTATGATCTTTTTGTCCGTATATACCGTGAATTTACCGTGCTATTCTTCCTCACCGCTTACAAAGTACTTTTCAGATTCCTATATTTCTGCCTTCTTTTGTCAATGAAGAAAACACACAGGAAAGGGAGAAATAATAAGGAGGGTTAGCATACTATTCCATGTGGTAACCTTAGGATGGACGATAGTGGAGGAAAGAAGAGATGTAGAAGACAACTACGGTTAAAATCTCAAGCTAGGCTACAAATGGGGCTTCGCTCCCTAGATAAATTCGGCATTGCCTTTGTAAGAGCACGTTGCTAGGGTTGCCAGTATTACTGCAGTATTTTCTTTTCTCAAATCACAGCCTTTCTCCCTTCTTTCTAAGCTTACTGTCTAGTCGTCTTAAGTTTGGCAAGTGGCTCTTCACTACTGACTTTTGTTTCCTAAATTTATATCGCTAAGTTAGACTTTAAATTCATTTCTTTATTGCTCATTTCCGCCACGGGCACACTTCGTTTACAGAAGAACAGCAAGAGAAGAATATACACTGGCATTGGGACAAGAGCTTCAGTGTCAGCTTTGTTCCAGCACGCATATGTCAGGTGTTTGAAGGCAGCCGTCTGCTAATTTTCAAGCGCGAATACGACCTCTGAAGCACAATAATACGTGCTTTGGTGGACACACACACACACACGCACACGCACACGCACACGCACACGCACACGCACACACGCACACGCACACACACACACACACACACACACACACACACACACACACACACACACACACACACACACACACACACACACACACACACACACACACACACACACACACACACACACACACACACACACACACACACACACACACACACACACACACACACACACACACACACACACACACAGGTCCGCACGCAAGCACCCACGCGTGCACAGAAAAAACAGTGAAACAGTAACGTTTCCTAGTAAGCTGGGTAATTTTAGACAATTAACTTATCAACCATTACGGTTAGGAGCATAATTGCAATGGAAGACTTTTAGCCGGCCGTTAGCAATCACGTTATAAGTTCTGTCAACGCTGTGGCTCAGCAAAATGTGTCTATCTCACACAAAACGCACACGGGCGTGAGCTTCGGAATAAGCCTTCCTCTCAAAAATGCGCCACCGAGGCCAGTCGAGAATGCCAGTACCTATTCAACTTATCTGTCTCAAGTTTTCAACTGCGTTGCCGTTCTGTACTCGCTGCTGCAGCCCATGTGGGACAGAGAATGTCATTACTAACAGGCGCCATTGACTTATGTCAATAGAGCGTTGATGAGAGCGCAGGTTATTCGGTATGCGTGTCTTTCGGAGAGAATAACCATGATTAGCGACGCTAGAGACCGTGGGAAGGGACGTTTCCTAAATTTCTCACACTGATATGGTGGCTGCTAAAGACACTTTGGAAGCGGACATCTGAGGTAAGGATACACAACCATTCACTTCATAACGGTCTCCAAGGAGTCCTTATCGCTACAGACCATGGTTTCGAATTAAGTGGCGGGAGAAAAGAGGCGCCATTTTAAGTCAAGCTTTGTCAGCAAAGAATGCAGCACTGGCTGCGTAAAACGCCACAGAGACAAAGGGCCACATAAATTTTCACCGAGAATGAACGCGACTTTTATTACTCTTTAGTGTACTTTCAAAGCCGTCATCGCTAGCATTAGACTAACAGTTAACGCCGCTGCATGCCGGACCAGTGTCCCTAACGATTATTTCATCAACCCAACAATATAGAGCCTACCCGTCACCAACCTCGCATGCAGGGGGATGGCAGCATCTGATATTAAAAAACTGTCCTGCGTCCATCGGGTTATCATTATTATAGTGAAATTTGTTGACTGCACTTAGGGACTGGTCTACAATATTCCACTCTAGTATAGGAAGATGTACGGGGTGCATACTGAAAGGTGCCTAAATGCCAGATAAGAGCATAATAAGTGCCTGCATAATTTTAAAGACCAAAACTTTCCACCTTACTGCCTTAAATGCACAAAGGAGCGTAAAATAGAATGCAAAACACTTTTCGATAAATGCAGGACGTAAAAGAAAAATAAAGACCGCATCACAAAAGAGATAGTTGAAGCGACCAGAATCATAGAATGTGGCGGTCGTTGCGTTAACTCTGCTTCCCTGGCGTTATCTTACAAAGCGGCGGCGTTCTTCGCAAGGTGAAAAAGAGGTAATTATCTTTGGTTCTTTCAGGCATAGCATTAAATATATATACTCGTGAATTTCGGAAAACAAAATGAGTTGTCTGTCAGCGCTCTGTGTGTGTTTCCTTTTTCTTCGTCTTCCAACTTCGCGCTGTTCAAAATTTCACCATGAACAACCAACTAGCCTGTGTCTCAACGATCATTATACTGTTTTCGCCCTTTGCCCGCTAAAGTGAATTAAGACGTTACTAAGCTGCTACAATACTTGTTTCAATCACTTCTTTTTCCTAGACTTGAGATACTCATCTTTTGCGCAATTAAAAAAAAAAACTGGGAAAAAGAGTAAGCCGTTAGTTAATCTTCATTTGACAAAGCATTACTACTGGCCAAGAGGCATGCCTCTGTGATGGCCACCTGATGAAGATCAGGTAGATGCAGTTATTTTTTTTCTTTACGGACACTTTTTTTAAGCACGCGGCTGTTTTTGTGTTGCTTGCGTATGGAAAACAAGCCGCTGCAGTCACATTGTAACTAGCATCTTTGAACGCAATAACCAAATGCGACCTCCGCTATACCTAGGTGGCTTGGAGAAAAGTTTAAAGCTAACAGCAGTGAGAAATTATCTATTTAAGAATTCCGCCTGCGAGGATATCTTCCTCAGTCTGCGTATTTGTAAGTTTCGCTTGCGGGTACGCTCATCTCGAGAGATGAGGAAAGTAAAATACCAAAAAATAACACCTCAGGAGCACCATCTCCTCTATAAAGCTTATATAGGACACGAATAAAATGAACGCAAATGTTATACTTTGGAGTTTGCGGCGAATTTCGAGTGAATTTATTTCCACTTGCGCACAGCGCGAGGCTTTAGTTCATCCTCGCGGTTTAACGTTTCGCTGGGAGAACAATTCATTCCGCGATACGTGCCGCAGATGCCCAAGAATATGATGCAGCGACGACCCTAAAATACACCACAACAGAATCTCGCACGGATCAATGGTATCTTTTTATATAATCTTCATTATATTTGGCATCGTCGCCACCTTGCCAGTGGGGGAAAATGTACGCAAAAGCGGCATGTTTGCGCAGTTCTCGGCTTTCACAGTCTCATTTTCAAATGTTTTTGGTTTTCATAGATTATTAAGGTGTCCCTCGAAAGCACTGCTTCAACCGTGGATCCTTCGGACTCTTGAGAGAAATCTTTTTAAAATAGTGCAACGTGCTTTATATTGGCTTAAGTTACATACCGTACTAATGCAGTTGCTGTGAGCAATCATTGATCGCTGTCTACGCTAAACGGTTGAAGTATCTGACTGTTCTTATTAGGAAGTAGTAGCTTCATTGGATTTCTTTTCTTACTGTCATTCGATAACAATAAACGCACGCATGGTATGACTGGTGGCGATTGTTATGCCCCACAAAAATTAACCACAACAAGTGTAAGTGCATGAGTAGCATTCGCACAAAGACCCGATACCTAAGCACTCTGCCTACTAATGCTGTCGACTGACATGATGTCGAAATCGACTCTTCTCTATCAGTAAAATTTTGCGTTCGTTTTGCTCACGAATTGAAAAAGCCGGCTTGTTTGTTTGTTTTTTTCTTAACTTGAAACTTTACCCTGCCTTGTGCAGCCTGTAGCGCAATAGCTTATAGTACATTTGGCACACAGTCAATCTTAGTGTCAGTGTCTGCCATTTGAAACAGGCTAGCGAAGTGCGCGAGTGGCAGCAGTGACCTTCATCCATGATCCCTCCAGTCGAGGGCGCATACCCACCTTCCAGGCTTCGCTTGCGGGCGAAACAATTAGGATGAACCATCGCTCATGCCCGGTGACCCAGCCTGGAACAGGGTTATAAAACAAATCGTTTTTCAGCGTCGCGCGATGCGCGCGGGAAATCACATTTGCCTCGTTTCTAGCTGCTGCCTTGATAGCCAGCTGGGATCGATAACGAATCGATGCGTGGCCTGAACTGCAACGTCCTGAGCTGCCTTCCTTGTCTAGAAGTTTGCTTTCTCTGGGTGGGTTCGCTTTGCCCTTGGGAACTAACGTACGTGCAGTGTACCACGTAGCTCGTGCTCACCAGAACGCCTGAAGATAAGCAAGAGGCACAGTACAGGGCCAAAATGTAAAACGAGTGACAGAAACCCATCCATCCTCGATACCTGGGAGTGGGCAGCGATAGGAGACCCCTTGTGCTGCGAGCTCATCTGCTCGCTGGTCACGAGGCTTCCATACGCCGCAGGAAATCCAGATATCAAGACCTCAAAGCACCACATCTCTTCAGGAGTTCAGGGCGTTTCTGCTTGCTGGGTTAGGCATGAACTAGCATGGTTACGCACTCTGCTGCCGCCTTCTCCGAGATGACTAGGAAGCTCAATCGGATTAACTTTATTATATGAAACAGTCAGCTGGTAGCTCGTCAGGCGCGCCTTAGTAGAGCGGAAGCTAGGTAGCTCAGGTTATGGGGTACTTAAAGCAGGAAGTATGAGGATAAGCGATAAGCGTCGGAAATGGCGAACCTAAAAAGGAGCTTCAGACGCTTTGATTAATTCGCTTTTGTATTTTCTTTTTGGGCGCCCCTGATTATGGCGTGGCTTGGTGTCGTGTGGAGTGTTCAGGCTGGTACGTTCTATTTCCTCCAGGCTCTTTCGTTTCATTCAATTTTCTATCTCGCCATCCTCAGTTCAAGAAGTTTACCAGCAATGAATTGTGAAAGTAATGACATCTGTCACGAACCCAAGAAGTAGCTTCTCTCTGACTATCTACAATATAGAAGCAGAGCAACATAATCTTAAAGAAAAAAAAAAGACTCCTGAGTCGATTCTTTCAACACAGCTCCTCCATTGCACAAGGTATGTTTGTTTTTTTGCCCTGTTTTTCTACCAGGTCAGCAATTTAAGTAACTCGCCACTTAGAAACTAAGTAGCTATGACGTGTAAAGGTTCCTTCTGTGTACTAAAAACAAAAAAAAATACAAGAATCGTATCAGCTAGCTTCCCACGCAACCTGTCAAGTACCTAACTTTATTAAGATGAAATTTTATAATGCAAGCGAAAATACCATGCTTTAGCAACTCGATTCCTTTGGCACATGGTGCAAAAGAGTATTTCAATCAGTTATGGTGAGGAAGTGGTAACTGCCGTTACAAAGAAACCACTGGTCGCCAGAACGGCGATGGTTAATCCCACGGTCAGCGCTATGCAGCCGAAGCTCCTCGTCCCTTCGGCATCCTTGCTTCGGTATGCTACAGAAATGTGCTGCAGAAACGTAACATAATGATTGACGTCGGAAATAGCTTTCAGGGAACTTTACACTACTCAAATCGGCTGATTGTTGAATATAGGTTGAATGTCTAGACCTCATTGGGAACGACGCCCCGGCAACTGCATTCTCATTTTGTTTGTGCTTCTAAATAAGCGATCAGATTAATTGCTAGAGTCGTTACAAAGTCAAAGCACTAATACACACGTTGGTAATGTATCTATGCTCTACGTTAACAGTATGGCTGTGCGGCTGGGTAGAGCACTTTTGCTGCACTTCTCGCACGCGGTATTTACACGTGAATTGATTCAGCGCATGAATCAAGCAAATTATGTCGGTTGAAGTGTCATCGGCATACTGCCTCGCGCTTTCCTACGTCGTTAGTTTGTTTCAGGTAAATAATTTTATTGCACACTTGAAAAAAAATACACACGATGATCATACGATATATGATGGGACATACCTTGTTTAATGTTATTTACGCACATGTCGCCTTGATATTGGTCACCTTTTTCTTTCTTTGTTGTATTTGATTTCGTTGTCGCTCTTCCGCCTTGCTGCTCAGCGGGTTTCTACTGGGAGAAAACTTCGGGTGGAATAGATGGAGGTACGTTGAAGGAAGATATCGCATGTGGAGATTCCGCTGGTGCGGGACATAGATTCTACTCACATTATTTACCACGTAATTGGGATCATGCTCCGAGCGAGGCTTAAGCTGGAAATTCCATTTCCTTGTTCCTATTGTCGAAATACGGCAACAGCATATTGTCTTGAAAAACTGCAAAAGAAGGGAAAAAAGCGCACTTATTTCACCATCTATTGGTTATATTGGTCGTGTATTGGTTTATTCCGTTGACTCCTATGCGATGTCCAATATCGCCTTTTACAGTAATGACAAAACGCAAGCTGATCTGGCATTACCACTAAGCTTATGTGTTCTTGCTTTCATAATCAAGGTCTTCTTCAAAAGGAACACGAAAAAGTTTTCTCATACATTCTCGAATTCTCGCATAAAGCAAGATGCACTTTTATTAAGCCGCAAACTTTACTCGAAAATTTTAACACTGTCAGAAGAGGAAGGCGCTTTGTTGTCGTGCCTACAATCTTGTGCATACCACATTGCAGCCAGCCGTAAACTTTAATACATATGTACACAGCTTTGCAAAGGCATTACGGAGCAAAGCTTCCTAACGAATTGAGACATCAAAGAAGAAGCACGGACCAAGAGAAGCGAACCCAAACGGAGACAGCACCACGGCCGTTTGAATGGCCGCAAAGACCATTTCGTCGGTCGTAAAATCTGGAAGAGCCAACTGTAAGGCACTAGGTGTTAGGCTGTGAACAATAACAGGCCGCTTCGCCGCTAGTCAACCGTAAAAGGGCACCTACGGTGAATTCTGCATGGACTTGGCTGAATTTAAAATCTGGATGTGTACTTCTCGAACACCGGCGTTTGTACTCATTTTGAGTTTCCGGTACCATATATACGCTAGCTACTTTCGGAGAAATGTGAGGCGGTATGCTTTGAGGATCGTCTCAATAATGTAGGGAGGGGGGGGGGGGGGGTTCTTTTATTTCTATTCTTCCAGTTCGCGGCGTACACTCTAACGCGACTGAGTTTCAGCGCAACACCTTGTCCCCCTTGTCTAGGAGCTTCAGACTGAGACTTCTCACTGCCGAAACAAATATTTTAGCAAAATCACCTACGGCACAAATACGTGAGTAGCTTGCTGTATTGTTGTATACGAAAAAACTATTAACTCACAAATGGTAAAGAAAGCCATTGCACTTACGAAACGACTTGCATCCTTCACCTCCTTCAACGATAAAATTGTATTAATGTCGCCCAATTTGTACGCATATGCAACGAGAGACTTCTCTGGAATTTGAGGGGCCATGGACCAGTGCACATAGCTAACACTAGCACTTCACAACCCTTACTGTCTTCCCTTACTGAGTTCTTCTAATTCACTTCTGTAAACATCTCTCTCACCTGCCCCTCTCACCGTTTTAGATGCCTACCAGAGTACTTGCTCCAAGAGAGAGAGAAGGAGAGAGAGGTAGGCACGACCATGTGCGGCTCTCTCCCCCAAAGTCGTCGTGCGAGAACACTGTACAGCAACACGAATTCGCAAAATCGCCATTACTTTGAAAATCCTTGTAGAGTCCTCAGTGCAGCAGCTGCTTAGGTTCAGGCACGTTCGCAGCCACCAAAGCATTTAGTAGGTCACAGATAACTACTTCTTAGCGCTTTGACACATTTTGAACAGGCTGGAGTTATGTAAAAAAAAAAAAAAACATTAAGAAGGACAATATGACGGCGTATCGTGTAGCGGATCAACGACAAAAAGTGTTGGCATAGGCACACATTTTCGGTCCCGTTCCAGCTTGCCATAAAATTTCTAGAGCCCATGCGTGGTCACGATCTCGTTCTTCTGGCATGAATACCAAAAAGTAGCGTTGCCCTTTTATTTTGCGTCTGAGAAAGGCATGTATTTAAAAGCGCAAAAATAAATGTTCATACGTGAACTGAGAAGCAGTAACTACAAGTATGTTGTAAGTTCGTAGGACTACACGCTAGGAATATAAGACGCACGTGCTTAATGGGAGATAAAAAAGTTCCAGCTAAAATTGTTTATTTAGAGTCCACGTATAATCAGTGTGCTGTGAAATGACTTGAACGTCCTCTTCATTTGGATCATAACGGTAAGCTTCTCTATGTATCTTGCACAGAAAAGCAATAACGTTTTCTCTAAACACGCACTACATATTCAAATAAAGTATTTGAACCATGTCAATAGCATTTCATTTTGCAAATGACTCAGCAGCAATCCGACTTTCTAGACTGGTTACCGCGGCTATCATCTTATGGTTCACTCTCTATGTGCATCTCGTAGACAGTGCGTTTTCGCTTGTATAAGTCAATACTTTGTTCTCCTTTAAAATCCGTTTCGTAATCACGGATACACAAGGCAGATTCCAAAGGCCAACTTCGTGCGCGCTCGGTTTTTGTTTTTTGTCTGCGTTCCGCATCTCTAATTACTCAGTGTCGTTTCTTTAAACCCAGAATCAAAATAATTTGCAGTTCAGTTCAGTCGTTCAGTCGTGTCCGACTCTTCGTGACCCTATGGACCATGTCACGCCACGCTTTCCGGTCTCTCACTATCTTCCTAACATCACATAACTTCATCTGCAGTGCCTCGAGGATGCCATCTAACCATCGCGTTCGCTGCCTACCCCTTCTCCGGCGACCCTCAACCTTTCCGAACATCAAATCTTTCTCCAGCGACTCCTATGTTCTCATTGATGACCAAAGTAGCTGAGCTTTAACTTTAGAATTTGATCCTCCAATGAGCAGTCAGGGTTTATGGTCGACAATATCGACTGATTTTATCTTCTGGCAGTCCAAGGAACTCTCAAGAGTCTTCGCCAGCACCACAATTCAAGCGCGTCAATTCTTCGGCGGTCAGCCTTTTTTCACAGTCCAACTCTCGCATCCATACATCACAACTGGAAAGACCATAGCACGAGTTATACGGATCTTGGTTGGCAGACTAATGTCTCTGCTCTTTACTAGGCGGTCAAGGCTAACAATTGCTCTCTTTCCCAGAAGCAGGCTTCTCCTAATTTCATGGCTGCAGTCTCCTTCCGAGGTAATCTTGGAGCCCAAGAACAGAAAATCTGTCACAGCTTCCACTTCTTGTCCATTGATGCTCCAGGACTTGATAGGGCAAGACGCCATGATCTTTGTTTTCTTGATGTTCAGTTTAAGCCCAAACTTCTCTCTTCTTGTACGCGCATCAGAAGTCTCGAGTTCCGCTTCACTTTCTGCCATTAAAGTGGTATCATCCGCATATCTAAGGTTGTTGCCGAGTGGTTTGGGCGCCCGTCTCGGCTGCGGGAGGTGGTCAGTTCGAAACCCACCGCCGGACACCCACCGGTAAAATTGGGTACAAGCGTCCCCCGGCCCGGCGCCCGGCTCTTTCAGGGGTGTGCGTTTGGAGGAGGCTCTGCTAACCCTGCTGGGCTCCATCGGGGGCTTAGTTTCGAACAACCAAAAAAAAATATATTGATACTATTTATTAACAATTCATTGTAAGTGAATAAATAGAGTGAAATCGAGGCAAGGACTTTATTGTTCTGCCTTTTAAGTCAGGTGGCTTTTTGTAAATTTTCAACGGAGGCGAAGTCCTTTATATTGCTACTTCTTTTGCAGTGTGTGTGTTGGAGATGTCATGCATAATATTATGCGAAGGTGCACTGGGCTCGTTGGGTTGGACAGCCATCGCGTTATCATATTGCGAAAGGGACCTTTCAATGAGGAGTCAAAACTTTGTGAAAACATGTGGCGTCGGCATGGGGCGGCCAGTGGAACTTCGAGAACTGATACGTCGTCGACAAAATAGATGACCCCTCCGCATTCTAGTGAAAACTGCTCGTCTACACCAACTTCTCAATGCCGAAGACCCCTAGATGGCCTCAGGCTCATATCGCGCCGTACCGTTAGGGCGCAGCTTAAGGGTCCCCAAAATTTTATAAGAGCGTAGTTGAACGCATCTGATTTGGGTCTTCGAAAATCTCTCTCATTTTACAGCCAATGTCACTGCTGGTGGATAAAGGAACTATCACTAATGCTGAGCAGATCTTATGCCTTCGATATTCACAATATTTTAGATTACCCATCGTAGGCTAGTGATACTTAGGAAATGTGCTCCTTTCTGTGGTACACGGCATCATTTATTTCGCTGCTGTTGGAGCTCAATAATCAGTTCTTAAATTTGTTCAGAAACAGCCAACTCTGAAACAGTTGTCTGTTTTTCCTCATACGGTATGTTCGTGAAGTTTACCCAAAGGGCAAGCAAGAGATACTGTTGTAACGATACCAAATGAGCAACACCGCCAAGAGCTTCAAGTACATAACTAGCGGTATCATATTAGGAAGGCAGTAAATATATCTCCTCTAAGTGATGGGCAGTGGTAGGCGCCGTTGCCTGCGAATCACCGCAGGGCGGCGGCTATCATCGCCGTTGCTCCGGTGTCATTAACGGGGCTCTTTGGTCCCCAGTGGTGCAGCGTTGCCCAACAAAGCGGCTATGTCTGCTGAACATCAAGGGCGCAATATATATCTCCTTTGCCGGCAATCGCGGCAACGCGGTCGTTACTCCTCCTCATAGGCCCACAAGCAGCAATCGGGTGCACCAAGAGATAGTTTTTATGGCGTATGTGTGTGCCCGCATTATTGCTGGCTTATATTAAAACTTCTTACTTCATTTTGAGTGTGTGTTTAGGAAAGGCTGATGTTAGACAACACACAGAAAGCAACAAATAGGAAGGTCCGTCGTGATTCATTGCGGAATCATATGCGATGCGTGGTTTCCGCGTACACATGATGGCAGGCTCGAGCATGGAAAACAGCAGCGACAATAGATAGGATGTTGCTGTTATTGACACACTAAAAGGCGCCAGAATGCATCTCCATAGTTTTTATTAGTGCTTGCATTGTTAGATAATCACTGGAAAAACAATCTAAAGGTATTTTACCAATGTAGTCACGCATGTTAAAGCCGGTTTTCTGACATCCGGCTTTTCAATACATTTCGAACAGGCCATTTATAAAAATTAAACGTGCTGCTGCAACACACTCTTCCTTCATCTATGTTGCTGGCTAGGCTAAATTCAAAGCGGAAACAGTAATACACAAGTTTTCATAGCTGCTCAAATTTTCAGAGAATGTTCTTTAAAGTCTACATGATGGACAAAGTGACCCAGAAAATTATTCATGCACAAAACATATGCGCGAAATATGGGTGGCGTGTTGCCCTTTCTGATGCTAACAGAGCACGTGCTGTTTTTGAGTTACAGAAAGGGACCACAGGACTAGTTTTATTTTAAAGCACGATAAGGAAACGGGACACAGAGGTGAGAGTAAGACTAATTTGACTCCTTTCTTGACTATACTCAGTAGAAAACCCTGAGCGCCAGTATATATATATATATATATATATATATATATATATATATATATATATATATATATACTTTTTTTAATTTCCTGGCGCTTATTTACCTGTCTAAGTGACATTTGTTCATTCAAAGATTTCCTTTTCGAGGCAAATAATTAAAACGGCAGTTTTCCTGTGCTTTCGGCGAATGCTATTTCCTCTTTTAAAAATTTCATTTCGAATATAAACAAGTAAGCAAGCGGAAAGCCAAATCTCAAGACACCTATTGTTGAACGTATCTAACGACGCAGAGCCACAGACAGGCAAGAACCTCTCTCTCTCTATCCTGTGTGTGTGTGTGTGTGTGTGTGTGTGTGTGTGTGTGTGTGTGTGTGTGTGTGTGTGTGTGTGTGTGTGTGTGTGTGTGTGTGTGTGTGTGTGTGTGTGTGTGTGTGTGTGTGTGTGTGTGTGTGTGTGTGTGTGTGTGTGTGTGTGTGTGTGTGTGTGTGTGTGTGTGTGTGTGTGTGTGTGTGTGTGTGTGTGTGTGTGTGTGTGTGTGTGTGTGTGTGTGTGTGTGTGTGTGTGTGTGTGTTGAAATGCACTGAAGCTATTGAATAGCATGACAGAAACTTCCACCTGCCCTCCACAAAGATTCAGTCTATGAATGAACAAAAGTTTCGCGTCACCCAAAATTCCGCGTTGTGTGCACTCTTGCGGAAGCCAGTTTCTGGGAACCTCGCCAGGTCTCGATACAAAAAAGAAAGTAATAAATAGAAAAGAAACCTGTGACCTGAGCGTTAAATGAGCTGTGTCGTAGCGATGCCCAAAATCTGAGATACCTTTGAGAAATAAACGAGCAAATACCTGGTGCAAATGAAAAGAACAAATGCCATGTAAAAACAAAACATCCCCAAACACGCCACAATCGATGCAAAAAAAAAAAATAGAAGAGAAAGAAATCTTGGCAATAAAAGCAGGTCATCAAATTCACGCTTTGTTTGTTTTTCGGCAGATTACGAAGTGGCGCATTGTGTTACGTTTTTATTGCAGGCTTGTATTTTATTCCGTATCAAAACTGGAAACACAATGACACGAAATCCGTTGCCGGCAAGTAAGACGCTGCTTCCGCGCGAACGGCGATATACGGACGGGTTTGCCTAGGAGGGAGCGTTGCATTCGTATTTTCACAATGCTACAGCCTGATAAAATGCCGGTCTCTAGACGCTGATTTCGCTGGGTTGTCGTTTTACGCTTTACTTTACTTCTCTTCGGCTATTAAATGAAGTTAGCAAGAAGCCAACGACCCGTGAACGAAACTTTATGTTATGATGAGTGAAAGCGCTCGTTCCTCCCGAAGAAACGCAAACTTCCCTGAAGGAAGCGACCGCGACCAAGCGAGTCTCGTCATTTACCTTTAGTGTGTAAAACGCACCCCCGGTATGATAATGCCAACTCAGAAGTGGACCGTAGTTCGCAACATTTTAGGGTGTTCGTTTTGTTACAGGTAACATATATGAAAATTTTGAAACATATTTACGCTGGGAAGGTTTCTCGTTATAGCATCAACTGCTGAATCATATTATCAGTTATCGGCTCCGCACGGAGTCAGATATCGAATGCTAGAGTTCCAGAGGCAGTCATTTGTCATGGCATCATTTTCACATTTGAGCTCCCTTTCCAAAGCTTTGATCTCTTGAACGAAATAAACGAATGTAAAGCTGGTATAAGTGCGAAGCTCACGTTATGTCCATAGAGCCAATTCTTCTGGTTCCGAAAACTGGGGCCCTTCCTATCTCCGCTGCCGTCTTCTTTCGGATGTCCCTGTATATTGACGGACACACACAAGAATCAAGTTCAGTGACACAAACAACCGCAGCGTCTACCGTCAGTAAAATCTAACCACGGTGTTCGACAGAACTTAAAATTTTCACATCAAAGTTAAATACGGCGAGAAGGTCTTTAGCTGTCACTGTAGCGGGTTTCTAACACGCTTGAGGACTACGTTTTCTTAACCTTTTATTTCTATACCTCGCGCTAATTGCAGCCTTCGGGAAAATTGTTTTTATCACGTTTTTCCCGTGAGTGTGCTATAATAATAATAATTTGTTCACAGGAAGGGAAAGGCGCAGTATCTGTCACACTTGCTCTGTGGACACCTGAACCGCGCCGTAAAGGTAGAGATGAAGATGAGAGTGAAAGTGGGAAGAGAGAAGGGGAGCCGTAGTGCAGGGCTACGGAGCAATTTCGACCACCTGGGGATCTTTAACGTGCGCTGAAATCGCACAGCACACGGACGCCACTTCGCTTCGCCTCCATCGAAACGCAGCCGCCGTGGTCGGGTTCGAACCCGGGAACTCCAGCACAGTAGTCGGGCGTCTTACCACACCAATTGTCGGAAAGCTCCTAATTTTATTATCAATTTCTTTAGCTCGGGTGATACCGGTGCTGGTGTTCGGCCGCAGGCAGGAACTGGTCTGTCGTCGATTGGTGCGCCCGTGCTTTTAAAAATATATGGTACGTTCCTCTCTGAATTGTCAATGAAGATACTATCGGCCTACTATTGTGGGTACTTTTCCGCCACTCCAGCTTTGAAAGCGTAGTTCGCTATCCACTGCAGCATCACATCTGGTAGAAATAAACAGAACGTGAAATGACTAGAGCAAGAGAAAACATTGCCTCTTAGAGACAAACAAACTGCCTGCAAGACTTATGACAGATGGTGCATTGTCAGGCAAATAAAAAGTGATTGCAGGATATTTGCGTTGATGAGCTTCTGAAGCTGGCGCCATTAGCACCGAAGCTTAGTGTGAAGACTTCGTTTAAAAAATAAATGAATGCCCCATGCTTTTTTATTCGGTAGTTTTGCCGCTTGAGCTGCCGAGGGCAAAAGTAAGCGAGAGCATTTACGCGAAATTACAGTGCTTGGCAGAAGCACTCTGACCGGCAGCAGGGAGTCGGTTAGTGAAAAACAACAGCCGGGTAATTAGCGACTGCACAAAACAAAATGAACACAAGAAGATTCAGCTGAAGGGCAGCAGTAATTATTGTGCCTTTGCTTCAATAGTCCTCTTGGAACATTAATTTGTTTTCTGTATTTCCGCCACGTGCAACGCATTAACTTTTTCGCAATGAAGAATTTAGAGTACTCAGAACAAAAATACAGAATTCAGTTTTAAAAGAAAATAAGAAAGACCTGATTTGCACCTACCGCTAATCGCATAATCTTAGAAAATAAATTGGTAGCAATTCCTGTATTTGTGTTCTCTTCCGCCTGAGATAGGAATAAATAACTGAGCATGACAACTCATCGCTTCAAATACGGGCTTGTTGTGCACCCTTGCATATTTCTATAAATTAAATTTGTCATTCCCATGCCCTTTCCTTAAACATTATTAGAGGAAGCATGACTCGGTAAGAACTGCAATAACTGCAGATCTGCAATAGTTTAGCATGTGCTGGAAGCTGTTTTGAAAAACATCTTTGTTGCGTGTCGCCTACGCCACCTGTTCGGGAGTATAGTTAGTACTTTGGCAAGTTATGTTCTCGTTCTTTTTTACACTGGAGTTTCGTTTACGTTTCTGTTTCTGGTAGTTGGTGCGTTAGCTGGAGAGCTCAACATAGCCGAGCGCCAGCAGCATTTAAGAAAAAGTTTCTCATCTCCCGCATTCAAACCGGACAGGAGGTCAGATGTCAAATTGTTGCGTCGACGACTGTCTTCCCCATTTTTTTCAGGAGGAAAAGGGAGTGGGTGAGGGAGATGCCATCGGAATAGGAGGGAGATTTTATTAAAGGCTTAGGCTGCGCCCGCTAAACTCGTGGTTTTGAGTGAAAGTTTGGTAAATGGAGCGCTTGTTCACAATCCTGCATTGGGCTGGATTCCAAAACCTCTAATTGAGGTTTAATAAAAATAAAGGCACAGGCGGGCGTAGTCGCTCCGAATGCAGTGAAAGAAACCTAGTCCTGTATTCCTAGCTGCAGCGTCTTTTTTACCCTCACCTTCAGTCGTGTGATTGGCACGAACAGTGGAACCAGATATCATTGATATTCGGTTGCCACCACTTCCAGTACCGCCGTTTCCACCAATCAGATCAGGGCGAAATTGGTCAAAACTACACGCCAGAAAACGATCCAAACTCGGAATACGGGCTCTGTACAATCAACACTGCTTTTAGTGCTATTGCATCACTTTCTGAAGGTTACTCAAGCTACGCCATAATCTTATCTATGCCGCTATATCGCGTGTACTCTATCATATCTAAGTCGCTTCCTTCCTGCAGTTTACACACGTGTTCGTACACTAACCTAGGAGAACTCAGTTTCGCTTTTCATTTGAGAGTATGAAAGTTCTTTGGTGTATGTACCGACCTGCGTGCTCGCTGGTACGCCGAGCGCTATTGCTGGCAATACTGACGCATCATCCTCCCGCCCCGTCTATTCTTCTCCTTGCAAGTGCATCACTGCTCCCCCTGTCTGTGCCTATCTCCTACTCACCAGTGAGGTTTATCCTAGCGTTCGCCGCGCAATGTTTAAGTTGTCACTGCAGAGCCTGTTACACTCGATGGAACTTTGCCCATGCGTTCACTTCCTCCGAGCTTCGCCTTCTCTGGCGCTTGCAGCCAGAGTGCCTTACTTTACGGAACCGCGAACTTGATTAGATTGAATCCTCTCATATTGCGGCTATGGAACTTGCTACAGAGTTACGTTGATACACACGGAAAGCCCCATTAAATAGGTGTTACTAAAATGTTTTACTGAAGACCAGTAACTTAAGCCTAGTAAAATGAATCACTTACTCCGTTGAAGCTCTTCCTTATTGACATAGTCCGAGTAATGCTTGCCAGAAGCGATAAAGAGAGAGAGAGGGAGGAGGGGGGGAGGTAGAGAAATATACCGTGGTAATAGGTTACTCCACTAGGATACGCAGTGAGAGATCCAGTTTAGGATACAACAATTCTACAACAACTTGTGGTGCTTGCTCTCTGAGTGTCTTGATTAAATGTCACTAATGGATGCCCGTCGTCAGCAATGTTGTCCAGGGTACTCCAAGCAGCAAGCAAGGACCTCAACATTCAGCTCTGAATTTTCAGTTCCAGTAGCTCCTCGATTTCGCATTGTATTCCCCTCTTCCCTGAAAGTACAGAAGAAACATAAATGTGGATTACAAGCCTTCTTTCACTCTAGCAGCTTTCGTGATCAGCGGCGTTCTTTCTCGCGTCTGTCTTGCCATTGTAGAAAGCCTATCCCCTTCAGTTAAATAAATACACATTACCATAGCGATGACGATGACGACGGTAATCAGCCAGCAGTCGCGACCGCGGTTCATGGAGCCCACTTCTGTGA
Source organism: Amblyomma maculatum (assembly GCF_055883805.1). Lineage (NCBI taxonomy): Eukaryota > Metazoa > Arthropoda > Arachnida > Ixodida > Ixodidae > Amblyomma > Amblyomma maculatum. Next base: position 371,042,063 of record NC_139344.1, on the reverse strand, counting down.
GTAATGTTTTTCATTGTTGTTTTTACAGCAATTTAAAATTTTAGGAAGAGAACGGCTGCTTATGTAAAAGGTCTCTTGGTACTCTATTTCTATTTTTCCTGAGAAAAGCTGCCAAGAGAGATTTTGCGTCTCACCCTAACGAATCTCTAATCAAGGTGTTTTTTTGTTGTTGTTTTTTTAATAAGCGTACGTTTTTCGTTAAAAGTGGCGGAAGCCTAAACCTACTTAGACCTCGTATTGAGCGAGAGTTCTGTTATACTTGGCTTTGAAGAGCTGCTTTGATTTTGGCACGCTTTCGCACATTTTAAGCCTCGCTTTTAGCAGCAACCTGACTTCTCGCCGCTCAGGCATTTTAGCAGCCTTTCTAGCACAGTCGCTTTCTCTACACTATCTCATAGCACACGGCTGACGTTGTATTTCGCGCTTTTATGAAGCTGAAACGCAAGACCTGTCCTTTCCTTAATTCATTAGGTTCAAGCATATTGCGATCTTGCACCTTCGTGTTAATCTGCAGCGAGGTTCGTAGCTTCAGTTAAGTTGGCTCACACTTAAATACGCTTGAACGCAATGCGAAAATATTGCATTTGTTTGCACTCATGTCATTCTTGCAGTAACCAGCTTATAAATGTTTTTGTATATGTTTAAAAAATAGGGAGTAGAGACGGAAAAAGTCCCAATATTTCTCCTACATACACCCAGATTCACGTTTTCTTTTTTTTTAGTTCGTAGTTAACAATACGAAACCAAATTTCATGCAGCTCGAAACGAACAAAAAGTTCTTTGGATCAGACAACTATTCGATATTCACCTTTCAAAAGTAGTCTTGTAATTACGTCTGTATCGAGTACTGTGTAATGCAAATTAAGAAAATCTAGAGATGTGTCGGGTCCTGATTGCTAAGTCATATGGGCTTTCCTTTACCCTGTGGAACGCTTGCGACATCCTCGAATCGGCGCACTTACTCGCCCAAAGAAGCCCGGCATCACATACAGCAAGAAGAGAAGGAAAATGGCCCGGTGCATTTAGAGTGAGTCCGGACATTCATTAGAAGTGGGCAGAGAAGCGGGTAACCTTATGGCTCCCTTTCGAGGCCTCAGCAACGAGAAACAGGAGCTCCGTGGCTTGCGCCATGCAAATTAGTCGGGTAAATGATTCTGTGCCCGGACCACTAATAGCGGGCGAAAGCTTAGCACAATACAGGGATCCCGTGGCCGGTTTGATTACCCGCGAGCCATTACGGTAGAAAAACATGGCAACGTTTAGCGTGCCGCTGAGCACCGATGTATGTACGTTATTCTGCAGACTTCAGTTCCTTTTAGACAAATAGGTTCAAATAAAAGGCTCCTTAATGTGATGATGCTTTGGTTGGGATTGATCAATAATTCATCTTAAAGGCTGGTAAATTCTTTATATGAACAGAAAGGAATTGGAGAGGTGCAGCACGAAGCGACATCAGCGCCTCTTATGGTAATCACTCCTTGGTGTAAAGAGTAAAATAGTCTTTGTCGTCACGCATTTGACGTCAGTTTAAGGCCAGCGTGGTGTCGCTTTTTATGCATAATAAAAACGTTTTAGTTCAGAAACTGATTACTACTGAATATGTGTGGTATATGCGAATGAATCAATTTTATTAAACCGATTTTTTTGTGTTATAAGCCTTTACGCAAGTGCTTATTTTAGAGCTCACTTCCTGCTCAGTGTTCCAAAATGACTAAGAAATTATTTATTGTAAAAGGAGTTTGTTGTTAGCATGACTCTATGTACACGTGAATGTTATATTAGTCTATAGTTGTGTCTTGCTTTATTCTGGCATACTTACGGCTTTTAAAAATCAACTACAATGGACCACTAAGCTCACTAATATATTCGGCTCTGCCGTCTATTGTTTGCCGCCGCCAGCACACTCCACTGAAGGATGCATTGTGACCTATTTACAATTAGGGAGCAGTCACAGCTTACTGATATCCCTACATCAGTAGACCTTACATGCTTTTGCCTTCACATCTATGTTTGACTAGAATTCGTAAATAACATAAGCCATTATATAAGTTCAGTAATTGGAATAGTACAGTCCAATTTCAATGCACATTGTTCAGCCAAATCTAACCAGCCCAACTGCTGTGCGCGCTTCATCACCCCCTTTCGCACGAGGTCCTGATGGGGAGTCGCCAGCGATCGATAATGAATCGATGCTGTACGCACTGAACATATCCTTGTCCCTTTACTAGGGAAATGCCATTTTGAGTTCTGTTTCTCTTTTTTTTTTTTTTTTTCATTCTCTTGTCGTTCCATTCCGCACTGTACGCCAGTCAGTGCTTTGGACCGATCTAAGCTACGCCGAACGTGTCGCTCGTAGTACTGTCCGCCCGAGGCCTTTTCTCCCCTGTCGGTAAAAACAAGCAGGTTTGGCTGACGACCAGAGAGAAAAAGCAATGATAGAATCCCGCCGGCAACACACTCAAGCTCGAAGGAATTTCGGCACGATGTAAGAGAGTGAGAACTCACCGTATATTGCAGCCGTGCCTTTCTATATACGGTTGGGGATGCGGCCAGGCGAGAGTAGGGAGAAAGAGAATGTGTGTAGGATGGGAGGACAGGAGAGTGGGGAGAATAACGAGGAAGGCGGGCTGGCCTCGGGGCAGCATACCGCAGGTCCGCGGGCTCTTTCGCGCTTGCCCGACTTCGTCAGATGGGAATGCGCGGCCTGCTCCCAGCGCAGGAGCCGCCAGCGTGCCGGGGCGTTCGGGTCGCAGGACAGGTGCCTCTATGGGGCGCGACATCGGTCCCCAACCTTGTCACCTCCTGGAGTCGGGTAGTAATGGGCGTAGAGGGAGCGGATGTCGAGCCGCGTAAGGTTGGCGGCATGACGCAGCCATCAGGAGTGGCGCCCAGAGGAAACGAGGCGTTAGCTAGTTCCTAGAAGTTTCCGTTATTTTAGTTAGGCTGAAAATTTCTTTTCCGCGTAGAGTTTTATAATAAATGAAGGCATAGAAAAGTACGAGTGGACTTTGATAGATCTATGTGTAAGGAAAAAAGATTGCTGAAGGCACTCATTCTCATCTATACACGTACAACGTTTCTTTCTTTCGGTTAGTATATTCACTTGTTGGCAGGTTCTTGTGGCGAGCTTGCCGCAGGCCCTGGTATTTATCAAGCGTGTCTACGAACCTTAACTACCATTCTGAAGTTTGTCTTAATGGTTCTAGCGCGACGGCGCAAGCCTAGATTTAAAACGAAATTGAGCTATTGGTAACACTGTGACCAAGAGAGTACTGGCAATCTTCAACACGTGGTGACCGTATAGTCTTGGGCATTTCTAAGCAATGTTGATAATGCTAAGCCTTTTTCGCTACTGGCCAGCAAGCGCGCTTCTATGCGAAAACAGAGCACTGTATGTTTTCTAACCTAGGAGCTATTTACTTATAACGGCGAGCTTCATTATCCCCTAATTATCCTAATTACAATCACCGTGTTACCTTCAGACGTAAGGGTGTGAACTACAATGCGCAGAAAAAACAATTCCACACATCAAAACTTTCACCATATCTCAATAAACGCCTTGAACATACGAAGTAATCTCAAATATTGTGATAAGAAACTACTACACACTATTTATGTGCATGAGCAGTGTGCATAAGTGAGAGCAAAAACAACGTGTGATTCATATTGAAGGTACGCAAAAAACGAGGACCAAGGAGTAGTAGGACATAACACGAGCGCTTTTTCGCAACTCATGTTGTGTCCTTCAGCTACTTTGTCAGCTCGTGTTGCGCCCTTCTACTCCTTTATCTTCGTTTTCTTGCGAGACGTTCATTATGAATATGATTCAACTCGCCCAAATTTGCACTTACAACGTGCGATTGCCTTATCAGTTACTCTTAGTTTTTGTTTTTTTCTGCCATCAGCATTCCTTTTTTGTGTATTGGTTCTCTTTTATAATTTATTTCGCAAAATATTCCATGCTTCTTCTCTAGCGATGCTTTCCTTCCACTCGTCACCCTGACATTCTTCCGGCTACCAACGACCCTTGCTTATTTCTTTTTTTTTCTTTGATTTTCTGTCGACTAATATATTTCTGGGCTAATTTATGATATGCGTCTCCTTGGGTAAAATAGTTAGAGCTACACAGGCGTTTTAATGCGACCAAAACAATGCTTTCACGTGGCACATCTGTGTGAGAACAAGTTCCAACCATAATTAAGGTTTCTGTTGCTTTAAGGTACAGAACTATGGTGTAATATGAAAGTAACTGTAGCACCTAGCTTTCTTAGCTTCCATTAAAAAAGGAGTATTTCTGCACATAAGTATTTTATAGTGAGGAATTAAAGTGACAATTGGTTAACTTGCAGCGTAAAATACCCGCAGTTAATATTTTTCAGCACCTATAACACTTTGTACAGAGCGTTATGAATCCACATAACATTGCCAACATCGAAATTCTGAGACTTATCAAAACAGCACTCGACGAACAGTGGAAGTGATTTATACTTCGAGGACGCCATTGCTTGTAAAGTTGAAAAAATATTTGTTACTGTGGATGAAAACTTTTGCAGCGAAAATATCCAATAGCGCGCAATCCTGCTAACTTTTGTGGGAAATATTGTGTTCGCTATCTGCCTTAAAAAACATAGCACCTTATTAGGATGCCAAATTCACTTGAAACCACAGAAAAAGAACCGCTTACTGAACTGCATAATGTACAGAAAAGCTGCAAGTCCGCCTCGTAAAAATATATTTGCGGTGTTTAAAATGGGCAAAAATAAGGACGGCGAGCCTGTCGAGTGGCATGCATGTGGCCGCTGCCAATGCTACGGAAACATAGCACAAGTAATAAAGTAGTTAAGGCAGGAGAAAGAATATCAAGCCCGCATCTTTCATAAATGTTAAGTCGGCTCCACCTCTATGCTGCCCTCCCCACTAATGGCGGAACAACAATGTATTAAAACATTATATTAAGGCCATAATTCATATGATTTAGGCATCAGAACATATTCGCATAATTGCCCTATTACCACTACATGCATCTGTGTAGAAGCAACATGCGATTTCAGGTCTATATTGCCGTTTTTCCGGCGGCCAGTGACGCCATGTTTGGGGAAAGAAGCAGCGTGAGAAAGCCTACTTAACGATTTTTGCAAGGGGTCCATAGTTGTGATAAACTGAAATGTGCTACAAATGCACTGCAGGGGGCACATTACATGTGAACAGGGCTTTTTGTAGCTCACATTGTGTTGCATGACAACCGCTTTTGAGCAGCGCAGATACAAGGGGACAAACAAAAGCGACACACCACTTTCAACACTTCTGCTTTCCCGCCGGGCTGGCGCAGTGGTTACGGCGCTCGAGTACTGTTCCCAAGAATGCGAGATCGAATCTCGGCCTCGGCGGCCACTTTTCGATGGAGGAAAAAAGCAAGTCGCCCGTGTACTGTGCGATGTCAGTGCATGTTAAAGGACCTCAGGTGGTCGAAATTTCTCGAGTCCTCCACTACGGCGTCTCTCATAGCCTGAGTCGCTTTGGGACGCTAAACCCCCAAAACAGACAAACAAACACATTTGCTTTATTTCAAGCCATTACCTTTTGTCTGAAGAACAGAGGCAAGGAGGGCACAAGAAAAGTGACAGGTTAGCTACTTCAATATTTAGCGGCCTAGCGCGACTGGACCGCTGTGTTCCCAAGGTGCTCAGCCTACTGAGTTGAAAGAGCGAACTACTCTGATTGAACGCGTAGCTGGCAAGAAAGCATCATTATGTTCATTATCAACATCATCATCCTCGTCATCCCTTTAATGGCCCCCGTTTGGACGTTGCACAACGAGCGGGTGTTGTGGGGCAACCTAACTCACGGCAGAACATATAGCAACATTGTCAGTTCAGTTCAGTTCAGGCGTTCAGTCGTGTCCGACTCTTCGTGACCCTATGGACCATGTCACGCCACGCTTTCCGGTCTCTCACTATCTTCTTAACATCACATAGCTTCATCTGCAATGCCTCGAGAATGCCATCTAACCATCGCGTTCGCTGCCTACCCCTTCTCCGGCGACCCTCAACCTTTCCCAACATCAAATCTTTCTCCAGCGACTCCTCTCTTCTCATCAGATGACCAAAGTAGCTGAGCTTTAACTTTAGAATTTGACCCTCCAATGAGCAGTCAGGGTTTATGGTCGACAATATCGACTGATTTGATCTTCTGGCAGTCCAAGGAACTCTTAAGAGTCTTCGCCAGCACCACAATTCAAACGCGTCAATTCTTCGGCGGTCAGCCTTTTTCACAGTCCAACTCTCGCATCCATACATCACAACTGGAAAGACCATAGCACGGGTTATACGGATCTTGGTTGGCAGACTAATGTCTCTGCTCTTTACTAGGCGGTCAAGGCTAACCATTGCTCTCTTTCCCAGAAGCAGGCGTCTCCTAATTTCATGGCTGCAGTCTCCTTCCGAGGTAATCTTGGCGCCCAAGAACAGAAAATCTGTCACAGCTTCCACTTCTTGTCCATTGATGCTCCAGGACTTGATAGGGCAAGGCGCCATGATCTTCGTCTTTTTAATGTTCAGTTTAAGCCCAAACTTCTCACTCTCTTCTTGTACGCGCATCAGAAGTCTCTTGAGTTCCACTTCACTTTCTGCCATTAAAGTGGTGTCGTCCGCATATCTAAGGTTGTTGATACGTTTTCCAGCGATCTTCACTCCAGCTGAAGACTCGTCCAGACCGGCCTTCCTCATGATGCACTCTGCATATAGGTTAAATAGGCAGGGCGACAGTATGCAGCCTTGCCTCACCCCTTTCTCAATCGGAAACCAATCAGTAAGACCATGCCCAGTTCTGACTGTGGCCTCTTGCCCTTCATAAAGGTTCCTGAGGAGACAGATGAGGTGAATTGGAACTCCCATCTCTTGGAGAGCTTGCCACAATCTGCTGTGATCTACGCAGTCGAACGCTTTCGCATAATCAATAAAGCAGAAGTAAATGGGTTTCTGGAACTCTCTTGCTTTTTCCATTATCCAGCGAAGGTTGGCAATTTGGTCTCTAGTTCCTCTGCCCTTGCGAAACCCAGCTTGCACGTCCGGAAGCTCCCGATCCACATACTGCTGCAGCCTACCTTGCAGGATTTTTAACATCACCTTGATAACATGCGAAATAAGCGCGATCGTGCGGTAGTTGGAACAATCTTTGGCACTGCCTTTCTTTGGAATGGGGATGTAAACTGACCTCCTCCAATCCTGTGGCCACTGCAGGGTTGTCCAAATCTTTTGACATAATGTATGCAGTGTGTTAACAGCGTCGTGGTTGAGATTTTGAAGCAACTCAGCTGGAATACCATCAATTCCGCTAGCTTTGTTCTTAGCAAGGCTGGCTAAGGCCCATTCAACTTCACTCTTCAGGATGCCCGGCTCGAGATCAGTAATCACAACCGTCAGCGACATTGGAGTAGACTGTCATTCGTGAAAATTTTATGTAGCCGCTCACAACCAGACACTTTCTGCATCGACATTTTTTTATGTGTGCTTGTATTTCATCTTGATGCAAATGTCGATATTTAGCTGCCGTTTTAGGACTGCATAATGTAATTTACAGCAACATTGGAGTAGACTGTAAATTACATTATGCAGTCCTAAAACGGCAGCTAAATATCGACATTTGCATCAAGATGAAATACAAGCACACATAAAAAAATGTCGATGCAGAAAGTGTCTGGTTGTGAGCGGCTACATAAAATTTTCACGAATGACCACGCGTTCCCACAAAATGGCCCCTTACTCGGTTTTTCTAAAGACTGAGCTTGACGTCCTTGGTAAAACGATAGGAAGAAGGTAGTGGATCGCGCAGCATCGAAAGGGCACCATTGTAATGAGCGGAAGCAATGATAGCACACTAAAACTGCTTGTAACATCGCGCAGTGCCAATGCATGAACGTTAGCGTGTTTCAATGAACCGAACTGCTCTGCATCTTGGCGGCTAAAAAGAAGCAAATCTACTACAGCAAGCGCGAGAGCGATGTAACATCAAAACGCTGACAGTTCATTGCGGGCCTTCTCTCGCCTTAAGACTCAAACACATGCGGAAATATTGGTCGCTCACAAGGTGCTTGTTTCATCTTCAATTTTCCAAAATTGACTGCAGCGATTCCCATGAGCCTTTGGCCAATTCGGCGTTCATTGGTCGAGTGACCATCCTCCGATCCACATTCGTTTTACAGAAATATAGCTTGGAATGAAAACATTTCTATGGAACTCTACAGCAAGTACAGGCGCAAATAAAATCAATCAAAAAAGCACGAAAAAGAGTGGTAATAACAAACGCTAACAATGAAACAAGTTTCTGTCGGTAAAAGTGAGAAGAGTATAAAAAAACATGAAGAGCAGACACTCACATTCAAGGCGGGGCCCGCGCGCCTCTTCAGAGGGTCGGTCGGTACAGTTGTTTACGAGCCGAGATACAGTAACCATTCCTGGCCCGGCCACCTTATCGAGAGGGATTTGCTGGTCTCTGCTTTGGTCCGTTTGTTTTTAAACTTCTCTGAGACTTCTTTCAGCTTTTCCTTGTTTCTTGCCAAGGACATTTACCCTGGTTCGATATTTATTACGCACATATGTCCTTTTTATTGATATTTGGTTTGCTGTGGTTTTTCGCAGACCCTAAGTAACGATGTTTTGTATATCACGGATGGAATTAAAAAAACAATATACCCCTAATATCACCTTCTGCTGGCGCGCGCAGGCGTGTGTGTGTGTGTGCGTGCGTGCGTGCGTGCGTGCGTGCATGTGTGTGTGTGTGTGTGTGTGTGTGTGTGTGTGTGTGTGTGTGTGTGTGTGTGTGTGTGTGTGTGTGTGTGTGTGTGTGTGTGTGTGTGTGTGTGTGTGTGTGTGTGTGTGTGTGTGTGTGTGTGTGTGTGTGTGTGTGTGTTATAAATTAGCTAATACGATAAGCATGCAGTGCTTGAGCTAACAGGTGTTGAAGCCCACATAGCGGAGGGGCGCGGGGCACTATGTCAAGATAAAAATGAGAGGCTTCATAGTTCAGAACAGCTGCCTACTCTATATTTCAGCACGCTTCACGTTGAACCTTGTACTACTATTCCGGGCAGCTGCGGCTGACCGCAAGAGTAGGAGCGATAACTTTGAAAAATGATTAATTGAGACGAACTCTGTCCTGAAACGGTCACGTTGAGTAGCTGTCGGAAGATATATACGGGAAACACCCGTCGCCTCCATAAGTACAGAGTATGAAGTGAATGCTTTATCTCAAGTTTTTTTCCGGAGACATGTCGCAAGCATACAACACCATCGCTTGCCATAAGGAACATAATCTAAACCGATGACAGCTCGGCCACGCCTGGACGAAAGGCACAGAGAGGAACGAGATTCTCTAGGCCGCCCGGCATCAAAGGCGAGGGCTAACATTGAGGACCGCCCCGGATGTTCCGACTCTTGGGCATAAGTAACAATTGCAACAAGATCCTTAGATGTATAGCTCATACGCCGCCGCTTTCGTGTCTTCCGCACAGTGGACATATTTTTTGTCCTTCCTTCTCTCATCCTCTTCTATGTCACTACACAAAAGACCTTGTGCCATTCTATGGCCACTTCATCTTCGTCGACCTCGTCTGCCATAATAAAGCCAGAACCAAAAACACACGCTCATTGTCATTTTATTTCCAGGCTTCAACCAAAGGAAAGCCGCGACAGTTATTTGGCACGCGGAATAGAAGTGCTTTCCAGCTAGGCTTCCATGTTGCAAGGTCGATGCAAGTCAGTCGGATGACACCCGCTTCTAAGAAATACGTTTCAGAATGACCTCGATTGGCCTGTACCCATTTCATTTCCTAGAGCTTTCCCAAACAGACAGCAAGGCTAACTTTATTGACAGTTGTAAACAAACAGCTCGCGGAGACTTGAAGCAATTATTTGATCATCCACAAACGTTTCATACCAACACAACCAAATGGCCTACTGCTTGTACATGTGTTATTTTTCTGCTCCTCTTTATCTCACTTCCTGCCTGCGCCGTTACCAACAGTGAATGTCACCATCATTGTCAGGCACATTACGCCAACTGCAGGGCAACAGCCTCACCGATTCGTCTGGTACTTGTGAGGTGCGGCCACTGCGGCCTAGAGAGAGAGAGAGAGAAAGATGAAAGCTCGCTTCGCGCGCAAGAGAACCGCGGTTCTAGTCCCGGTGACGGGCAATTTCTTGTCGAACGAAAAACATACATGTATTAAAAAAAATGCATAACCCACCCTGGGGTTCGGCTGATCGCAATAACCACAGCCAGAAAAGCTATTCCACATAAGAGAAGGATTTGGCCATCCTGGCGTAGTGATTGGCCACCACCGCCTATTTGAAAATATCAATTAATGTATACAATCACCTGAAAAAGACAAGTTTGCACTTAACTCCATTAATGTTTCAAATTTTGCGTCCGACATGTTGTAGGGAAAGAATGTTTACTGTGAAAAATAACGTAGACTCCGCAACACTCTTGTACAGTTTTGTTCTATATATTAAAGCGAGGCAAACAGCCGCTATTAAAGTCAGTTACGTGTCTAGGACACGGAGCACGTTCAGATTTTTCCCTAAGAGTTGACTCAATACGTCAGGCACAGGCTGAGTTCTCTGAGTTGTTCTGAGTTTTCCCGGGATAGCACGCACATGTTCAGTGAGCTGACTCGGGCTTATCGAGTCGAGAAAACTCTACCCCTCACGTCAATCAACCCTTGACGATTACCAATAAATCCTACGGCGCCATTTCCATAAGAGCACCCTCCCATTCCCTTACATTACATCTCGCTATCACAAAACACTCACTAAACCCTAGAGCTTTACATTCAGCAACCACCCCACTGCCACCTTCGTCAACGTGTTATGGGATGATTGCCCCGCCCCCCTCCCCCCGCTGTGTCTGGAGAACATCACCACCTCAAAGAACTGGCCGACTCTCTTACGATCTTCACGATCCAGTCCGGCAGACGGCGACCACTACGGGCCGAGCTGCCAACGTCATGGACCGCAGAAACATAAACCTTTGAGTGTAGCGGGGTCGTGCTGGTGCCCAGCGGCCTACGTACCCCAAATTCTATATTTGTAGGTTTTACTACTACTACTACTACCAATAAGTTAAAGCACATTTCACACCATATTTTTGTTCCGCGACTTTTGTATATGTTTATTTAGTTGACTTTTGAGGAAAGGAAGGCGGAGTGTCTGTCTCACTTCTGGGTGGATCACTACACTTGACATTAACGTCTTGCAATCGGAGCTACATATGTCGCCGGTTCGAATCCTTATCGCGAACTGGCCTTTAACTTGACTAGCAGATAGATGCTAAAGGGGAAGCCAAACTTTCGGACTGAGTCACAGTTGCATCACAATTGCGTCACAATTGCGTCCCAACGATTGTGCCAGAACTTTGATACCAAACCACGAGCGTATTTTTTTCTGACAGAATTTTCGGAGCATCGTTGATAGAATATCTTCATTCTGCGGTACGACCATGGCGACGGCTTCTGCGCCTCCGAATGAGCCTATTGAGCTATCGAATAAAGCAAACTCCATAAACTTATCAGCTCAATATTTTCAAAAGGTAATTGCCCCTCAACCAACAAACCAGAGAAACATCCGGCTGGGAAGAAATTTCCGCAGCCGTGTTTGGGCGTCTGCAACGAGTATCGCCATCGCCATGTGCAAATGAAGCAACGAGAATCTAGTGACCAAATGCTTTTCCTTTCCGTTTGAAGCTATAGGGCTGTACTCGACGGCACATTTTTCAGGAGCAATATGTCAACTTCGCTCATATGCATTCTGCAAACTTAAGAAGGCGAGCAAGCATGCAAATCTTAGCATCTTTTTATAGTTAGAAAAAATTGGCCCTTTGTATTCATTATTGAAGAATATTATCTTTTCGTCAGTGGACGTCACAGTTGACCGTCTCGAACGGTTCATTAAGGGTCTTCTCTATTATTCCTCTAACTCTCTGCTTTTTGGGCTGAAGTTAAGTTTATCAGCCAAATCCTTCCAGAAAAAGAAAAATTCAGCCTTCATTAAATACTGCTGCGAACTATTCAAATCTCTATTTGCTCTTGTTCGATGCGGCCTTATCACAGTGGTTTTAGTGCGCGGATCGATTCTGTATTATTTGTTTATTCATGCTCGTTGTTGTGAGAAGCCGCTTTATCATTTTGCTTGTCCCGCAAGATGCGTTGAGACGTATTAGAAGATTCCAGCCACTCGCGTGTGTTTCTACAATGTTTCAGGTTATGTTAGTCACCATATTAACGGTTTTATCTAGATGTTTCTTCCCTGCCTTTAAATTGAGCGTTGACGAGCGCCACAGGCATTCTCTGTTCGACGACCAGCGAACAGGTTTGCTGCTATCGCCGCCGCCGACTCGATTAGTTCCTTTGCGGGGGCAAGTCAGCCCAATAAAGAATTTCTTCAGTGCAGTCGCAGACTATTCATTTGTTGTCTTCGGCATTGCCCCCACTACGTGACAATATAAACCAACCCTTTAAGGTCTGTACGCTAGGCTTTGTCATGGCTCGCATGAACAAAATTTGTTTTTCGACAATTCCCAACGTTTACCATGGCACAATAACTAAAGGTCATTAAATATTTTCTCAATGGCCACGAGGACGTTCATGGCGATATCAGAAGAAACCACTTCGAGGTCGAGGCTACCATATCTGCCCACAACGGGGAACATCAATTCAGCATTGCTATACGAAGACCTGACACAAAGTATGAGATTTTCACGGCGCCGCAGAGGAATTTGCACTTGCTGCGTCGTACACAGGCGAGCTCTTGAACCGTGGCCTCAGTTGCGTCAGTACATCGGACCCTGCACTGCGCATTCTTCCCCATACCATATCGCGTCGCAAAGTAATACTGCTACTCAATGTGTGGCGGGGTGTTGCTTTTACAAACCAAAACATATTCCTGATCAGAATGACCCACAGCCTTGCTTTCGAAACGGGAAGACGAATAGATCATCGCGCATCTCCTTCGGGGTTGCCCTCCTTTACCGATAGCGAGACAAACGCTATTTTGTGCTGTGGACCACCTCGCGTCTTGCCGCCAAAGAGAAAATCGAATCCTCCGACCGTGGCCTCAGCGCTCTACTATTAAGGCACACAAAGGACTTTTTGCTACCTGACTGTCCTGCGTGACATATTGGGCTCCTCGCCCCTCCATTCTTTCTCTTTTCTGCTCCAAAATGCAAGGTAGCCAACCAGAAAAATCTTCTAGTTAACATCCTTGCCTTCCCTCTTCCTCGTTGTCTCTCTCTAGTTAAGATTTAACTACTGGCTCCTGTTTCCATAACAAACACGCTCCTGTTTCACAGGCCCTACTTTTTAAGGCTAAAACACAGAGCCCTACTGCCGAGCTCGAAAAAAGGGCACCTTACATTAGAGCATCTGTGTTTGTTTCAGAGAGTGGTCGGCACTTGATACTTATGTGTTGCATTAGAGACTAGGAAGGCACCGCCTTTCTTTGCTACCGTACACCATTTGCATTCGGGAAACGACGACGCTTAACAAGCGATGAGTGGCTAACGAGCGGACGCCACCAGCACAGCGATGTATCACGGCTGACAGTATAGGCGCAATGCGTGGACTTTATATACACCCTCCTCCGTTTCCTCTCACTTTCCATCCAAACTACCCTGACTCTTGTTACAAACTGATCGTAAAGCGTAGACGAGACGAGGTCGGTGATTTATTCAAACCAAGGTAGCCTAATTGCATCCTTTCCTTCTTAAACGTAAAAGCCGTTACTGCACCACTCTGGGACAAATATATACAAAACGAAACTCCGACGCTTAATGTTCGCACCTAACTGTTGGTCCTTGGGCAACTAATTGTGCTAACGGCCGCTGTGCACATATGAGAAAATTGGTTGCCTTTTCAGGGCTCATTTAATCGCAGTCTTCAGAGGACTAACCTTTGTACAATTTCCAGTCCTTTCTAGCTCACAAAACGGTTTCTAGTAACAATGCTACAAAGCGCCGCCTCTGCGTGACGTGCAAACAAACGGCTGCAGAAAAATAGTTATTACAAGCTTATTTTATTAGCAACTTTTTCCTGCCGTTTTGAGGTGTGTGTGACAGTGCGACGAATTCGGAGATTAGGTTCGCCTATAAACATTCAGGCGTTATTCGCCGCCAAAGCTTAGTGGAGCAACCTAGTCACGCGAGCGTGAAACTAAAGTCCCGAAAAGCAGTTTCTTTCATCATGTTACAACGAAGACGAATGTTACAGTGCGTGAAAACAGATGCTTTGAATCAACATCCACATTCTTTTTTAGCGCGATCGTAATAATGCGTAAATGGAGACGCTTCATGAGTACGTAGTTAAGTGCATTCGGGAATATTTTGCAGTCTAAAGATAACAATGAAAAACCTATAGTCCTGTTTCCTCAAGTGGCATGGTGGCTGCCGGTGTCTATACTATTTTGATGATTTCGTTTTCCCTGCTTTCTCAGTTGTCTTCTACGACGAAAATCATAGTTAACTATAATATTTGAAGCACTGCCCAACATTCCGGACTACTAGCGGAAATCTGCATCTAGCTCTCAATCTTCTCTTACCAGCAATGGGATATCACACTGAGAAGCCCAAATATATTCAAATCCTCTACACACCAGCGCTTCATCTTATAATGTCGCCAAAAGGCCACTAAATAACAGAAAAAAAAAAGAAGTTCAAAGCACGCTAGAATTTCTCACTGCAAACTTTGAGCTCAGAACGGCCAGTCCGTGACCGCGCAAAATGCCTTGGAATTACATATAAGACTCGGGAGGAGTGTCACTATTGGTGTGCTGGGATTTTCAACGTACTCTCTTTTCCGGTACTCTCCTTTCAAGGACATTTTTGAAAAAAGCACAAAAAACGCAGTACAGATAGATATTGAACGCCAAGGCACAAAATTCTGCTAGGGGGGACGTCAAAGTGGTTATCAAAGGCGCCTGCTGTTAACCAGATACGACACTGCATACCAAATCTCTTCGCGTTTTCACAGATGTTTGAACTGGTCTTTGTCTTTGTGAACGCGATATAAGCTTCCAATCCACTGTCAAGTACAATTTTTGATGACGTTAGCCTTACTTGATTCAAAATTACGATTTTTGAGATTCTGAGGGATAAACCCGAGCTCTCAGTAGTAAGCACAGTAACATACTTAAAACTGCTGAATGCTCGGCTTCGTCTCACGTAATCTCAGAAATCGTAATAATGAATCAACTAAGCCTAACGCAATTGAAAATGGAATTTGACCGTGGATTACAAGCTTATATCGCGTTTACAAAAACATGTTTAAACAATCGTGGAATCGCAAAGAGATTTCGTATCAGTTTCACATCTGGCTACCAGGAGGCGCCTTTCGTAACCACTCTGAGGTATCCGAATGTCGAATGTGCCAGTGTATAATGCTTATAATCACACCACACGAAGACGAACACACAGGAGACACTATAGCGCGTTGTGGTTCTCGTCTCCTGTCCTTTTGTGATCGTAAACACTAACGTAGTAGGCTGGTGCTAAGCTATATCGAAGTTCCACAGTAAAAGCTCCTTGAAATCAGTGCAATAGCTGGACATTTTTCAGCGCCTGCCTGGAGCTTTCAAGGCGAATCTTAGATAGCACGCGGGATTGCCAACTATAAACAACAACAATGTACTAGTTATTAGCCGTCGTTGAACAAAACCTTGTGAAGGAAGATGGTAGGCAAGACACTAACGTAAAAAGAGGGCGGGAACTTTATTAGCCTTGCAAGAAATCGATAGAATGGCTTCACCATGACTGCTGCGGACATCCTTCCTGGTGATTTTATAGGACCCTCGCTCCAACGAAGAGGGATAGGGTTAACGATAAGTAAGCAGACGACTCTTTAAATAGTACGTAGATGTAACAGATTTTGTTAGAAAAGCTCTACTTCTGCGACACCTCTCCAGGTTTGTAATCAAAAATCCGACTAGAAACACAAATGTTTAGATAACATCTATAAGTATTAATCAGCACTGCCTGCCCAGTCGGAAAAAACTGCAGCAAATGTTCTGATGTTACGACAGAATGTCTGTGCAGTTTTTGACGGGAAACCTGTTGTGACAACAAAATATTCTCTCGTAACATCAGAAATTTCTGTAGTTACAACAGAAAAGGGCTACAGAACTACAGACAACAGAAATATGCGGCAGAAAAACTACAGAACTACAGAAAAGTACTACACAACTACAGAAAAATCTTATGGTTACGACAGAACTACAGGATATTTTGTCGTATTTTGGACACAGTTCGACAGAACTACAGGATATTTTGTCGTATTTTGGACACAGTTCTGTCGTTTTTTTCGACTGGGTGTTAATATGCAGTAACATATTGTCGATTAAAGAGAGCCACCGACATACAAAACGAGCAGCACAACGCAATAGATGAAGGTGGGGCAGAATCTATAGTCCCGATAAACGTAAATAATAAATGATTGGTGATTAAGCTGCTAGCCGATTGCTTGCACGCGAACACGGATTCTCAAAAGACGCCGCACACGGCAGCCAACAGCGCTGTAGCGTCATACCCAAAAGGAGGGCCCTAAGTGTACCATACAAGTATGTTTTTTGACAAAATATGTATCGATTGTTGCAGCCGATTTAATTTTGTTTCATCTAGGCTTCTGTTCCGAAAATTATCCGCCTTCATCCTCTTATGAAACTTTCAAACCAGCAGTAATCCTACCGCCTAGCCCCCTCGTGCTTAAGGTTGGGGAAAGAAAACGAATCGCCCACATCGGTGACTGCCGCTCGGACTCCTTCGACCACAAAACTCATCAGAACAGCTCCTTGTGTAAGCCGCCACCATCCAGAGTGGTTGCATCACACCAGCCACGCTTGGGATCCTTCCGTTCCGCTCTGCGGTCCTATACCGTCCCTCCCTAAGCCTCCGCGAAATATTCCTATACTCAGCACCTTCTCAGCGATACTTAGCTGCTTGCGTCACTCGCTTTCGTAGGTCCAAGTCGCGTGTTTCATCTTTCTTTTCATTTCGCATTCATGTCTGTCCACTCAGCAACTCGTTCCTCTTTGACGTTCTACTCAGTGGGAGCTGAAAAACCATGGCGTAACTTTCGATACCCAGGTGCGATAGCCTACGTGATGATTAGTCGAATACGATCTGTACATCTAGATAATTTATTTATCTTCGATCAGAGATTTCATGCTTCCAGTGCCAAAACGGCCCATCGCATGCACTCACTAAAGCAACAGTCCATGTGCAGGACTGCTTGCGTGTGACGAAAGGTTTTTGAAGTCTAGCTTTCGAAATTCTCAAGCCACGCGCTCAAAACGCGCCATCGCACAATATATGTGCGCGGTAAGCAGGGAATGATGTCGGGAATATATTATGGAAAGAAGGAACTGAAAACCTGGGCGGGGCTAATCGCAAAGTGGTGTTACAGGCGAAGCTTACCCATTCCTTCTAACTTCACCGGCAAAACGTGAAGCAGGACAACAGTGTAAGCCCTGACAACGACAAATATCTTTAGTCTATTTCTCAAGTGCTTACTTCAAGCCAGATATTTACGCAACGCGTTAGGAGTAAATGACTTTTTTGAGATAAATTACGTTTCCTCGGAACTTTATCAGTCATTAATCGCTTTTATATTGTTTACCTTTTCACATTTAGCTACAACACCACACAATATCATGTTTAGTGAGCTTCGCCGACAGCGACCACCCAATTCTTTCCCATTGATTCTTATAGTACTCACGCACTAGAACGCTAACAGGGTCACGTACCTAAGGCAAAACCAGAGCCGACACACAGCGCACGAAGCGTCCTGTCACAGAGAAAAAGTCGTATTTCTATTGCCCTGCTTCCTTATACGATGAGCCTTAAGAAGTTCATGCGCGCAGTTTTCTGCCTTTCCTGCTACCTAGAACTTTTCAGCATCCGAAACACGAGAGATACTCCTTGCAAGACTTCTTGCGAAACTCTAAAACCCCGTCCCTCAGCCAGTCATTACCATATCGGCCAGTTTGACCAACGTAGGCTTTCCTGCATGACAATAGTACGTATTTCGTACACCTTTCCGATTGACACTGCCCACAGGGTATGGGGATTTTTTTTTTTTTCGCATTTGTTTCTTCGAATCTCATATGCGGCAAAAACTTGACCTGTATCGCCAAACTTGTATCACCAAACATTTATTACCCGCTTTATTTGTCTTGCTTACATTTATTACCATGCATCGGTAATGCCAATGAAGAGAAAAACACAAATACTACTTTTTAAGCCTTAAGCTTGCGATCAAAGTCAGGTATGATACAAGCCATCTGCCGTTTCTACGGAAAAGATGGTATTACTGATTCTTGTTATCCTCCGATTATATACAGTCACTTGATGCTTGCTTCAGGCACACTTTTCGCAGTTAGTTCTTTTCTTTTGCTGACAGAAATACTGATCGTTTGTCTTTAGCATTAGGTAAGAAATGAGTGAATCCTTCTCTAGTAATATTTTGTTGCTTGTTTTTGTGTAGATTTTCTCCAACCGTGGTTTAATGCGTATGACGTTATGCTTTGAACCCGAAAATGTGGTATTCAACCCCGGATGCGACTGCCGCGTTTATAAAAAGGTGGAAGGCTAAACCTTCCTTGAGCAGCGCATTGTCAGTGGGGAATAAATAACCTTAGCCTTTTGGAAGCAAATTGGAGCCCTCTACTACAGCAGTCCTTTATTTGCCATGTGCTGCAAAATATGCACAGCATACTATTCATTTATTTTATCAGTGCGTCAGCAGTACCCCATTCATCTCTCAATGTCGCGGACCATCTGGCCTCAGTTAGAGCGTTGAGTGAAGTCAATGTGATTCCAATCTGTGCAGCATTTCTTCTTCTTTTTACACTTTTTGCTTTCCTTGGACTAATGCTTGCACCTCCCCGTTGCTCCCCGCGGGTTAATAGTTACTCCCAAAGGATGATGCGTACCGTACAAACGATGGAGTTCTCGGCATTTAGTCTGGAAAAGAACTAATGGTTTTGGCAAATCACTTATTCTCGAAAAGAACTACTTAGCCCAAAGGTTGGTCAAACGCGTGGAGTGTATGCATTAATGTATATCTTTATTCATGTTTGCGGCCCGTCCTATTAGATAACAACTAGCAGCAAACCAAGTCAATACAAGAAAATTCCATTGGTTTCTTGGTCAGGCGGAACATTGTTATTGACATTCGCACTGAAACCTACATCCACACGAGAGTCGTGAATGGAAATAGCTGATTCCATCGTCAAAAAGACGTGGTCCACTTCCGAAGAAGTTTTCCTGCCGTCCAACAGGAGAGCTGCTGGCTTAGCGAACACAGAAAAATTCACCCAAAGAAACGACACCCAGTATTTTCCAGACACCCTGTACTGGGCCGTTCTCCTGACCATAGCGAAGGTGCAGAAACACTTTATTTTTCTGTCTACTATCCTCCTATCTCTTCACCTCTAAAGAAAGAAACCAAGACGCGCAAAATGCGACCAGGCAACTTCAACCATGAATATTTCCAGATCACCTCCTGGGTTTACCCCCCCCCCCCCCTCCCTAGTTACCTGATTAAGCTTCTACATCTCTAGACGTTCATTAAACACTGAACGTATGACAATGCCAAGAAACGTCACACAGAATTTCATAACTATCTCTTCGCAAAGATTGATTGCATTAACACAGGGCTTCAAGTTTCACATAAGGCTAAGTGACATTTTATTGCCATTTGCCAAGCAGTAATGAATTTCTGTGAATATTTTACTTATACTCTCAACGAGGTTGTGAGCGCCATCTTTTTCCTAATGAGGTTGGGACTGTGAGCTGGGGACATATCTGACATTTTTATTCGCAATCACAGGAATATGGCATGAGGCCGAATAAGGCATTATAAGTTTGAGTGAGGGCAACTGCAGCATACTGTTCAACCTCTAACATTTCGCATCGGCAGAAACGTTAATTCTTCAAACTGCATTGTCACTCCGTGATGAGCATATGAGCCAGATTTAAAACGCTTAAACGTCCACAGATGTCACCATGACAATGATTCTGCGCTTATCGCACCGACGCTCTTCGAAGCCAGTGAACTAACAGCCGGTCGTCTAACCTCAGATCTGAGCAACCTCGCACATATATCCTTACATGGCCACACAGTTCATGGCGTGCAAGTTCTGCAGCTTGACGGCGTTCGAAAATATAATATAGGCTTTGTTCAGTACTCACGACTAGGCTGTTCTTCGTTGCCTGTGGAGATGTGCAGATGCCTCTGCTAGCAAACTTCGCGCAAAACTGCTGCACACGTACGCTTTGTCTATACCTCGCCTCTGTAGTGTATACATACATTTGACGTCTTCCAACACATGTGGATGCTGATGGCGACAACGAGCCCTAGAACACTTATGCTATCAATGGCGCCCTGTCTGACAATTCGCCAGAATTGCAGGTGTAGACGACTCTAGTTACACAGCGTTTGAACGGCGCTGATGCAGGCAGCATTGATGCATGCGACACTTGTGCACACGACACTTCAGTTTTCTCCATTCCACTCTCATTTGGCGTTTTCAAACTAAACCTCCGCCCTCTGAAATTTTTCAAACAGGGATTCAGGTCTCAATCACATCGCTGCTATAAAGAAAATTGCTTGTCAAAACCGCTTATAGGACGAAACGAGTAGAATTGGCCTTATTTATTGAGAACATGCATGATTTTGCATCATACATGCCGCGCACATCCGTTTGCCGTTTTGTAGAGACCTGCAGTGTCGATTAAAGCGAGAATGATAGCATGGAACCTGTATCTTGAATTTCCTTTCTTTACTCATTTGCAGGTGAGTCTCCTGCTGACGTCAAATCACACCCATTGCAGTCCACAGGAGCAGTGCCTTGCGATTACGCACCATGGGAAGTTTTTTCAAGGTACGGCAGGCTTTATTTGTGACACAACTTGTTGCCTTCACAAAAAGAAATAAAAAAAAATAAAAAAAGTAAACGTTATTTTAACTTTAACAGTAAGAAAAATGAATGCCTATCAAATGCATTGTACATTCGCCTTAGGACTCCCTCTTTCTCGAAACTGGTGCTGCCATAGGCTAGCGAAGCTCTGAAATGTCCAAGTCACCGAGAATAATGTGAAAGTGCAACCAAGCTGAACAGCTAGCCTATGCATTGTTTGTATTTCTGCATTATCGAAGTTTTTCTTTACAAACTATTATTTATATTTACTGAGTGTATTACTTTTAGAATCTAATTAGTGATTTCATCATGCCTTCATTTATTTTTGTACAGCATGTATTCTGCTTGTTTTATTCAAAGCCATGACACTCGCCGTCGTCTAATTCAATTTAATTTAATAATCGTTTGCTTTAATTTCAGGCAAGACCTTGCATCGTAATGTAACGCTGTTTCTTAAGTTCTCTGCGAGTATCCATACTGCGCTGCCTTATCCAAAAACGGCATTTGAAGTTCCTAAACTCGTACAAGTAAGCTAATGAGGTTGTTGCCGCAAACAGGCATCCATTAAAAATTTTGAGCATATCACGTTATCATGTCACCATATCTGATAAAGCTGTACTTACAAACAGGTGCGGGAAGAGAGAAGCCTTGGGCTTACTTATTTAGGGTACGACCAGGAAACAAATTCAACAAATCCATTTAAATGACGCGGCAAACATTTGGTTAAGAGAGCTGTTTGTCAAATTGAGGCAGCAGCTGGGCACCAAAACTCTAGATGAGGGAGAAACAAGGTTTGTGGCCAGCTTAGCGAAAGTGGCGGGGATGTAGGCTAGGCACATAATAATCCTAGTTGTCCTGGAGGCTCCCGCTGATCAAGAGCATGCCTTGTGGCATTGCGTATATTTAGAGAACGACGAAGTGGTGACAGCTGACAGCAATCTTGCCAGGTCACGGCAGATTAGAAAAGAGCAGGATGCTCCGATGGCTACCTCTTATCTTTGAGCGGGAACGAAAAGAAAACATGGAGAGGACAGAGTCTCAGGTCTCAGTCTCAGCAACTGCGATAAAAAGAAGAGTAGAGATTAGGATGCCCCGAAGATATTTTTGGCAGTCCTTTCATTGCTTTTGGGCACCGTTTACAGTTTCTGCGAAAAACGTGACTCATTGTGGGTTCCTGTGCGGGGTTTCGGCTATGTACGCAGCATAATGACATCGCACTCGTAAGGCATCGCAGCATAAGGCATCGTAATGAGCAACGCAATACTGTCAGCAATTATCGCCGAAAACTCACGGTTCTTGTGGATATTAAATGTGACGAGAATATTTGCAGGCACATTGCTCGCACAGAACATTCGAATAGCGCAACCATTCGGCCGGTAGGAAGCGAAGATTTGCGATGTTGATGCTCGTTGGGCTAGTTGGTTACTCGTGACTTCGGTAACAGCGCAGGTAGAAAGAAGAGTCGGGAAGGCACAAGAGAAAGGATAGAGCGCTTTATTTTCTTGTGCCTTCTCGTCCCTTCTTTCTACATGCGCTGTTATTGAAGTCATGAAATTTGAGATGTCCTTTATCGTTTGTTTTTGGTGTCGTTCAATTCTGAGCACACGATCACACCTAATAACATTATATAGCCTTGGACACTAATGAAAGCACCAGATATTTTGCAACTTTCGTCATATAATGCTCAAATCTTCTAATGTAATAGCACAGATTCATATCATCAACCTTTTGCTTCCATGTAATGGGGATGGCATTGATTTATTTGTGTCATACTCGCCCTGTAAGTCAACTCTTATTCGAGTCAGTTGTACTGCGTTCAAACCCCTCTTTTGTCCGTGATACGCTCCATGCTGTACCATCCGACTTATTCCCAAAAACGCAACGTTGTGGCCCCTGTAAGTTAACTCCTTTGCCTAAGGAGTGGTGTAGCGGCAAAGTTAGCTCCACAGAGCCGCTGTATTTATTTATTTTGAACATACTAGTCCTAAAAGCAAGACCGTTGAAGATGGGCAGATGTGTCAGTAAAATAACGTAAAACGACAAATAGAGAAGAAATGCAGCAGGGCAGCCACCAGCAACAATAAATTAACTGCGTCAAATCTTCAAAACTATTATAGTATTCGAAAACAATATCAGTCTGATGTCATCTTTACGAGCCCGTAAAATAAATAATTTAAAATATATGGGATGTATTTCAAATTGCAGATAAAGCAGCACTAATAAATCAGCGTGTTACGCGCCTTTAACAGCAAAAATCAACGCAGTTATTATACTTATCAACAAATCGGTTGTCGCATTCAGTAATGGATGTAGGAAACTAGGAACATTTGTAGCAGTTACTCAAGTTAACTACTGTTTTTCAAAACGTTAATGCATCATGCGGGCAGCACAACCACTGCTAAAACAAATTATTTTGACGTGGTAATATTCTAAAGCTAATTGATGAACTGGAAAAAGAAATGCAAGCGAAAAAGACGGATTCTATCAGTAATAGCGGTTATGCCGCGTTTTCTGGAAGGTCGTAAATAAAGGTGACGCTAAAGGAGTCATATACAATTCTGATAATTTTTCTTTAATTCTTCCTAATTTATTAGCATTAATTCTAGAGTCACAGTACGAAATTCTTACAGCATACGCCAAGATTACAGCAGACGCAAAGGAAACGTGTTTTGGATTGCGCAAACCGTAATGCGCGGCATATATATATATATATATATATATATATATATATATTCAGTTCAGTCCTTCAGTCGTGTCCGACTCTTCGTGACCCTATGGACCACGTCACGCCACGCTTTCCGGTCTCTCACTATCTTCCTAACATCACATAACTTCATCTGCAGTGAATCGAGGATGCCATCTAACCAACGCGTTCGCTGCCTACCCCTTCTCCGGCGACCCTCAACCTTTCCCAACATCAAATCTTTCTCCAGAGACTCCTCTTTTCTCATCAGATGACCAAAGTAGCTGAGCTTTAACTTTATAATTTGACCCTCCAATGAACAATCAGGGTTTATGGTCGACAATATCGACTGATTTGATCTTCTGGCAGTCCAAGGAACTCTCAAGAGTCTTCGCCAGCACCACAATTCAAACGCGTCAATTCTTCGGCGGTCAGTCTTTTTCACAGTCCAACTCTCGCATCCATACATCACAACTGGAAAGACCATAGCTCGAGATATACGGATCTTGGTTGGCAGACTAATGTCTCTGTTCTTTACAAGGCGGTCAAGGCTAACCATTGCTTTCTTTCTCAGAAGCAGGCGTCTCCTAATTTCATGGCTGCAGTCTCCTTCCGAGGTAATCTTGGAGCCCAAGAACAGAAAATCTGTCACAGCTTCCACTTCTTGTCCATTGATGCTCCAGGACTTGATAGGGCAAGACGACATGATCTTTGTCTTTTTAATGTTCAGTTTAAGCCCAAACTTCTCACTCTCTTCTTGTACGCGCATCAGAAGTCTCTTGAGTTCCACTTCACTTTCAGCCATTAAAGTGGTATCATCCGCATAAGGTTGTTGATACGTTTTCCAGCAATCTTCACTCCAGCTGAAGACTCGTCCAGACCGGCCTTCCTCATGTTGCACTCTGCATATAGGTTAAATGGGCAGGGCGACAGTATGCAGCCTTGCCTCACTCCTTTCTCAATCGCAAACCAATCAGTAAGACCCTGCCCAGTTCTGACTGTGGCCTCTTGTCCTTCATACAGGTTCCTGAGGAGACAAATGAGGTGAATTGGAACTCCCATCTCTTGGAGAGCTTGCCACAATCTGCTGTCATCTACGCAGTCAAACGCTTTCGCATAATCAATAAATCAGAAGTAGATGGGTTTCTGGAACTTTCTTGCTTTTCCCATGATCCAGCGAAGGTTGGCAATTTGGTCTCTAGTTCCTCTGTCCTTGCGAAACCCAGCTTGCACGTCCGGAAGCTCCCGATCCACATACTGCTGCAGCCTACCTTGGAGGATTTTCAACATCCCCTTGCTAGCATGCGAAATAAGCGCGATCGTGCGGTAGTTGGAGCAATCTTTGGCACTGCATTTCTTTGGGATGGGTATCTAAACTGATCTCCTCCAATCCTGTGGCCACTGCAGGGTAGTCCAAATCTTCTGACATAATGTATGCAGAATGTTAACAGCGTCATGGTGGAGGTTTTGAAGCAACTCAGCTGGAATGCCATCACTTCCGCTAGCTTTGTTCTTAGCAAGACTGGCTAAGGCCCATTCAACATCAGTCTTCAGGATGCCCGGCTCGAGATCAGTAATCACAACCATCTTATGTTGAGTTTGCACATTCGGGTCCTTCTTGTACAGTTCTTCTGTGTATTCCTGCCACCTCTTCTTTATCTCTGAGGCTTCAGTGAGGTCCTTGCCTCGTTCGTCCTTTATCACGCCCAGCTTAGCACCGAAGCTTCCTTTGATATCTTTGATTGTCTTATACAGAGCTCTTGTGTTCCTTAATTGGCTGTTGTCCTCAACTGCTTGGCACTGTATGTTCAGGAAAGCATTCTTATCTCTCCTTGCTATTTTCTGAAAATCCGCATTGAGAACCTTGTATCTTTCTCTTTCCCCCATAACTTTTGCCATCCTCCTTTCCTCAGCTATTTGCAAAGCCTCTTCAGATAACCAGTTTGCTTTCTTCCATTCCTTTTGCTTTGGAACTACCTTAGTAGCAACTTCTTGTATTATATCACGAACATCAGTCCACATCTCTTCGGGCTCTCTGTCTCCTAGATCTAATTCTCGAAATCGATTCCTCACTTCCACAGCATATTCTAATGGAATTTGATCAAGATCATACCTAAAAGCCTTCTAGGTTTCTGCGTTTTCCTCAATCGAAGCTTAATTTTGGCAACAAGAAGCTTGATGATCGGTGCTACAATCGGCCCCAGGTCTTGTTTGTACTGCTTGTATAGCGCTTCTCCATCTCTGCTGGCAAAGAATATAATCGATCTGATTCCTGTACAGACCGTCCAGTGAAGTCCATGTGTACAGGCGCCTCTCGTGCTTCTGAAAATGAGTATTCGCTATGGTCAGGTTGTTTTCTTGACAGAACTCTACTAGCCTCTGCCCAGCTTCATTTGGCTCGCCAAGACCAAACTTGCCTATAATTCCGGATATTTCTTCACTTCCGACCTTAGCATTCCAGTCTCCTATGAGGAAAACGACGTCTGATGATGGGGTGCGGTCTAAAAGGCATTGTAGGTCCTCATAAAATCTCACAACGTCAGCTTCTTCAGCAGTAGTGGTCGGTGCATAGACTTGGATAACTGTTATGTTGAAAGGGTCACCTTGGATCCGAAGTGAAATTATTAGGTCGTTTTTGGGGTTGTACCCTAGCACTGCTTTGCCCATTCTTCTGTTTACTATAAGAGCGACCCCATTCCTTCTCTTGGATTCGTTGCCACAATAAAAGACATAATGGTCGCCGGAGTTAAATTCTCCCATTCCTGTCCATTTGAGCTCGCTGATACCCAAGATATCAATGTTCAATCTGTCCATTTCTCGCTTGACGACATCCAGTTTACCTTGCGTCATAGATCTTACATTCCATGTTGCTATGTGATATATCTCCTTGCAACATCGAACTTTCCGGTCGCTTCCCGACACATCCACAACTGAGCGTCCTTTTGGCTTTAGCCCAGCCGCTTCATTCGTCCTGGAGCTACTAGGAATCGCCCTTTGTTCATCCCCAGTAACATGTGGGACACCTTCCAACCTGGGGGGCTTATCTTCCGGTGCCATATCATTAATGGTATTGTGAGTGCCCATAGGGTTTTCTTGGCAGGAAATACTGGAGTGGGTTGCCATTACCTTCTCCAGTGCATCACATTTTGTCAGAACTCTCTGCCGTGACCTGTCTATCTTGGGTGGCCCTACACAGCAGAGCTCACGACTTCATCGAGTTTCGCAAGCCCCTCCGCCACGACAAGGCAGTGATCCATGAAGGGGATATATATATATATATATATATACTTATATATATATATATATATATATATATATATATATATATATATATATATATAACATTAACAATAACATAATAAGAGCACCGGACGATATTCGGAGGTTGTGGGATCGGTTCCCACCGACGGCGTGTTGTTTTTTATTCTACGTTCTTTTTATATTATGCCTTGCTAAAATGATCAATATAATAATTCGAGTCAATAGCAATTAAAGTAAATATATATATATATATATATATATATATATATATATATATATATATATATAAGATGAGGTAGGGGCGCACAAACGAAAACAAAGGTTTATTTCCGACGTTTCCGGAAATAGACCTTTGTTTTCGTTTGTGCGCCCCTACCTCATCTTATACATATTTCTGGATCCTGGAAGACTTTTATGAAACAATATATATATATATATATATATATATATATATATATATATATATATATTTTAGTAAATATTATTTGAAATTCACGAGCCGGGATTCTTCAAGCATATTATCTCATAAAGCAAATTACTGCTCCTATCTTACTAGTGACGGAAAGGGTTGTTCTTAAGGATTTTCTCACATATATGGTCGCACCAAATCTATCAATACTTGCCACTTCTCGCACTAACTTTGTCCTTTGAAAGTCATTGTTTTGCCTTTTTGCCTTTCAAAATCATATATTGTAAGATGTCGGTGTATTAAGGGTACTGGGTGGGACCCGAGGAGCAGAGGCGAAAATAGTCCGTGGACCGTCAGCTCGAACACTCCCAGCGATAGCGATGCTGCTTAAGACCATGTTCACGATCTCTTTCTTCATTTTTCACAAATTCTTTAGCTTCACAAGTACCAACGGGCAGAAGCCGAGTCACCCTAGCGACTTAAGGCGTAGACAAGATAGCAGGCTCGTAGTATTGCTAAAGGGGAACAGAAGCGGTTTTAGAATTCCGCTAAATTAATTAAATGGGCCGAATGTGTGAAGGGTAAGGTTAAACGATGCGAAGCCGGTTTGCGCTAGCATTTAAATTTACGGCGTACAAGCTGAATAAATCTATTTCGGCATTCAGGCTTCTCTTCAGTTGAGGCGCCGCACGTGAAGTCTCGCAGCCTCGCCGGCGGAGATCGGAAGAGGGTGCTAGTAGTTTCACAATCTAATTGACAGGAGAGATGCGCTTCAGGACATAGTAGGTACAGTGATAGTTGACAGTAAATTTAGAGAAAAGCTCGACAGTACCTGATAGGTTCCACAGCCGCACAAAACGGCCACATGAGTACAGTGCCGTGGGGTGGTTGTTGTGATCGAAGTTATGGTAAGGCTGGATTCCGGTCGTAAGTCGGTGGCCGATTTGGCGACACTGTTCTGTGCGTCGGTCGGCTTCAGAAGCAGGTGTAATGCGTCTGGTTGGTAAGGAATGATGGTATCGAGTGGACCAGGACGATGATGACCGTAAAAAAGATACAACATAGAGCAGCGTGTACTCGACAGCGCAGCGGGTTTGTACGCGTACGTTGCATATCGAAGGACGAGCTCTGAATTTGAGCGGCAGGAGGCAGGGCACGTAGAAAGCACGTTGTAAAGTGCGCGGTGAGCCCATCCGTGGGCGGATGATAGGCGGTGCAGGTTTGATTAATTTTGTTGCACCTATTTAGTTGGCGTTTCATAACGTCAGATAGGAAGACGAGTTCTCTGTGACCGAGTTGTTTCCGAGGTGCGCCGTCTCAAAGGACGAATCGTTGCAAAATGAAAAAGTACGTTTGACGCTATGGCAGATGGAACGGCGACGGTTTATGCATGGCTCGTCAGGTGAGCAACCGCGACGGCAGTCGAAGGTCGAGCGGAACTGTTGAAGCAATTCAAGAAGTCCCGTTCAGTGCGGTGTAGAAAGATGGGCGTCGATGAAGCAGTGAAACACGTCTGTAGAGAAAGAGAGTGCAGAATATAGAGGGCTTAGCGTGCAGTCATGGCGGGATGCGGCGCCATACATACATACATACATACATACATACATGCATACATACATACATACATACATACATACATACATACATACATACATACATACATACATACATACATACATACATACATACATACATACATACATACATACATACATACATACATACATACATACATACATACATACATACATACATACATACATACATACATACATACATACATACATACATACATACATACATACATACATACATACATACATACATACATACATACATACATACATACATACATACATACATACATACATACATACATACATACATACATACATACATACATACATACATACATACATACATACATACATACATACATACATACATACATACATACATACATACATACATACATACATACATACATACATACATACATACATACATACATACATACATACATACATGTGTACGTACATACGTTTTTCCCAACAAAGTGCAGTCGTTCAGACACTTGTGCAGAGAGAGTGCAGGGTACTTCTGTACAGGGTGCAATTGGCTGACTGTGTACAAATATCGCCCTGCTAATCAAGTTATGAGTAGTTCGAACATCCGATTTAAAGGCAGCTAACTAAATAGCGCCGTGAGTCTGGCAAACTTTCGTGCATTACGAAAGAAGAAGAAAGTGCACTGCAAGCCTCTCCATTCATTCGTCCTGTACGCATGGCAAAAGTGCAAGCGCAAATAAAGAATATGAATTCCCACACGCAACGAAGGTCATCGCTCACATTTGCGGTGTGTCTACGCTGCACGCCGCAACGAAGGAAAAATGAATCGCTCAGACAAGACTCGTTCGGGCGTGAAATATGACCGTACACACCAGATGGCGCCGCAAACGTCCATTGTGGGTCGAAGGAAACGATCGCAGCCAGTAGGGAGCCCGGATATGGCCTTCCACCTCTATCCGGAGATCTCTTGTTGCACACTTTTTTTGCCAGACACATTGTACCGCATAGAAAGGAGATGCTCTTTCTCTGAATCACGAATCAAATAAGAAATATGTTTATCTCATGCCATGAATGTTTTATGTCTGGTCTCTTTGAGCGAAATAAGAACAGAGGGACAATCTGACTATCTTGTGTGTGATATGGCTCTCGGGGAGCAAGAGAAAAGCTCACTAATGCGATAAACAAGCAGTCGTGATTTATCTAAATCAGCGAGAAGCCCAGAACACGCAGAAATTAATAAGCATGTCCTAGTCACATAAACGACTGGCATGACCCTGTATTGCCCCCTGCACCTAAGCGATATTTTACGAGCTTAGTTCTTCGTTCCGACTGTCTTTTTCAGTTATGTATTCAGACATTGCATTACGCAGCTGTCCCTTTTACGTGTATGTTACATTAACAGTCAATTTTCACTACTCTCTTGGTTACCTTACATGCAATGTTGGCTTTGTTTTCATAATAGTTATCTAGAGTTTAATAATTTTCTTTTAATATACCATTCTAACTGCAAAGAAATGACGCTATCTGGAAGTCGTCAAAGCTAGATGCGCCCAATAAATGAAATTCCCGTGTCGCAATCAGAGGCCGAGTCCGTAAGCAAGCTACACACTTTGGCATCACTTTGAGGCTCGAATCTCGAAGGCTATCTTGCGCCATCATTTAGTTTGAAAAAGCAGTAACCAGTCCCTTTCTGTGTGGACCTGATGATGTGAATTAAGAATTCCAATTGGAGGGTTCGAATTTGTAATGCGAGTTTTCATTTTTTCTCTTCAGTTCAAATAAGCAAATTCAACTCTCAACTCAAAATGAAAAATGTCAATTTTCTCATTTGTGAATGTATTGCTCGCTCTCGGAGAAAGGTTAATACATCCGAAACAAGACGGAGAATCAATTTTCATTGACTCTAGTAATTGTCAATAATTCAACTCACTGTTGTTTTGTTCGGGACCTGCTCGCGTCATGTTTTGTTTTTACACATTTATGACATGCCCTTAAAAGCAGCGTACATAATCATTGCAACAAAAATTTTCTGATCTACATCAGCTGTTAGTGCGCTTCTGTTCGCAAAGCTGCTTTCTCACTGTGTACCATTTTAATGTACGCAGAGAAAAAGAGAGAGAGCTTTTTCTTGAATTCTTAAGTAATTTCTTGAGTAGTTGTATCGTCGGTAAATATATGGGAATGCTACATGTATTTCTCTGTCAAGTACAGGTGAGAGTAGTTTCTAGAAGTGCTGCCTCTAGCATGCGGCTTATTGCATTAATACCTTTAAAAAACCCTCACCTTTAGACGTCTGGGCTAATCTGCAGTGTTTTTTAATGAACAACCAACTAGCCCAAGATGCTGACAATAATGTCCCATAAATAAATTTAGCATCATTGCATTTGCCTTGTCACTCGCATATGTTAGGTCATGTTTTACTAAGAAGTGTTGGAGTGTTGGATCACATACGAACGCCTTTTTTGTGCGAAACTTGAGGGCCTCTGTGAAGACCGTCAGATGGCAGCACAGATTGATCAAGAATTCTTTGAAAGCTCAGGTTAATACGTCGTTTTATTCGCATATAAGACTGCTTAATTTATTCTTTATTATCTTGTAACTTAGTCCTAAATAGATTTTGGAAACGTTTCTTCCGACATAGCCACCATTAGCCGTTTGCTAGCTATTTCTTTTTTTTTTTTTTCAGTTCAGTTCAGTCGTTCAGTCGTGTCCGACTCTTCGTGACCCTGTGGACCATATCACGCCGCGCTTTCCGGTCTCTATCTTCCTTTTTTTACTGAAGTGCAATTTAGGCGCAGCGGCAATCACTGACAGAAACAGATCATAATTTAGCGGTGAAACACCTCAGTGCTCCTAAATAACCTAAGCCTTCGATCTTCTGTCTATGTGGTCACAAAATAGTCAACTGATAAAACGGGGCTCAATTGCAGCTGTACACGCGAATTGGTCTCCTTAGGCACAGCACTTGTTAAAAAAATAATAACTTTTACTCATGGAACGTTTGTTACTGGCCTGCACAACTATAGTTTGCTTTCTAGCCAGTTTTATCTTCTGTTTCTCTTCTGCCTACTGTATATCGCAAGGGCTCCAGTCTTAACGCCGAAGAGTGCATTGACCATTTTAGCTTTCAGTTTTACTCTTTCAGAAATGCACAGGCATCTCCAACCTAGACGAAAGCTTGTAGAAGTATTCGACATCATTTGAAGACAAAAAAAAAAAAAACAATTAGGCAGTGTACAATAGGAGCTCTTCACATAATCAAGTCTGGGAAATGAAGCAGCTCTCGGAAGTCCTGTCGCCCTAGTTTAACAGGCTTTAGAGGCCTATGACAGGAAATTACTTATTTGACTAATTTGCATAACACGATTTCCCTGACGCCGCTGTTCTTTTCCCAGAATCTCTTTCAAGCAGGGTGATAAGGTGCACCATTATGGGATGCCGACTGTCACCGCAAATGTACTGCAACCCTTTTTTAAAATACCGTCTTTTGGCTTTCTTTTTTTCGGTACACAATCAACGAATGCTCCAAGTCCTCAATTATCATGCGCGATTGCACCTGCCATGCAGTAAATTTAGGCTGAAAATTTCTATCACGATTATTATTATAGCAATGTTATCCTCTCTTCGAACGCAGCTTGCGCGGCTCCTTCTCTCAAGTGTTTCTGAGCTGGAGAGGCAAACACGTCGTCTACATTTTTGCTGCAAAATATTAAGCCCCAAAGTCTCACTTTCATCTTTCATCGGCGGCCAGTGCAAACGATC
This sequence comes from Amblyomma maculatum, assembly GCF_055883805.1. NCBI lineage: Eukaryota > Metazoa > Arthropoda > Arachnida > Ixodida > Ixodidae > Amblyomma > Amblyomma maculatum. Next base: position 371,009,417 of record NC_139344.1, on the reverse strand, counting down.
ATAGTTTGTTGCTTCTCTCAACTGAACTGACTGCATACAAAAAAAATGACATTCCTAAAACACTGCAATAAACTCAAGCAGAATTTAGCCCCATGGGATTCACTACATGAGCATGTCAGATTTCATTCCTGTTTTTTTTTTTTTTTTTTGTCTTCTAAGCAGCCGATTTGACTTAGCGTTATGAAATTTAATATCGGAAACCGTGAAAACACTAGAATAATCATAAATCTCCAGGTCCCTTAAGTGAATGACAAACAAATTCGTTTTTGTTACATCCCAGACCACGACCAGACATATATGAGACGAATCTGTTGGCGTATGATCTTCGCTTGTATATCTCTCTCTCCCACATTGTATTCTCCCTTTCCCACTGTTCTTTATGGCGCCTTTCTCGATTAAAATAATTTTATGAGGTGTACAGATAAGCTACGGTCTAATTCGATACAAAAATGAACAAAAAAAGAAGAGGGAACGGTATAATGTAGAGATGACTAGATGGGGCTAAGAAGTTTGCGAGGTAGGTTGGTCACACCTAATGGAGGACAATGCACATTGAAGAGGTATGGGCAAAACATTTTACCTGCTGCGAGCGTTAATAGACTTGTAGCAACGAGGGTTATGTTTTACAGTGATAATAATGATTAGGCTAATACGGCATTCGCGATTTGAAGTTCCTTTCGAACAAAAGCATATTTACGCACTTGAGGGCTTTGAGGGAGAAAGCCACGCTAGGGCTCCTTCACAAGGCTCGTATCCTGTTTATATATGTTGTAGCGCACGAGATGAACGTACGTGGATTCTTGGTATAAAAAGGTGCATGCAAGACAGAGAGGCGAATTTGTGCAATAAGAATAAGGTCAATACAGAACGTGCCTTGTGTAAAGAAAGAACACTATTACCTTTCTCAAGCGGGGCCTTTCATAAAAGTAATGCTCTGAGTAGATCAGTTTAATATATGTGGAATGCTCTTAAAAACAGGCTCACATAAGTTTTTTCGTACCTAAAAAAGTATTTTGATCAGAAAACATACCATCGTGTTTAAACGCTAAAAGATGAGCGTGGATGTGGAATGTGTCAATCGTCACTATATCGCCTTTCCTAATTTGCTGAATTTTTATGCCGATTAGCAAAACATGTTAAAACCATGTATTTCTGTTTTACCGGGATTTTTGTGCTCGTAAAGTTGAAATTCATATATTGTCACCCCTGCTACCCGTGTCAGTCGTGAAGAGGAAGATCGCACGGAGTTCGCGGGTTTGGGGCCTCCGCTTCTTTGCCTGGTCGAGCTCCTGTTCTCTGGCTCCTGCGCCTCAACGCCCCTACCCTGTTCTTTGACCCTACCCTTCTCGACTACTGTCTGGGTAGCCGAATTAACCCGTGACAAAAATGAAAGATGGCTTAGCCCTGCTATGCCTGAATATACGTAGCGAAAAGCAGGGACTACATCGGGTTCAGAAGAAGTAAATTTCTCGGCTTCTGCGCCGTTCGCCAGCAGCTAATTTCTCCTTGGCTCCCATGTCGAACGCGTCTAAGTTCACCGGTGTACTATAATTCGTTTACAGGAAAGGAAAGTCGCAGCATCTGTCACTCGCGGAAGGCAAGAAGCGTCGCCCAGCGGCGTTGGAGCGCACTCGTTCCTGCTTGGTCCTCATAGCTTGCGGCAGATGGGTGACGTCATATTCTTGGCGACACCCTAATTTAGTGACTTAACTATTTTAGTCTTTGGTACTTTGAAATTGCGCGTCAATCGCAGTATCTGTCACTCACGGAATCCCGCGGTCATCCTCATTGACCTGCACAGTAAATGGCGGTTCAGAATGGCTTTCTGGCATGCAGACATTGATGCGAGGAAAATACTTATTTTCGCGAAGCCGTTTCGAGTGTTATTGATGTTTTCAAGACACAAGACGAAGTGCGTGAGTGGTTTCCGAGAATGGAAGTGTTGCTGCGCATGCCTGATTTGTAGTGGATCACGCAGCCCGAAATCGCGTGGTTTTAACCCATCTTGTGTGTTTGTGGAGTAATGTTCTTTATGTATAAGATTTGATTTTAAATTTGGTAATAAAGAAATCAAAAGTGAACAAGCGGAATTATGAAGAGTGTTTCACTACCCGGGGCTTGGAAGCCATGTGAATGTAGGGTCCGTCATTCGCGAGGGAGTTGCCATGGCGTACCGAAGCTGCACAACAAGATTGATTGTAAATAAGAGTTTGTTGGCCCCCATAAACGTGCAGCGATCGGTGCGCCAGGGTTGTCCCCTCAGCCCTCTGCTATTCTGCATTTACATCGAGACACTGTGTTTAAATATCATAGAAAACGACAAAATTCGTGGCTTCCAATTGCAAGCTGCAGAGGTTAAGCTGCTGGCATATGCGAACGATGTGGCTGTATTCGCAGTGAATCGCGAAGGGGTAATTGAGGCCGTGTCGTCTGTAAAAGAATTCAGAAAGGTTTCCGGCAGTAAAGTTAATTGGTCAAAGTCCCTGGGGCTTTGGCACGGAGAAAGGCCAACGACGCCAGAGAAGTTCGCAAACATGTCCTGGGTGACAACACCAGTAAAGAACTTGGGAGTCCCACTAGATAGTTATCGCGACAGCGAATCGTACTGGAGGGCACAGACTCAAGCCATGCGGGAAAAGGTGGATTGGTGGAAAGGGCAACAATTGTCAGTTTTCGCCAGGGCCACAGTGTGCAATATGGTTTTTATGTCGAAGCTGTGGTACGTGATGCAAGTGTTGCATTGTGCAAGGATGAACGTACAGAGACTGCCCCGGATATTTGCCATTTTTGTGTGGGCAGCAGAATGGGAACGATGTAGCCGGACCAGTTTGTTTAGGCGGGTGAAGGACGGTAGACTGGGTTTGGGGCATTTATTTCTACGACAGATTGTCAGCAGATTTCTTTTAGTTCGCGATGTAAGAGATCCATTTTCGCGTACTGTGTGCCAATAAAGGCTCGGAAATGCGCTGCCGGACTTTGTTGTCTCGACCGAAAGTGTATCGGGACGCATTTTTGATTATTTTAGAGAAGTTGTCGCTAGTGTGCGATTCCTGTCTCTTCGATTTTCTTATGAATATTTATCTGGTGTTAGCAGGAAGAAGCTGTACAAGGATTTGTGTGACGTAGTTCTTCCCATACCAATGTACAGGGCCTTATACAGTGGAGGACCAGGACGCGACGTACTTAAGCGGGTGAAGGCGATGCAGGTACCGTCTAATGCAAAAACCTTTTCTTTAAGTTACACACGGAAACACTGCCAGTAAAGAAATTCTTGGCAGGGAAGAATTTATTTTTACCTTAGGGTTCGCATTGCTTAATTTGTAAACAGCCAGAAACTATAGACCACGTTTTCCTACATTGCTGGGAAGGGGTATACTTTTGGGATATTTTACAAAGGACTTTAAAAAAGGAATTTCTATTAGACTCGCATGGTATTAGGTACTTGCCAGTAGAGAATGAGGATGGGGTGCCTTTTGACCTTATTATGCTAATGGCCCTCCACTGTATTTGGCGCTCTAGAATGGCAGGATACCATTGCGATCCTGACGCACGGCCAGCACGGATCTACTTTCGGGAAGGCATGATTAGGTATATTGAAATTCAGAAATTTGCTCCTGAAGCTCCCGAGTGGCTCGGAAGATTGGAGCCATTAGTGACCCTAAGAGAATTTTAGCATGACGACGCCACAACCCACCTGGATGATTGTTGTATTAATGAATGCTCATTCTGCCGTTTAAGTGGTTTTGTGTATTCTGCCGAAGTCAGGCAATAAAGAAAAACAAACAAACCCGGGGCTTGGAACAGCGGTAAAGCGCTCGGCCGGGGATCCAAGGGATGGAGGTTCGATTCCCTCTTAAGCGTTGCTAGGCAACGCCGGCAAATCTTGGCAAGGGGGCTGCGCAGCTGACCTTGGCTGTGACGTCACGGCATACGGCATATGCGAAGCTAGGCTCCGACCTTCGTAGTGAAGTTTTTCGCTTCAAAAGATCAAATGGTGGCGAGGAGGTGAGCGCGCAGTAGTAGCGGCGGCGCACGTATGCACTAGCGCGCGTCTGCGGCGAAGGATCAAGTAACGCAGTGGGCCGACGGCGGCCACCTGCGCGGCACGTGACGTCACTCGGTTTCGCGCATGCGCAGAATATGGCTTTTGCAGCTCCGACCCTCGTAGTGAAGCTTTTCGCTTCAATATTAGGTGACAGAAAAATGAAGGCATGGGTTCCATGCAGAGGGCGCATTCATTGTCAGTCTCAGAGCAGCTTCTGTAATCTGAATGGTTTATTTTCACAAGCAGTTGTGACGTCTTCGCATAGTAGATAAAATTATTTAATAACAGGTGTGAAGAGGATATGATTGTTTTCTTTCCCCGCGCACACTAAAATTTCCGCAGATGATTTGCTGCATGATATAATTTATTATATATCTCATTATCATTATTGTTCCACTACAATAGTTTTTTTGGTTTTTTTTAAGAATGAGTACGAGGTGCTCCTGCCACATCCTCTATTGCCATGATAGCACCATCAGCGGCTAAGCTGACATTGATTATGTAATGCACATTATATGCGTTCAGTGTCACACGTTAGAGCTTTGAGCTCAGACTCTTTTTCACATAAATGAAGCGTAATTACCGGATCCTTCCCATCCGACGTTTCCTCATCTGCGAGCATCACTGCCGCATGTCCTCAGTGCGCGTTCATTAAGGAGACCATTATATAGGCAGAACTTGAAACGATAACCTTTTGTATATTACGACTGCATATTTGTGGAGACCTGGGTGCGAAGTTATTGGTTATAAAAAAAATAAAATAGCGTGACTAATTTACCCTTCGCACCTTCAATGAATGTTTTCTCGACCTCTCTCTTCAAGGTAATTACCTATTATTTGGTATTCAAAAAACAACACCTCTCCCTTTTCTATGTCTCTGCTCGTTTGAATGACCCTGATTTAGACAAAGAATGCGAAGGTACACATCAGGGCTCATTGTTCGTGCTTTTCCTGCTGCCGAACTACCATGGAAATAAAGCACCAAGTCCTTTTTTTTTTTTTTTTTTTTTCACTCAGATAACGGCGAAAACTTACAAGCTGAACCACACACAAAGTTTTGCTCTAAATGTAGCGAGTCAGCACAAGTGCAAGTTTTTCTTCGCTTTTTCTCAGCTTTAGTACCACAACAGTCCATACTTGCTTTTGTAAAAAGGCACACCCAATTATGTCTTTCCATTTCTTTTATCTGAAGTTCCTTCTACCATTTGTCAAAGAGTTACCCAAGGGTGTCATTACGGTAGACAGTGTCAGGAAGAGCGCACGCGTGTAGAGTGTGGGCATTTTATTTTATTTTATTTTATTTTTGCGGCATCTTCACCAGTGCCTCAGCAGCAGAAAACGTATTTCTATGCAAAACAGAAGACTGCGTCCGCCCGATGCCTCTCAGAGCGAATTTTTATTTCCGAAACTACGTGGCATTTATCGAGTGCGACTGCCCAGTGTGCCAAATTTACGTAATGTGTTTTTGTGGCTGCATCGTCATCTTCTTTGCCGGCGTGGCCATGAGTTATAACAGATACAATCAACGGGACCTTACACCACTGTTAGTTGAAGCTAAGTATCATCGTACTTTTTCCATGACGAACCGGCGTCATAACCTTCTTGACTGCGATTGTGCAATTGATATAAGTAAAATATAAGTAAAAAAATTGAAAGCGTTTCCTGAATATAACGATGGTTTTAAAGCGATGAGTTTCAACGTTCACATGATTTGATGTCAATTTTACCGTGAAATGACGCATTTTATGGGAAAGATGACCCCTATACTTCGCGGGTGCAGAGGGGGAGAGGCAACGTCAAGCCTAAAGCAAAGCCGTGATAAACAAACAGCTGTCAGATGAACATCAAGCAAAATAAATTACTATATTTCGATGGGTTCAATTATCTTGCTTTTATTCGCAATCTATATGCAGCATGCACCCGAAAACAGATAGATAGGTGGATTTATTGGAAGGAAAGGCAGAATGGTTGACCGGAATAATTCAAATCTGGCCTGCTACTCTACACTGGGGGAGGGAAATGGGAGAAGAAAGAAGATCATCATGGGTGATGATGTCGCAAAATAAATTACTATATTTCGATGGGTTCAATTATCTTGCTTTTATTCGCAATCTATATGCAGCATGCACCCGAAAACAGATAGATAGGTGGATTTATTGGAAGGAAAGGCAGAATGGTTGACCGGAATAATTCAAATCTGGCCTGCTACTCTACACTGGGGGAGGGAAATGGGAAAAGAAAGAAGATCATCATGGGTGATGATGTCGGAGAAGGCATATGAAATATATATACAAACCAGAAAGCAATCTTCGGCATGAACTATGCGGCACAGAAGCTTGCAGGACACGAAAAACTCAGTTCTCGTTAACTAGTGCCAACTTCTTTGGCGATCGATCATTTCCCTGTCTTACGTCACAGCGTGCGTGTTCTCGATAAGAGTGATCATCAGACACCGGCCAATAACAGAGCTATGGGCTTCTATTCTAGATGATGCGTCCTGAACCCTTTTGTGCCCAATAGCACATTTGCATTTACATGAACAAACGGAGCCCGCTATGGTCTTATAATTAAACCCAAGCCCTCAGTGAAATACATAATAAATTGTTATTTTTAAATAATAAAACTAACTATATTCTCTTACTACCAGTCAACATTTACAAAGTTGACACTTTTACCTGGCAACAAATTAAAAAGCCTTTGAACGGAAACGCGTGTGCTCTAAGGGCCAGTGAATAACGTGGTTGAAATACAGAATGTGCTAAGTTTGATGGTCGGCTCGGCGCCATTAAGGTGGAGTGAGGGAAGAATGTCGAAACTATCTCGCTCCGTTTCCCGCAGCTCCTCTCTCTAACTGGTCATTAGTAGCACACAGCCTTTTGCTCTGATGCTCATCGCACCTGGTTCGTTTCACTTACCAGTGCGTGCATATCAGCTTTTTTCTCAAATGCGCTAGTTAAACCCGCTGTGTACAACATGTTGTACGGCGACGCTCAACTCGCGTTTTTAGTCTTGCTGCTAGAATATCCTTTGGTTTGGCACAGCTGAGACTTATGACCTGAACAGCAGTGACATCATTCTCCCGCTCCTGTAATGTCCACCAATCACGGAAAAGGAAGTACTTTGCATATTAGCTAAAGGATGTTAAAAGCAACTGCGACATTGCGAAACGACTTCGGAGGCTTCCAGGAATAGCATAAAAAATGTAAAGGCATACAAAAGAATAACCTTGGACAGCAAGCAAATGGCAACTAAGCCTTCAATGGCTCATATTGTCGGCGTTCGTGCATTTGGTAACATTACAGCTGTCAATCAAATGACGTTCATAATGACATCATCAAAAATAGTGTTTTCACCAGGAATTGAACCTCCATCCCTTGGATCTCCAGCCGAGCGCTTCAACCAATTACATCAGGCCCGGGATTCTTTAAATATTACTTATTACACTGAAACAATGTCCTATGTTCATGGACTATTTGCAAATGATTTAAAAAAGGGTATGAAATTAACACGATACGCAATAGGATACACCACGTCACACAAGAGGAAATGTAGAGCACATCACTAACACTGACTGCCACTCTGGCTCAAAGTCAGCCTTTGCATACAATTCTCTTAAATGGGCAAGCATCCTACAGAAGTAGTCTGTAGAAACAACCGATTCACAACATTTGTCCATCACGCGCATTTTTCAGAGGCTGTGTAACCCAATTACAAAGGACATGTCTAAAGTCTTATCAACAAATGGCAATACAGTGAGATATCGTAAAGAATTCGTTGTCAAATCAAGGGCCGGGACCGTGAAACACGTATCATAATTCTCTTTGTCCACCGTGAGGATGATAGGAGGGATGACAATGACACTACAATTTTTTATAATGATTAATGTTAAAATTATCAATGTGTACACTAGCAACGCTCAGGCTTTCGCATTTCTGCAGTGTTGATTCCACAGTGCTCTTGGAATTTTATACTTGTCATTATTCAGCAAGTCACCTCGCTTGCGCTGTATTCTTTCATTAACTGTAGCACAAAGCATTAAATGTCAGCTGATAGAATCCATCTTACATCTCACTCAATTTGTTTAATTACGCGGTAAACCAATTAAACGTTCAAAGGCGTTTGAGACCTCACTGGTTTGCACTTAATTGCATAGAGCCTTATATCTCAAAGCCTGAGCTTCAAAGTGACTCCGAGTAGGAAGCCGTGCTTATCCCTGACTTCATTAGCCAAACTCAGTTGTGGCCACGATATTCAGGATTGCATAATGCCCTCATTAAACAGAGCTTTGCGTGAAAAACAGCAGTGTTTGGTTTGCATGAGCCGAATAAGCCCACATGTTCCTCCGTGGAAACAGCATATGTCATCGCAGTTTTATGGCTCTGCATGTCGTCTCAGGATCGCCAGATAAGTAGTATCCACTACGACACTGATTGCGCCAGCATTACGACTTTATCAAGGTGCCGAGCAGTAGAAGCCATAGAGGTTGTCCACGTAATTTAAACGAAGATTTTAAAAGTGAAAGGCACTTCGGAAGCAGATGCAAGAGCATGCGTGATTTTGACTCAAGCCTAGCGTATACCTCAGTCAATTTTTATTTTCGCCCTCTCGAACTCGCAATTATGTTTAAGTACTGAACGTTTTGTGTATTGACGGACCTCAAATGGGATTAGAAAATTTCTAGAGCACCTTCACTAACCTCTCATCAATTCATTTTTTTACGCAACATGTCTCAGTTAGCCTTTTTTTTTCGCCTTCCAAACAAACGCTCACGAAGTACGGAAAAAAATATGGGGGGGGGGGGGGAGGGGGGGGGGGGCGTATAAAGCCGCTTTAGACGAGCTGTATGAACGTAGCTACTTGGCGTAGGGGTAACGTGAATGCAAGGATTCTGACAGGCTGATTCTGATATCACCTTCCCATATGAAAGGATATAGGCCTGCGTTGGCAGCTCCTGCCAGACGTAATGTCTGGCAACCCTAAGTTCAGTAAGTACGTGTTCATTTCACCTGCCAACTACAGCCTGCCAGCGCCATGCTCAGAATTTTTCGCTCACAACGTCGACGCCGGAATTTCTAGTGGGAAAGCTATCGCGTCAAACAAGTGACAGAGCACTTGTACATTGCTGTTGAATTTCTGTCACGCTCGTGATAAACCAAGGTTTCCCTTCAGCATGACTTAATCACGGGGAAGCGATAGGGCATTATGCCAATTGTAGTTATTTTGGGCCCACAACCTTCCATGGCGGGGCAAATGCGTGCTACCTGCAGAGCGCCGCGAAAGTGCTAAAGCGTCCAATAGTGCGAAGCAAAAAAAAAAAATTATTTATTTTCCTTTAGATAAGGAACGCTTGGCCAGCAGCATGCACCTTCGCCATATTGAGAGAGACGCCGACAGAACATACAACCGGCATAACATCTAGACGCTTCTCAGTGCCCACCTCCACACTGCAGCCAACATTGCTCATCCATTGCACGCTTCAGAGCACCACATTAGCAATGTGCAAGCTCCCAGTCACGTGGCTTTTTCGTATTTCTCTAGCTATCTTCGGAGCGAAGTGAAAATTAATACTTGACACACGTGTGTAAAAACAATTTTACTCGAGGTTTTTGAATATTCTCATAACTCTGCCTATCACAGTTGGAGACGGCTACCGATATCAAAAGGAACTCAATAATTAAACATAATTACTTCGTTAAGTTGAAAAAATAAGGAAGATGAATAAATATCTCGAACAATGCGAAGGCGCAGGCCTAAATTAGATGGTTCATCGAGCTTTTTACAACTTTTATTCACACCCCATCACGTCAAAACCTCCCAGCACAGACTTTAATCATCACGCCACGTATCTTTCACATTCACTTCCCGATGCAAGATACGACTAGCAGAATTTCAATCTGTCCTTGCTTCGTCCAACGTAGCCTGCTTTCTAATTCTTTCCCGACCGGGACTTCGGCCTGGTGTATCGTCACTAATAGCAATGTTCTGAACCCACGCGACGACGTGTACAAAGTGAGCGAGCATGGTGCGAGCGTGCTGCAGACGTTGGCATGTCCCTCCAGTGGCAGTGACCTTCCATGCCACCACTGACATTTTCCTCCTCCTCCCTAGCGCCGCTGTTTTCTTTCCTGTCAACGCCCTCCGGCATCCTTACGCAACAACAGAGAAAATTATAGACTCGTTTTTGGGAGGTCGTCGTAGAGCAGAGGTTAGCCCACTCAGCAGGCGTAAGGAAATGTGATAGTTCGAGTCACGGCCAAATCTTCACCATTGTGTAGAAACTGCAAGCGGATCACACCCTCATCGTGTTGCCTCATCTTCACGCCAGGTCACCAAAACCGTGAGCATGAGACTTCTTGTCGGGATATAGCACTTGCCAGCCTCAGGGTATTGTTCACTCTATTATTTTTATAGAAAATTAAATTTTCAATCAGTAAATTGGATGGTAATTTCCAGTGGCAAAACAAACCATCTTACGCTGTTCTTTGTTAATTGCCTAATGTCGATGTTCGAAAGGCACCCGATGCCTGAATGTACTTTACTCAGTCGTTTTAAGACACCTGTATAGATGTTATTTATGACCGTATTTGCGTAGTAGGCCATGATTATATGAAACGTTTTTTTTTTTTTTGTTTCAAGGCTTATTTCGAAGCAGAAGGCAGATCCCAGCCTTAACGTTGTTGTTGCTGCTGTTTTTATCACAACTCTCATTTGAGCCACATATAAAGGCTGACGCACGCTGAGGCATGCATCACTATAATAATGCTGTTATTCCGTTCCGTCCTCATTTTCATAACCAGCTAAAAAAAGATGCACCTTGCTTTCAGATATAGTACTCTGGCATGTAGCGCTTCACCTGTAAGCGTGCTCTGTCAATATAATTGTGAGTACGTGGCAAAACAAACATCAACTTACGCGGTTCGTTGTTAATTGCCTAATGTCGATGTTCGGAAGGCACCCAAAGCCTGAGTGTTTATTTACTTAGCCGGTTTAACTCTGCTATATAGATGTCTTTTAAGACCGGAATTGCGTAGTGGGGCACGATAATGTGAAACGTATTTCTATTTTAAAGGTTTATTTCGAAGCAGAAGCCAGCTTGCTGTGTTAGCATTGTTGTTGCTGTTGTTAGTACAAAAATTTTCACTTCAGCTATTTAAAAGACTAACGTTGGCGCATGCTACAGTAAAAGAGATGTTATTCTTTTCCGTCCTCATTTGTATTGCCAGCTAATTAATGATCCACATGGCTTTCAAATTTAGTAATCTGGAGAGAAGCGCTTCATCTGTAAAGCGTGCTCTGTCATTATAATTGTATGTGGCAAAACAAACTTCAACTTACGCTGTTCGTTGTTAATTGTCTAATGCAGAAGTTCGGAAGGCACCCAATGCCTGAGTGTTTATTTACTTAGCCGTTTTAACTCTGCTATATATATGTCATTTGAGACCGGAATTGAGTAGTAGGGCACGATTATGTGAAACGTATTTATGTTTTAAAGGCTTATTTCGAAGCAGAAGCCAGCTGGCAGCTTTAACGTTGTTGCTGCTGTTTTTATCAAAATTTTCATTTCAGCCATTTAAATACGCTAACGCATGTTGACGCATGCGTCAGTAATAACTCTGTTATTCCGTCCCGTCCTCATTTTTATAGCAGTTAAAAAGAGATCCACCTTGCATTCAAATATAGTAGTCTGGCGAGTAGCGCTTCACCTGGAAAGCGTGTTCTGTCAATATAATTGTGAGTACGTGGCAATACAAACTTCAACTTACGCGGTTCGTTGTTAATTGCCTAATGTCGAATTTCGAAAGGCACCCAAAGACTGAGTATTTATTTACTTAGCCCTTTAGGACAGCTGTAGAGATGTTATTGAGGACCGGAATTGCGTTCTAGGGCACGATTATGTGAAACGTATTTCTGTTTTAAAGACTTATTTCGAAGCAGAAGCCAGCTCGCAGTGTTAACATTGTTGTTGCAGTTGGTTTTATAAAAACTTTCACTTCAGCTATTTAAAAGGCTAACGCATATTGACGCATGCTACAGTAATAAGGCTGGTATTCCGTTCCGTCCTCATTTGTATTTCCAGCTAAATAAAGATCAACATGTCTTTCAAGTTTAATAATCTGGTGAGTAGCGCTTCAGCTGTAAAGCGTGCCCTGTCATTATAATTGTATGTGGCAAAACAAACTTCAACTTACGCTGTTCGTTGTTAATTGCCTAATGTAGATGTTCGGAAGGCACCCAATGCCTGAGTGTTTATTTACTTAGCCGTTTTAACTCTACTATAAAGATGTCTTTAAAGACCGGAATAGCGTAGTAGGGCACGATTATGTGAAACGTATTTATGTTTTAAAGCTTATTTTGAAGCAGAAGTCAGCTCATAGCTTTAACGTTGTTGCTGCTGTTTTTATCAAAATTTTCATTTGAGCCATTTAAATAGGCTAACACATGTTGACGCATGCGTCAGTAATAATGCTATTATTCCCTCCCGTCATCATTTGTATTGCCAGCTAAATAGAAATCCACATTGCTTTCAAATTTTGTAATCTGGCATGTAGCGCTTCACTTGTAAAGCGTGCTCTGGCATTATAATTGTGAGTATGGGGCAACACAAACTTCAACATACGCGATTCGTTATTAATTGCATAATGTCGATGTTCGGAAAGCACCCAATGCCTGAGTGTTTATTTACGCAGCCGTTTAAGACAGCTGTAGAGGTGTTATTTGGAACCGGAATTGCGTAGTAGGGCACGATTATGGGAAACCTACTTCTATTTTAAAGGCTTATTTCGAAGCAGAAGCCAGCTCGCAGTGTTAACATTGTTGTTGCTGTTGTTTTTATAAAAATTTTCACTTCAGCCTTTTATAAAGGCTAATGCATGTTGAAGCATGCGTCAGTAATAATTCAGTTATTCCGTTCTGTCCTCATTTGTGTACACACCTAAAGATGCACATTGCTTTAAAATTTAATATTCAGGCGAGTGGCGCTTCCCCTGTAAAGCATTCTCTGTTATTTTAACTGTGAATATGTGGCAAAACAAACTTCAACTTATGCTGTTCGTTGTTAATTGCCTACTGTCGACGTTCGGAAGCCAACCAATGCCTGAGTGTTATTTACTTAGCCGTTTTACCTCTGCTATATAGATGTCTTTTAGGACTGGAATAGCGTAGTAGGGCACGATTTTGTGTAAAGTATTTACGTTTTAAAGGCTTATTTCGAAGCAGAAGCCACCTCGCAGCATTAACGTTGTTGCTGCTCTTTTTGTCAAAATCTTTATTTGAGCCATCTAAATAGGCTAACGCATGCTGCCGCATGCGGCAGTAATAATGCTGTTTTTCAGTTCCGTCCTCATTTGTATAGCCACCTAATTAATGATCCACATTGCTTTCAAATTTAATAATCAGGCAAGTAGCGCTTACCCTGTAAAGCGTGCTCTGTCATTATAGGGGTGAGTATGTGGCAAAACAAACTTCAACTTAAGCTGTTCGTTAATTGCCTAATGTCGATGTTCGGAAGGCACCCAATGCCTGATTGTTTATTTACTTAGCTGTTTCAAGGCAGCTGTAGAGATGTTTTCTAAGACCGTTATTGCGTAGTAGGGCACGATTATGTGAAACGTGTTTTTGTTTTAAAGGCTTATTTCGAAGCAGAAGCCAGCTCGCAGTGTTGACATTGTTGTTGCTGTTGTTTGTATAAAAAATTTTCACTTCAGCCATTTATAAAGGCTAACGCATGTTGACGCATGCGTCAGTAATAATTCTGTTATTCCCTTCTGTCCTCATTTGTATACACAACTAACTAAAGATACACATTCCTTTTAAATTTAATAATGAGGCGAGTGGCGCTTCCCCTGTAAAGTGTGCTCTGTCATTATAATTGTGAATATGTGGCACAACAAACTTCAACTTACGCTGTTCGTTGTTATTTGCCTAATGTCGATGTTCGGAAGGCACCCAATGCCTGAGTGTTTATTTACTTAGCCGTTTTAACTCTGCTATAAAGACGTCTTTAATGACCGGAATAGCGTAGCAGGGCACGATTATGCGAAACGTATTTGTTTTAAAGGCTTATTTCGAAGCAGAAGCCATCTCGCAGTGTTAACATTGTTGTTGCTGTTGTTTTTTTAAACATCTTCACTTCAGCTATTTAGAAGGCTAACGCATATTGATGTATGCTACAGTAATAATGCTGTTATTCCGTTCCGTTCTCATTTGTATTTCTAGCTAATTAATGATCCACATTGCTTTCAAATTTAACATCTGGCAAGTAGCGCTTCCCCTGTAAAGCGTGCTCTGTTATTATAAGGGTGAGTATGTGGCAAAACAAACTTCAACTTACGCTGTTCGTTGTTAATTGCCTAATGTCGATGTTCGGAAGGCACCCAATGCGTGATTGTTTATTTACTTAGCCGTTTCAAGACAGCTGTAGAGATGTTATTTGGGACCTTTATTGCGTAGTAGGGCACGATTATGTGAAACGTATTTTGGTTTTAAAGGCATATTTCGAAGCAGAAGCCAGCTCGCAGCGGTAACGTGTTGTTGCTGATGTTTTTATCAAAATTTTCACTTGAGATTTTTATAAAGGCTAACGCATATTGACACATGCTTCAGTAATATTGCTGTTATTATTCCTTTCCGTCCTCATTTGTATAGCCAGCTCAATAAAGATCCACATTGCTTTCAAACGTAGTAATCTGGCGAGTAGTGGTTCACCTGTAAAGCGTGCTCTGTTATTATAATTGTGATTATGTGACGAAACAAACTTCAACTTACGCTGTTTGTTGTTAATTGCCTAATGTCGATGTTCGGTAGGCTCCCAATGCCTGAGCGTTTTTTGTTTTTTTTTTAGCCGTTTTAAGTCTGCTGTATAGATGTCTTCTAGGACCGCAATAGCGTTATAGGGCACGATTGTTTGAAACGCTTTCTGTGTTGAAGACTTATTTCGAAGTAGAAGCCAGCTCGCAGTGTTAACATTGTTGTTGCTGTTGTTTTTATCAAAATTTTCACTTCAGCTATTTAAAAGGCTAACGCATGTTGATGAACGCAACAGTAATAATGTTGGTATTCCGTTCCGTAATAATGTTGGTATTCCGTTCCGTCCTCATTTGTATTGCCAGCTAATTAAAGATTCACATTGCTTTCAAATTTAGTAATCTGGTGAGTAGTACAGACATACGGAAGATAAGTTATATTCATTCGTGCTGATTGTAACTTCTTTTTTGAACTTTGCGTATTTTTCTGAAGTGTAGAAATTGAGGTCGAAGTTCGCCGATCGCGATCTAAACATGTTGATTTTGTTCTGGCTATCTCGAAGGGTCAAAAATTCGCGGCATCTTTTGAATGCATATGGGTTATTTGCAATGAGTAGTATGGGAAAATCTATACGCTCTGGGAGCGTTTTTTTCCATTTGTGCGAAGTATTATAGCAAATGTATATACATTTAAACAAAAAAATATTCCAGCACCTATTTTTTTGCCAAGGGCTGTTAAAGAAAGTACCAGATTTCACTCGAGAAATTGCGAATGAAGAATAGTACTTGCTATGCTACCGTGCTTACAGGCCTACAATGTTGTGGTCTTCACTTTGAAAGTGCTTCATATGCCGTGGACGCGACTTACGCTTCTCATTTTTTTCCCGCCAAAGTATTACTAGACTATGTTGTGTCCACAAAATTTGTACTCAGAGTGTGCCGCCGAAAGTGCGGTCATCGCCTCGCGATGTCGTGTTAGTCAGTAGTCAATAATAGTCGTGACTAATGATGATAAAATATATTCCACCAAAATTACTAGACAATATATTAATAAAACTGTTCAAATGATTGTGGTATGTATTTTAAGATAGATAGTTAGTGGTAGATTAATTAGCGATGAATAATTGGTGTTAACATCATTAGTCATAAGATACTGGCTCTAACGTATTAGTAATAATGAGTTATTGATGGTAGATAGTAAAAACGTACCGACAGGACGAATTCTTTCACATTTTTCCAATGTACTTTCTGCAGCGACCTCCAAGTTTTTCGCTGGATCACGTGATTGAGAGCACGTTTCGCGGACTCATTTTACGGACATGCTCTGCGGGCAACTCATGGCCTCAGATTTCGCGTCTCGGGAGCCATATAAGCATTTCACCGTAGTAAGAAAAAAACAACCTGAATTAATCTAGGCTGGTCCCAACATGCATCGAATTTCGCTCGCCTCAGACGAGTTTTACGAGCAGAGCTGCCACGTGAACACTGGAGCCTCGCTTTGGCAGGCAACGCACAAAATGCACCTGAAACATGTTCGCCTTTTGTACGACGAGACTTGATAAGCAGCCGAGAAGCGGACGCTTCACTCGCGCCTCAGGACCATTTCAAACAAACACAAAGAAATGACGCCATCGTACACCTTTAGGGCTTTTCATACCTCCCGGAGTGATTCAAAGTTTAAAAAAGCTTGACGCCTCTGAATGAGCGAGCGCGACGGCTCTCAATACAATATGTCAGGCGCGACACAGGAGGGAGCTACGCAACAGGGGTGTTCGGAGCTGTTCACTTTCTCCCGATAGTGTTCAAGGAGGAAGGAGGAAAGAAAGAGGGATATTCCCGTGACATTAAGGGACGCTACACCTCGGGTCACAGGATCAGGCTGAAAGGCCAACTGCGTTGTAGATAAAAATGATTCACCGTGTTTGATGAGTCATTGTTAAGTCAACCGAGAAATGATGTCACAAAGATTTCAGTAAAGCTAGTTTATTTAACTGCTCTTCAACAGAAATGAAGAATCGTTTAAGTGAATTTGTACCCTAGATGACAGCGATAACTGATCAGGTTACGTAAATTTCGGGAGACCAACATGAAATATTTTTTTTTTTAAGCCAGCCAAAATTACCGTCGTGATTTCGTTTTAATTGTTTGGTTTTATCTTCTTTCCCTCTCTAAGTACATGTTATTTGTGAACGACCTTGCGGAATTTTGTTTTTCCGCGCATATTATCTGTTTGGGAATAAGCAGATATGCTTTGGATCACTTAAAAGAACTACGTTATTTTTTGTTTTTATTACAAGGCTAGAACGCCTGGATCTACTTTAGTGTAACGTTGTTACTGGATAGCTGGTTCATGTCACAGCAATTTCAAGAAACTGTGCTTGTATTTTATACCTAGAAAAAGGCTCAAGGTAGAGTGAAATAGATTCAGTTAACTAGATGCAGCACTCCTGCGAACACAATAATGTTACATGCTGTTATTAAGCCTAAAGTTCCTCTCAGTGGCAATTTGTCACCGTAGCAGTTCGAAAATTCTGGCAATTCATAAAAAGAAATAAAACCTCCGTTATCTAAATATACATAAATCCTGCGAAGATACTTTTACCCCATATTTTGCTCTAAAACGATACAATACCCGGAAAACAAGATCAGTGACTACGCACGCGTTGTCATTTCCGCTTTCTGTGCCCTGATGCATTCGTCTATTTTGGCCTGTTTTAAGTTGCTTTAGCACTGCACAGCCTTAATTCTTGGATGCGGCACGCATCAGCAAATTTCGACCAGGCACATTTATTTCTGATTCAAGACACTAAACTGCATCTAATGCCATACCTTTGTAACCCTGCTATATTCGTATGCTGGCATTAATGCCGAGATTACAAATTAGGTCATTTTACAAAAAACAAAGACGCTCATAAACTACCAGTTAGAATCAGACTTCTAATTTCGTTTTTCCTAACCACATTTTCAACAGATCATTGGAAAACACTACTAGTCAACATTCAAGTACCCTTTCCTTGGGGATATCTTTGTGCCGTCCACTGGTTCTGAACCAGATTCGGTCGCCTTGAAGCACATATTCTTCCGGATATATTTAGGTCGTCCTCGCTGGCTTCAAAGCAACAGACGTTTGTCACACATGCCTTGTCATGTATCGCATTTCTTGACAAAATCTCTGTTGTATCACAAGCATTCATTCTGCCAGCATCTGCTGAAAGCCGCAGGTTCGGCTCCAAAATGGCACCTGAGTGGCGTTGCCGTCTGTCAACTTACAATCTAGCAATAAAAAGAAAGCGACGGAATAAAGACAAGTCACTTCTCGTTTTGTTTAAAGGACTAAAAGCGAGGCTTCTTGTTGCTTCTGTTGCCAAGGCTTGGAGATTGACACATATGACTTGGAGCCCCATACTCCTTCCCTCTCTTCGGAGATGAACACACTTGTTTATTGAAAGTAGTTTCTGTTGTCCTTCACTTCAGCTTTCCTTTTCGATTCGTACCTAAAGCCCTCGGGGTATCAACAACGCCATTCTCCTTCTTTGAACAGACGTCACGGGACCCTACCCGACTCTCTAAAGAACAAGAACTCCGTTTCGTGCATTAGATGGCACTGCAAGCTCTCTTCATTTTTTTCCTCTCATCTCTGCACCCGCATCTTAGTAAGCTGTATGATTGAGCGTGTTTTAAGCGCTTAGGATCAATACAACAGCGACAGCTGAGTAATGCGACAAGAAAGGCGAAGCCAGGAAAAACAGCTCTAGCTACCTATATGCAACGATAGCGAATAAACTGCTCCAAATGTTGTGCGCAATTCTGCGTCATTCTTCTTCGCAAGAACACGTAGTGTCACGCGGGCGTAATTTAAATGTAGACGTGCCTGTTTGCAGGCGCTACAATTTCATTTATTTGGTCCCCTCTAGGACACGTATCCGTATCCGTATCCGGACACGTATTTGGTCCCCTCTAGGACACGGTGTAAGAAGTTCGCAGGGGTCAAGTGGATGCAGCTAGCACAGAACCGGGTTAAGTGGAGAAATATGGGAGAGGCCTTCGCCCTGCAGTGGGTATAATCAGGCTGATGATGATGATGATGATGAGGACACGTATCATAGCGGAGTGGTAATTATCGGAAGACACGTTCTAGCATCTCGCATTTCATTCGTTGTCAGTACTACAGCCCAGATCTGAAATGTACAAGGAACGTTACAGCGATGCCAGAAGCCGAGCGAGAATGTTATGGCTGAGAAGAATGCGGAAAAGGCGGCAAGTCAGCCAAGGAGCGATGCTAGGTCCCTATGGGAGACTCTGAGGAAGCAAGAGGAGGGAATTGGCAATATAAGGAGAGGTACCATGGATTACGGGCCCGCATAGGAGCGGCATGACAGCACGTGCATTTCGCTAACAATTACGGACAGTAAACAAGCCTTGGCCGAAAGAGCGAGGTTCACGGTGCAGAGTTCCTGAGATGGCGATAGTGCTGAAGCAGGCATTGTCTTGAGAGACATGGGAAACAGCATGCAGTAAGGTATAAAGAAATGTAACACGATAGAGCTCGTATTGTGGCATTCAAATTTGCATACATATTGCTTCCTGAGCGTGAAGGTAAAGCGTAAGAAGTCATGTTATATGTATTCTTGCAAGGGGCTCACAGACATCACACATATAGCACAAGAATGATCAGATGAACTTGGACACAGTGTGTGCTACAGTGTGTGATTCTAATCTGTTCTGCCACTCCCCTACTTATCCATCTTGTTTTGCACTGCGTGTCTTGTTTCGAAATCTGGAGGCCGGTCTTCGTGAAGTATCTCATGTCATTATTGACGAGAGTCACGGTCTAGATGTCATTACCGATTTTATTATCGGGATCCTTAGAGACGATTGATGTGACGATGTTCCAGCTTCAAGCTACATTTCACCTCGGGGCGCGGCGCGTGTTGCAAATTCGCTCAGGAATCTGCAATTGGAACAAGCGAGAAGAAGAAGAGGTTTTCGACTGAGAGTGCACGAAGGGAGACTAAGCGCCATGTAGGCATACTGAGAATCAGGGGGACAGCCGGGGATTAAAGAAAGCTAGAGGCGGCCTGGTGTATACCCTTCTTCTTGTATATCACACCTGTCAACATAGAAGCAGAAGTGCAGACACCAGGCCGCCTCTAGCTTTCTTTAATCCCCGGCTGTCCCCCTGACTCTACATCACACCTGTCAACAGCCCCGCCGGGGTGGCGCAGTGATTACGGCGTTCGACTACTGTTCCCAAGGGTGCGGGATCGTATCTCGGCCTCAGCGGCCGCTTTTCAGTGGAGGCGAAAAGCAAGGCGCTCGTTTGCTGTGCGGTGTCAGTGCACGTTAAAGAACCCCATGGGGTCGACATTTCCAGAGTCCTCCGCTACGGCGTCTCTCATAGCCCGAGTCACTTTGGGACGTTAAACCCCACAAACCAAACCAAACACATGTCAACTGTTGTTGCAAGGTAACCGCAAGCCCTAAAGACAGCTTTGGTCTCGCGGCCCCGGGTCTAGCGGAAAGCATCAGCAGGTCCCTGTAAAAGACGAGATGCCGTCCAAAAATAACAACATTCAATCTCGCATCTCGCAATAACGGTAAGAGAAGCAGGCCAAAAAAACAAATGAGACAGGTTCAAACAGCGCGTGTTTCGATGGCGACTCTCTCCGGCGACTCTCTCCGACGCCTCTGTCCGGCGGAAGCGACCACCGCTTTATACACGCCGCAGCCCGGATAGAAAGAGAGAATATTTCAAAAGAGCGTAACTATATTCGGCCAACACCGCTCCTACTTTCACTTGTCGATACAATTCGCTCTCGCCCTACCACCTGTTCTGGTGACCGTCGTCGTTAGCGGTTCCATGCCGAAGTCGGTAATAAAGAAGAAAAAAAGTCCCGGTCAGATTAGTTGATAGAGCGTCTGTCCGGAAAAGCGGTGGTCCCGGGTTCGATCCACGAACAAGGGCAAATATGTTTCCACTAGGAACTTTCAGAGAAAGTTGTAGAGCTTTGCTTTGTCGCCGTATGGCTGCGCATGGCTGGGTGTGAATTATTAATTACTTCCTCATAAGCTGGCAACTCATCGTTCATGACCACGAAGGTGTCGCTGAAGCAAACACACTGGCGCCAGAGATACTTCCTCGCACTGCTGGGGTCTGCGACTCTCTCCCCGAATGGCGCGCTTGACAAGTGTTTGCACAAACACATGCACACGCACGTACACACACACACACACACACACACACACACACACACACACACACACACACACACACACACACACACACACACACACACACACACACACACACACACACACACACACACACACACACACACACACACACACACACACACACACACACACACACACACACACACACACACACACACGCACGCATGCGCGCACACGCATATACACGTAGACACGCAACGCCGTAAGATGTTAGGGCAAGACGGCTGGAGCGATGATTGCACACGGTGTACACAGCCCTTAAATAGCCCAAAACATCCGTCGCTCTGACTGATGTTACTGCGCCTACTGCAGCCGCGTCGGCGATTTTACGCGATGGTGGTAAAACATAACAGTATGATCTTTATACTTGCTAAATATGTGGCATCTGTCGTAATAGTTTACTGGAAATATCAGTCGCATTAGGCATTTGTGCAAATAGGATTTACTGGTTTTCAAAATTTACCCTGCCTTCCCAAAAACTTGCAGGTGTGTGCTCCTTTTTCATATATCAGTCGTGGTATGCTAATTCTTTCTTCTGTCAGCAGCACTAGAGAGCTAAATAAAGAGAGACATTAAATTTGTATTTACTTGGTACAACAACCTAATGTTACTTGGATCAACGCCTCCGCAGGGAAGAATAATTTCTTGGTGCGTCACAAAGGCACCTCGCTCCAGCTACTACCCTATAAAGAAGCAGCGGGTGCATGGTGGTTTTTTGCTGTTTGCCAAGAATTGAGCAGCAGAGAGAGTTACGAAGCTGGTATGCGCATTTTGGCCCCATCTTCTTTTTATACAACATGAGGCGATTGTTTATGCATATTTTACGTCCGAGTTTTTTTCTTCCGCTTCCCGGAAGTTTTAGTTTTTCTTCACTTTAAATGGACTGCATGCAGTTCGAGATACTGTGGCATGGGATTACGAAATTTTTCTTTAGAATGTTTGCGCTAAGGCCTTGCAAATACGTGAACCTAACTCTACGTTTTGTATGAGTTTAAGACAGAGCAGAAAAACAAAAATTCAGAAATCGCCGCTCAAGTTGGCGCTTGCGGAAAAGCGTCACAGCAATTCCTTTTCCCACGCAGAGTAGCATGCCAGCTAATTTTAAACGCCGACTAAATTCTTTGTTTTCTGTTTTTCATTTAACAGTCTCTCTCCCCCTCTCTCTCTGCACCGCAATAAAAAAAAACAGGGTAAAGTAGTAACCCAGCACAGAAGTTATATTATTGCACATTTAAATATGATTAACCAACTTTCCGGCGAAATCCGTACAAGGTTTATTCTTTTTGTTGAATGAAGCCTTTCCTTTGTGTTTTTCTTCGGTGTATTCCCAGGTCACGCCAAAATCTGAAGCATTGCATTGTTTTTTTTTATATAATTTTTATACCTGCTAAGAGACCATTCGACTCGCAAAAACTGGGTGCTTCG
The DNA here is from genome assembly GCF_055883805.1 of Amblyomma maculatum. Taxonomy (NCBI): domain Eukaryota; kingdom Metazoa; phylum Arthropoda; class Arachnida; order Ixodida; family Ixodidae; genus Amblyomma; species Amblyomma maculatum. Next base: position 370,986,971 of record NC_139344.1, on the reverse strand, counting down.
TAGACGTCTTTCTTTCGATGAATCAATATATATCTGAGCTGGCTTGGTCTAATGCATACAGGAAAAAAATAGTAAAAATAGGCAAGAATAATGAAGCTGAAGCAGATTTCATTTCATCAAAAGCTGACGAGACTCCTATCGTCCACAACAGGTCGTCTCAGCTGCTATCTTATAACGCGTGCATTAACAATTACAGCCTGTTCATTACTCTAGCGACTAACGAGATATTATAACTAAGCTAAAGCTTTGTAAATTTGCCGCCAAGTTGCTGACGCAAACTGGCGCTGTCACGTGACTGTACTTTCTCATTTAGAAGCGCCATGGTTGAATCAGGGGTAAAAAATTGAATGCAGCAGGGGAGCGAGGACTGTTCACAAACAGTTGTTCTCATAAATAATAAAGAGTAAGGCGAAGCCTTGTACGGATAGATTCTTGGAAAAATAAAAATGCAGGAACAGTATCGAACCATATCACAACGTTTAAAATGCAACAAAAGTGGCCAAGTGGCGCGCCTAGGGTGTACCAGACACTGCAAGAACAAAATTCTAGGTGACTGAGATTAAATCGGAAAGCTAGTTGACAACAGCAGTATAAGCGTCCTCGCTGATAATTCAGTGAGTTAATTCTGCCTTGCCCAACAAAATATTCCGCAGCAGATAGCGCTGGCGTCCATGTGTCATATTAATGCAAAACTGCAGCAAAACCCGGTACCAGAGTCACATGAAATTGAAACAATGTAATTCAGCAGAGGGCATGAAAACTTGACTCGCACTTATAAAGGTTTATGGACTGTGGCATTGCATTGAAACGTTAGGGTAGCTTAAATTTTTATCACGAAAAAAAAAAAAAAAAGCTTATGGAACTGAAATGAAGAACCCGACAAAAATATGCGACGATTATCACAAACAGCCAGTGTTTGTAAGCCCCCGACGGGAAAGGTGGAGCGTGGCTTGGCTCGTGTACTCCGACAGTTTTGTCACATGTTAACACATACACAAACATAGAAACTCATGGGCATTGCAAGGCTCTCAAGGCACACGTTTTCTGAGGAATTCTGTTCAGTAAAGGCAGCTTTGAGGTGAGACAGAGCTATTTGCCGAATACACGCTCTAAGTACCTGCAAACATAACATACTGCACCAGAGGTATTCAACCCCATGGTTTACAGGTGAAGGTCTTCGTACATGTAGCCAAATGCTAGTGCACAGTGCGTAATGCCAATCATTGCTTTGTTCTTGAACGACAGAAAGCATATGTGGATATACGCAATTTCGAACGGCGTAGTTAAGAAACAAAGATTCTGATACACTAAAAATGATAAGTTCTTTAATGGGCCTTTGCTATGAAAACCCTTCAGCCAACAAAATAAATTTGCAGATAAGAACATAGGGGCAGATGATAATATAATTTAACACATCTTATGCTTCGTCAGTTGTATGTTTTTTTTTTTTTTTTGCTGCTATTGTAGTTTATATGTTCTGCAGTTGAAATTCAGACACCTATTTGTTACTCGTTCCTTTTAAAAGCAATTGCCTTAGCCAAATTGCAGTCTAGATATTCGAGAAGCGCAGATAAAAACTTGTTCCAAAGGCAAAAAAAGTAGCCATATACAAAAAATATCTTGAAAAGCATGGCGTCTGTGCACTCACCCAAAAATTCCTCAGGTCGTCATTGTAGCATGCTGAAGAGGCAGTGTTTTATCAATGTAGCAATTTTTTTGAAAGCCCCTATATGTAAAAGGGTAACTTGCAGGCCTTCGTGCACTGTTCCAGGAAATGCGACACAAGATGGTATTTCAGTGCGCACCGGCACATTTAAGCCATTCTGTCAATATGAAGGAAGCGCATGGACAGTTAGTTGGTCGCGTGAAGTTTGTGTTCACAAACAATCGCAATTCACACCACGTTCTCATATGAATATTTTTATTTATTTATTTAGAACATACTGCAGGCCTACAGTAGGCCCAAACAGGAGGGGCGAATACATAATATATGCAAAAAGAAAAGGATTAGCAAAATTGAGAAATGTTAAATACAAGTTGTAACACAAAATGCAACAATAAATACAAGGCTCAGATGCAAAATACAAAAAGTAAACGTAGAAATAAATGGCTCTCAATTTAAATGCTGTGAAGAAAACATTGAGCCAAAAGAATCAGCTCTGGTTAAAAGATCTGGCGGACACCTGTTCCACTCCTGAATGGTGCGTGGAAAAAATGAGTATTTAAAGGTGTTAATCCTAGCATGTAAGGGGTTTATGATTGTGCATGATGATTTCGTGTTTGGCGCGTAGTGTTAGGTTTAAGGAAGGGGTCTGCATTCATAGACAGTTTATGGTTTTTTAGTAAGAAGAGTAGTTTCAGTCTTTGAATTTTCCGGCGCAGCTGTAATGTTTCAATACCGTGAGTTTTCATGAGGGTCGTTGGTGAGTCAGTTACACGATACTTTGAAAAAATAAAACGGACGGCTTTGCGTTGAATCATTTCAAGGGCCTCGATGTTACGTTTAGTGTAGGGATCCCAGACGGTGCACGCATATTCTAGTGATGGCCTTATTATTGAAAAGTAGGTTAATTTTTTAAGTTCAGGTGGGGCAAGTTTTAGTTTATGTCTAAGAAAGCAGAGTTTACGAAAGGCTGAGGAGCATACGTTTGATACATGTTTATTCCAGCTAAGGTTTCCGTTATTGTAACTCCTAGATACTTGTACTAGCTGACTTCGGTCAGAAGGTGAGATGAAATATTGTAAGGAAATGAGAAGGAAGCTTTTTTGTTAGTTATCTTCTTCAAGGAATATTTGCGCAAATGGTAACAGGAATTAAAATACACATTGGCAGGTGAACGTTCCGACAGCCTAGTAAAATATTCTGTAATTCCTGTGAAAGCATCTCACTAATTAAAACACAGGTATATACCGGATTTTACGACTGCGCCAATCGAGCTCTGCCGTCGCTATTATGGTACGGCCTCGGGAGGAGCAAATATGCAGCATTTTTATTAAAGCCAAGCGCCTGGAAACGAAGCAGCCTGCCTTAAGTTTGGGTTATTATCGAGTCAGCGGTTCACTCATGGTTATTATCCTACCAGCGTCCAGCCTTGGTAACCCAGTCGCTCCCACTATGCAAGTGTTGGGAGGGCAACAAGACGCCAGTGGTAGAGGGAAAACTCCAGCGCTGATTCCATACAGGCCACCATTTTATATAAGAAAATTACTAAACGAAGTAAGTTAGGTGCGTGAGCTGTATTAGCAACCATAAACAACATGCTGAAGAAAAGCGAAAAATCTAACGCTCACTATGGCAGGAAGCAGCATTCCACAATAAGTCATGTTTATTTTCTAGAAGTGGCAGCCACTGGCCTTCGCATAATCACGCGGAAGCAAGGCTGTCACTAGAAAATAGATTTTAAAGCGGCAGTTGACAGATTCAATGCACGCAGAGATTGAACGGTTACAAACGCAGTACGAACTAAAAGAATGAACAGGAAAGGATTTAAAAAGTCTGCGTTAAGATCTATCACACCAGAACCTTCACGCAACTGAAACAAAATCTGTAAACGAAATTTCAATTCACGAATGACATTTTGTCACGCAGAGGCGGGCAGTTTCGTAAACTATCCACTTCCCGAAAGCGCCACTGTCAAGTCGACAGTCTCGTTCAAACCGGAGATCGTTTGAAATGATTGATCGCTGCGCGGAGAAAGGGGAAGACCCTGTTTGTCGGCCCGGCTCTTCAGAGATCCAGTGCGCCACGCACTGTTGCGTCGATACTACAAAGTTTGGCTTCTCCATGTCGCTATGAATGCCACATCTCGTCAATAGAACCAGTTGCCAGGAGAAATAGAGAGGCCGGCTGACGTCACCTATCCTCTTGCAAATGCTTGTTTTTGGATAGCTGAGAGGGTGCCGCCACAATAAAAATATTGTGTGGCAAGCTAAAATACCGCTATTCCTCTTATCTTAGTCTTTATATACTAAGCTCGTACGTACGCAAGATGAAACAATATTTTTGCAAACATAAAGCACAACTAGGTGGAGGCTTGCTCTCTTAAGAGCAACAATTTCCATCATGCGTTTTTTTCTTTCTTAGTGGATCGGGAAGAGGGTGAGGGCATATTGCTTTCTCTTTTTAGGTGAGCAGTAGGCCCATTATCCACTGACAGAGAAAGAAATGTTCAAATGCTTTAGTATAAACATGACACGTGCACAAAAGCAGGTGGTCCTGAAATGGAATAAATCTTAAAGGCAGTTGGAAATGTCAGTCGAAAGAAACTGTTTTATTATAAGAACGTCTCTATTTGTTTTTCGCGTGCAGTCTTTCTAAAACGCTCAGGGGAATCTGATCACTTGAATACCGGCAAAGGTATTCCATAAGCTTGGCGCTCCAGAGACATCAACGGGAGTGCATATATACAGGCTGTCGCGCGTAATTCAAGCCATGATTTCAAAACTTTTCATTGTCCACATAACTGATTCGCTGTGTGCAATGAACCGACATATAACACGACAGCGTTAAAGATCCTGCATTGCAGAAATTCTAGTACCGGTGCTCTTTGAACTAAGCGAAAAGTTCTGACTGGCATGGAGTAATCGCGCCGCAGTACGGCCGGCACCGCAACCACCACAATCTAGCGTACGCCGCTGCCACAACAGATTACATGCAAATAGCAGAAATTGCGCATTGGTTGGGTTTCATTTCCTAATGCAGAACGTTCATCCGGAGGCTCCAGCGTTCTCCGTTCTAATTCGGGCTTTGCTGTAAAAACTACGCGCCGTCGTTTCCTTTCACAGTGCTGAAGCGCCCAATAGGACTGCGTCATACCCTTGGGGTATACAGCTTGTGTGTCCCCCCTATTTTATATTACTAGCTGAAAAAACAACATGTGGTATGAAAGTAACATAACGCCTACAGAGAAGCCCCCTTATGAATTACGTTTTACATGATGCGTCTCACGTGACCCCTGCGTTGCAAACAAGGCCTGCGAATTATGAGAAAATAGCGTGTGAAGGAGTGCCGTAATGTTTGTTCTGTTGCACGCGCAAAAGCACATAGTGGTGCACGCTTTACAGGCAGCCGCGCTTATGACAGAGGCCCAAAAGGACTGCGTCACACCCTTAAGGTAGAGCTAATATGTCCCCTTTATTTACATTACTCGCTGACAAACCAACATGTGGTATGAAATTAGCATAAGACCTACAGAAGCCCCTTATTGAATTGTTTTGTACATGATACATCTCACGTGATTCCCGCGTTGCAAACAAGTCCTGCGAATTATGAGAAACAAAAAACGTGTGACGGAGCGCCGTAAAGTTTGTTTTGTTGCATGCTCAAAAGTACATAGTGGTGCACGCTTTACAGGCAGCCGTGTTAGCGACAGAGCCCTTTTGTTTGCTCAATATTTACAAAACCGCAGAGACTTCCTACATGAGTTATGATTATTTCAACGTCATGCTTTATTGAATTTGAACATTTCATATATAATCCGTTAGCAAATTAGGAGCACTCATAAGCTTCGCATTAAGACTAGACGCAATAGCGCCTTTAACACCTCGTTTTCATTCCGCCAGTTTTTTTTTTCATTGAGTGAGGGGCGCACCATTTCGCAAAGTGTTAAACGTCTTTAATAGTTTGACATTTGGGGAAAGAAAGGTTAAATATCTGTCCCACTTATCAATGGTCATCTACACCTAAAATAAGGGCATAGAGTTGGACGTACAATAGATTGAGCTATATCGCGCAAGCGATTCCCGGACCGCTATCCCTGTGTCGCTGAATCTGGGCTCGATAGTACACCTGTCGTCAGCTTGAATCATTAGCACAAACTAGCTGCCAAGTTGACTAGAAGATGGATGTGAAACGGTGAGCGGAATGGTATTACACCTCCCTGAATGCTGCACATAGAGTGGTGGTTCGTTCACAATTTTGATACCAACTCAAGCGTGCATTTTTTCCAACACATTTTTCTCACCTCTTGGTTATAGCAAAGGAAACATCTCTTCAACCGAACAAGCTGTACACAAACTAATCTAAACATTGGGCACTGTTACCTTCGCACTCTTAACGTGAACAGAGTTTCATATTTTGAGGGGCTTGGCTAGAGGCACGTCGCTTGACAACACACATGCACTCAGACTTGTGCAGGCTTCGTATGTATTGGATGAATGCGTTCCCGAACTACTTTATAGCGCCGATATCTGCCTCTACACCGTACAGTGGCCGGATTAAAATATCCCACGTTTCAAGTCACGTTTATTTTGAAAACGGCAGCTTATATTCCCTATAATGTGCCAAAATGATCGCTAACAGTTTCTAGCATTTTGAAAACACTCTTTTGCATGATAAGGACTATATTAGGACACACTGTTCCCACCTGTTTTGCCAGCATAAAGTCCAGGCTACTGTCCGCCAAAACTAAACAAAATAATAATACAAACATAACGACGTATGGCGACAGTACGCGAACATTTCATAATATTGACCTTGTTTTATCTCTCTCAACCGCCAGTTTATGAAAGAATATCAAGTACAACACTTAAAATTCCAAAATGCAAGGTGGCACGTCCTCCATCAGCGTTGCAGGCTTTTCCTGCAACGCTAGTGAAGAGCCTTCAGGCGCGCGTCCTGACACACATCCCTAGAAAGAAATCGATACACCTTGTGACTCCTGGCTGAGGCTAATCTTTGATTCTCACGATTCTGCGCTTAATTTATTATGACTTGTCTCGTTAAATGATCACAATTTTACGCTATCTTATTTGTATGCATTCTGAGCACAGGTGTTTAGACCTATAAGCTACAAGAGGGGGAAAGCTACTTTATGTTTTTGAGCTGACGAAGGGAGATATAAAGCACTAAAGGAGGTCCCAATTATCCACAGATTGTTTTCAGGCATTCCAAAAACTGAATGATAAAACACATGTATCAATTATAAACGAATATCATTCCACATAAAACACACGCCCAAAGACAACAGTGCACCGTAAATTAGCTGCAGTCGGCACAGTGAAGTGAAAACTAAGAGCTCTTCCAACCTTATACACCATAATGCGGTTAACGGTGTAGCATTGAAAAAAGAAGAAACATGGCACGAAACTGCCGTTACAAACGTTTAATCACTTACTCTAAAGACTAACTAGGCATTTTCCTAATCCTTGTTTTCTATTGCATCACCACTTGTGCTATGCAAGGTTTTGAGATAATTGCGCGTTTTCTTTCTTGGTTACTAGTCGCACACATACACGAAAAATAACCTCAACAGAAAGGTTAGGACTATAACCACTAGACTACGAGAATGACTGCTTAGACAAGCGAATACTAGAGGCGCTTGTCGAGAGCGACTGAGGAGCTGGCACTCGCTGTAGGATAGCAGGAGAAAAATGGTCCACGTAGCGCCTAGAGTGAAGTGTCGGTGGTTGAAATTTGTGTTCCTAGTTTGTGCACCTCCATCCTCTTTTATCTCAGAATAAAAACGTCAGGATTCTACAGTAACTCAGAAATGTTTCATTTCGGTTACACACGAAATTCTCTTGTGATGGAAGCGCTTGAACTTTTATTGCGAAAGCAGTACTACTCTAGGTTTCGAGCCTTCAGCGTAGCGCGGCGCTAGCCACGTCTTACCCATGTGACGCTGTGACATCACTGCCCACGTGACACTAGGGTGATAGCTAGGCTACCAACTCAAGCAGTCGGCGTAGCACGGCGGTAGTAGCGTCTTACCCACGTTACGCTGTGCGTCACACCCCACGTGATACACGGGCTGGCAGGTGCTGCCAACTTGGGTCTCCCATTTCACATGGGACGGTGATGTCAGAATCAGCCTGCTAGGGCCCTGGCATTCACGTTACCCCTATAGGCCACTAAGGCACGCTCATACGGCTTGGTTAAAGCGGGGCTTTATATGTGGGCTGAGTAAGAAGAGAAAGAGAAGAAGAATGCTCAGTCCCCCGCAGTTAATGCTTTCGCTCAATATTTGGTTCAGCAGCGTTGAACCCTTGTAATTGTTTCCTGTTGATTTTTGCCTCAATGTTCAAGAACAACAGCTCGTAAATCGTGAGAGGCCTCTTCAGACAGATTCCCCCATTTCTAAACCTGCGAGCACAAACCATTGGTGGCAGCTAGGAGCGGGAGCAAGATTTATTATCAACTGGTCATTAGTGTCCAACCGAACAATACAAGTTAACTTTGCCTTACCATCCAGTAACAAAGACATCATTTCCTCGTAATTTGTGCCAATTTGATACTTTTTTTCTTTCAAGCCGCAAAGCACCTCTTTAAAAAATCTGCTATTTTACATTAAACGTTATTTACAAATTTTTAATTTCTGTGTTGCTTGACGCTTCCAGTATCAGCATTCGGAAGCCGCTTACGCGTCTGCCGGTGGCATCAATTGAACTCCAACGAGTTAGAGTTAACCTTCTCATTCACCGACGTATCCTCTCAACAAGGATCGGCTGGTTAGCACACCCGTTGAGAGATGAAGAAAAGGAATTAATAAATCTCGCGATCTAAAAAGGCGGAATTTTTCAGTTGTGAGACTGAAACTTACCATTTGCGAGACTCTTCGCGGGAAGGAGTTAAGGACAGAAATATCCAAAGAGAGAAAGAAGTGTGAAGCTGAAAACAAAATGGAAAGAAATATACAGGGTCAAAAAAATTGGACTCTTTGGAGTTTTTGGAAGCTACAAAGTGGAGTACACACATCTTTTCTGTCCATGTGTTATCTTGCTAGACCAACACGAACTAGGAGAAGAATAGTCATTGTAAATTACTTGATTTGATTAGTGAGATTTATATTCATTGCAGTTAGCGTGTGTGCTTAAATTGAAAATATGCATCATCATCATCATCATCATTTATTTACCCTCAAAGCCCCTTAGGTTAGGACATTACATAAAGGGGGGGGGGGGGGGGGGAACAGACGTGACATAATACATGGCCAGTGATATGAAGCAGAATAAAAGATACATATAGGTACGTGGGATATGATAAGATACAAAAGATACATGAAAAAAAAAACACATCAACATAAACGACACAGCTGCTCAAGAACAACCACAAGAAATTAAAATGCACATACACACATATGAACCGCGGAACATAATTGAGCACCTTAAATGCACTGGTAATAACTGCCTGAATTTGTTAGGTTCTCTTTCTGTGACAATGGAATCGGGCAGCTAGTTCCATATTGCAATGGCGATGGGTAGGAAACATTTAATAAACGAGTTTGTGGAGCTGTATATGCGTTGTAAGCTTAAAGGGTTAACAATTCGGCGTAAAGTACGAAGTGGCGGATGTGAGACAGAGTCTTTTATCTGTGGAAATTTATAGTACAATTTATTAAATAAACAAAGCTGTGAAATTTTGCGTCGAAGTGCCAAGGGCTGAAGATCGAGGGATGTCTTGATACTAGTTATGCTATTTCGTCTGTCATAATGGGATGTGATAAAACGAGCCGCACGTTTTTGGATGTATTCAAGGTGATTGATTAGATAGGTCTAATAGGGATTCCAGATCGCGGAGGCGTATTCGAGTTTAGAATGAATGAAAGTTTCATAGGCGAGTTTACGGACGGAATGGGGTGAAGACGAGGGATCGTCTGATGAAACCAAGCAATTTGAAACCATCTGCACAAAGTTTTCTCACATGTTCGGACCAGGTTAGTTTGTTGTTCATAATGATACCAAAATATTTGTATGATTGTTTCGGAGAGTGGTGTAGAATTTAATTAGTGTGAGCATCTGAGATTGTTAGGCTTTCTTGATACATGCATGAACTTTTATTTGGAAATGTTCAGTTGCATTAACCATATAGAACACCAGGTTACCATGAGATTTAATTCGCATTGAAGACGAAACTGGTCATCGTTAGTAAATATGCATCTGCAAAAAGGCGGATACAAGATGATATGGTATTGGGTAGATCATTGATAAATATTATAAAAAGGAGTGGTCGCAGCACCAATCTCTGAGGGACACCACAGATTATTTTTGTAATTTCTGAGCTATGGTTGCCGATAACTGTATATTGTGAGCGGTCGAAGAGAAAACAGTCAATCCATACTAAGATTACAGGGTCAACATGAAGGCACGATGGTTTTTCCATTAAACGCCGATGTGGAACGCGATTGAAAGCTTTAGAAACGTCCGAAGATGACGTAGTTTGGAAGATAGAATCTAGGTTGAAGTTAAGGCCTGTGGTGAATTCAAAAAGTTGGGACTAGCATGTATAGCCTGCCTTCAATCCATGCTGCTTTTTGTAAAAGAAAAAATTATTGTCCAGGTGTGATGCTATCTCCGAGTACAAAATGTGCTCTAGTAGCTTGCATGGAATGGATGTTAATGAGATCGGTCGGTAATGAGAAGGGTCAGATTGGTTACCTGCTTTGAATACCGGGGTTACTCTGCTAGTTTTCCAATCATTTGGTATTTCACCATTTGAAATAGACTATTGAAAAATAATTTGCAATAAATGGCTAGATATTCTAACAGTTCCCTCAAGTATTTTGGCAGTTATGTTGTCTGGCCCAGAAGCGCTTGAGAACGTAAGGTTGTCAGTAAGTTTACTTATACCCTCGCGAGTTATGACAACTGGTGGCATTGGGGAAAAATTAGTAGTAGATACTGAGTTGATATGGAGTGCAGGTTCGCGCGTGGACACAGAAGAAAAATAGGAGCTCATGACATCGGCGCGTTCATCGTCAGGGACATGTAAGCCGTCTTGGTTTACCAATGAAATGTTATGAATACGGCTTTTGCTTGGAGCAATCAAATTCCAGAACTTCTGGGGGTTTGTGCGCATGATGCATGATGAATGTGTTTTATTTTCATGTCACTTCATCGCCATTGCTGGATATTACTTAGGTGCCTGGGTAGTGCTTATTTCTTCTTTTCTTTTTCATTCAATCATGAACTGCCCCTTACCTGTTTACCTTCTCTGAGCATCTATTGCTGCATCAGTGTTTCAATTCCTACGGCATCATGATCCTCACAACGAGGCAAAGTTTTAGCGTTTCTCCTTTTATTAGTCGCGTAGTAGTTCTACTTATTAACAGGGGTGGATCATGGTCCCTTTGCGCAAGGGATTCTGTCCCCACACTCTCTGCTGAACTTGTCCAAAAAGAAAACTAATATAGAAAAGGTTCATTCGTTCTTGTTAAAATATTTGTTTCCAGCTACAATGCGAGGCCAAACTCATTTAAAGGACGCAATAGCTCAGAAATAACACCAGTAGATAGACGACGGCTGCAAAGAAATGAAGTATCGACAATCACGGACAAGATATGTCTTGATGGGTTTATTTTTAAAAAAAGCTCCAATAGTCCTTGTGGCTGTTGCTGTTATTATTCATTTCCAGCTCTTTACAAAAGCTGAACCTCAGTAAGAAGGTACGTACAATCGAATTCGACATCAAAAACAGGGCTGCTGATCTGAGAACAGAATCACAGAAGGCTATTGAAAACTCGAAAGCACGCAGTGGAGGAAAAAAAGATATTTCATATGAAAATGGCAGTGAGGGATTCAAAAGGCACTCTCAGTGCTGTTCAGTGTTATTTTTTTTTTCTTCGCTAAATACTCTGAAGGCTCAGCGCAACGCTATAAAGTGAGTGGAGGAAACGAGGACGACGTTCGGTACCTATGTCAGAAACAGACTCTCTCTACTGCCGAATGCTTGGCCTATCCCTCTGTGTGGGTATACACTGTAGGTTATTTCGAAAACAACACCAACTCTGAGGCACAAAGAGAACACAACGTTGCATCTTTTTTATAGTCTCCGCCTTCGCCCCTGAGAAACTTCAGATACGATTTTTTGCCTCCCAAGAAATAAGTTAAGAAAAACCAGTGAGACACCCAGATGCAGCAGCCAGACAGAGGCAGCCTAGAAAGGCCTTAACAAGGCCTATGAATGAGCAAAAGAGGAGGCCGACAAAGCAGACAAAACCGCTGGCCGAGACATCGCTCGCCAACAGACGCTAGTGAGCCCTTAGCAACTGCGGTCGACAGCTCGTAAAGCAATGCGCCAAACGGCCCGAATAAAACTGCTATCCAGATCTCTTCCAAAAGCTCTTGCTCCCTTTTGCCTTTGATTTTCAATCCGCGTACGTTCTGGATGATTATGTTTGTTCATGTGTGTCTGGCCTTTTGGCATTACGTGCACAACTTAGCCCCTTAACAGAATGACTGATTTATAGTCGAAAGGCGAAATCTGCAAGAGGTCTCAAGGATACTGGAAATTTCAATAATCGTCTAAAACTAAATGTCAAGAAATGCAACTTTCACGGAAAAAAGTGTGCATGCAATAGGCATTTACTGCACACTGACTGTGCGGGCGTTCCTAAATGTCACGTTCTCTGGCGGAACGTGAGTGATGCGAGTATGGTGCATTGTAATTCAGTTTAATGTTATGACGGTGCATTAGTACACTCTACGGAGTCCATTTCCGTTCATTTCAATAGAGTGGAGACCAACACTGCTGCGTGCAATTATCATTCAGACTAGTAGCGCCTTGTAATCTTCCTGAAATTTCTGAACTGAAAGCCCCGCACAAAAGACAAATTCCCGTCAACGGCCGTTTCTAGAAATGGTGCTCCGATCTGTGCACCAAATATGTCACTGATCTGCTGTTATGTTATGCAACCCTACCCTCTCATGGACGTGGCAAAAGCAAGGTGGCCGCTGTAGCGAGGCGCTTCTTCATGTATTCGTGACATCCAAGATTGTTTTGAAGTAAAAGCTTCACCACGCCATATATCAGCCCAGGTTCAGCCTAGCAGGCCGCTTGACCTTCAACAAATCAGAAGTCGCAGTGTAGCTATTTAGATAAACCATGATAACGCCTACGGTGTACCCCCACTTGACCTTTGATGGAAGATACAGCATCACATATCCCCTCTTGTAGTTGACAGCGTCCTCGACTACATAATTTCGCCAATTTATTCGCTGTAAAACCATGTCGACACCTAAGCCTAACCAAAGCAAAACCAAAAAAAAAAAAAAAACGAAGTTTTCGCTTTGCCTAACTATAGGTTTAGCCGGGATAAACCACAGTCAGCTTTCTTTCAGTGGTGAAGACCCTAATTCACGCAGAAGTGCGATTTAATGCCCAAATAATGTCGTCAGAAGATAATCTATAGTACGTTTCACTAAACACAGGCATGCCTCAAAAGGCTGCAAACCAAGTTTGACGAATTTGATCACAGCTCTTTTCACATAATACAAAAAGTAAGTATAGTGAAGGAACAACCCCTTCCTATCTTGCTTTTCATTGTGGCGGAGGAAACTTCCACACGCCCGGTGCGTTTAGTGGCTCCCTTTCCTGAAGCATCTACAAGGATAAGAAGGAAAGAGGATAGGAGCAATGACCAAGTGCGAGGAAGAGTATCCCCGAATGAAAATATGGCTTTCTGCTAGTGGCATTCGTGGGCACTGCCTTCAGTCAGCTCCGCCTAGTGCATCGTGCAGGCAGTCAAAGACATTAAAAGCAACCTGACTTTTTTTTCTTTACGCGTTCTATTTTTTTATCGAAAAACCTAACTGCTTTCAATGTTCTATGCACAAAAATTATGAAGTGACAAAACCTTTCTAAGAAGAAAGTAGCATGGTGTATACATTCTTTTTCACGGTCGCAAAATGTACATAAAGCAATATACTTAATAATTTATGAAGCCTAAGACTTGTTCCATCTCATTGGCAGAACATCTATACATTGTGCCCAACACTTCTCTAAAGAATACGATTATATCCAACATATTTAATGCCATATCCAAACATGCATGCCCTAATACAAAATGATTATTAAATACAAAAACGTAAGTCCCAAAACACTGGTCAGGTAAATATTTCCTTGTGTTTCTGTGTTGTCACCTATAATGGGTTCGAGCACACTTGGTTAAATCAAGCGTTTATTTCGTGTTAGCATTACAACGCTTTCACGAATGAAAAACTGGTGGTCGTTGTCTATCTAGAGGGCTCAGCGACCGAACTATGGCGATGCGAACAGTTCAGCTTCGCTTTCCGCACTTCAGAACAGTAGGCCACCGCCACAACATTTCCCTCCACGCGCAAAACTGCCAGATTCTCGCGCTGTGCTTTTAAAATCTAGTCTTCTAAAGCACACCAACCACTCGATCACGCCCGCCCTCTTTCAGACTCCAGAAACATTTTGGTGCCCTGGTGAAGGCTCCAATGGCATGTAGTTGGGACGTTTATTAAATTGAATACATCAGAGTAATCATGAATTGTAAAATAACAGCATTCGTCACTTTCTCAAATCACGTTTCACTGTCATTATTTCAAGTTTGTTTTTGAATTAGCATTTTCACTTCCCTGTGACATTTTCTGTGCATGTTAATAACTTGAGACACCCTTGCTACGCCGCGTAGTTCAGGCAACTGGACTATTGTTTTTGACGTCATCTTATTGCGAAATCAATACTACGCCAGGCCTCACCGCTCGCTGCTGTGTGCCGCGTCCTTGTTTCCCGAGCCGGCGCTGGGCCTAACAGAAGAAGAAGAATAGCGTAAAGCACAGACCCCTATACTTTCCTATACCACTTCCATGTGTTCCTCTTTTAAGCGTAGACTACTTTTTAAGCTTTTAAGATCACCCGCAGCTAATGCTTTCGGTTCAGCAGTGTTTAACCCTTCTAATTTTATTTCCGCTACGTCATACGTCCGCCAGTTTTGCTCGGCAGATTTTTTTTCCTGCGCCTGATTTCCTTGTAGCTTTGTAAATAACGGTATATTAACTTCTCTGCGTCGCACCTTTAATCATCCTTATCATCATTATGCTGTCAGCATTCTCAAGGCTTCCAGTACAGTTGAGTACGATTTTCTAGTTCTATGCGTGATAAATTTAGGAGTTGTTCGGCGGGCGGCTGTGTGCCGGCTAGAATATTCTGAGCAAGCTTCGTTTATTGCACCATTGTAATCAAAAGCTTATCTAAAAGGTTAGGAAAACGCCTGCAGCCTTACTCGCTCAAATTATGAGCGTCCCTGTAATGCGCACAACATTTAATAACATTGGTTGTTTAACAATGAACAGATCTCATGGAAGAAAGCATCATCTCCCATCTTCAGTCATTTATTGGTGTACCTCGAAATTATATTGTACTTCACTAGCAGGTAATCATTTCAAAGCAAAAAATAGATATATTGCATTTATATACCACTGCGGTTTGTAGAATTTGAAACTTAAAAAGTAGCCTACGCTTAAACGACGAACACAGGGAAGTGGTATTGGAAAGTATAGGGGTCTGTCCATTACGCTATACTTTCCTGTGTTCGTCTTATAAACGCAGACTTCTTTTTTAGTATCATATACCAACTACCTCGTCAGAAAGCTCTTCTTGGTAGAATTAGAATAGACGGTGGTTTACCACGCTATAAAAATTTTGATATCCGATTAACCTTTGTGGAGAAACCTACAACAATAATTACACAGGCCAAGGTCAAAATACACAGATGGTTATTTAATTTAGTTTCATGAACAGAAAGAAAAACCAGATTTAGACAACAGAATGATAAAATCAATTTCTAAATTTTCATTCGTCTGGATAATGAAATAATTTCATATATCATCTCTTTTAGCAGCTTATTAAAGTCTCGCACTAAGAGTTCAAAAAACATTCTTTGTCCGGTTTCTCTTTCTTTAATGTCCGCTTACGGTCGTTGTTCCAAATGAAGGTCAGATCTCCATGATCGTTTCCTGGCTGCAGGAAAGACTATAGGAATAAATATAGCACGTAATATTTTGCCTTATCATGGCATTCGTGTTTCCATCTTTGTATTTTCAGAAATTATAGGGGCGCTCGCTCAAATTGTGTCATGCAAAATGGTACAAAATGGGACAAAAACCTACGAAAAACTGGTAAACATAACCGCAAGGTAGTTTTTCTAACTTGAAAACAAGTTATTGCAACTAAGTTTGCAGACTAGAAGGCTTCTTCTGCATTTAACAGCTGTACCACTGTCACCCCAGTATTCCTATGTTATTGTGAACTCCCATCTTGCTTCATTCAGCAAAGCAGCTTTGGATGACAGGGATTCCTGTCAACAAAAAATACGCTTAATAGATAGCATTTCATGCAAGACTCTTAGACAGCATTTCTTTATTTATTTTACCCTCGGGGTACAGAGTACATTACAGAGGGAAGGAACAATTCATGACGATAAGGAAGAAAACGAAATATCATTTTAAAATAATACAAAAGGATATTTACTATATTGTACTCCCGCAGAACTACCCATTGCGTGCAGAACTACACTACCCACTACCCAGGCCCACAATAAGCGTCAAAAACAAACACAAGGACACGAACGAATCAAACGTTCTTCGCGCTTCGTCTATGCGTTTTCTTTTTTATGCTCAATATTTGTGTAGGCCTTCAATAGGGCAACAGTCACATTCAGAATCGTTGCTGGAAAAGCATGCACTAAGAGGGCGCACATTTGTATTGATCCGGCGCCCAAATCGCACCGCCTGCACCACGTAAACAAGTTTCGCATTGTTTGCTATTTTCTTTATATTTCCTTTCCCATATGCGAGAACACCCCTTATCAAAACAAAAAACGTCATTTGTCAGTAGAAAAACTTCGTTTCAGACCGACATCATTTTCTTTCGCCGGCGTTGCTAACTCCCAGTGAAATTGCTGCTACACAAGGGTGCAATTTTCGAAAAGCTCGTTCACGTGAGCGTACTTTTGGCAGGCAACTGGATACGGGAACAACGCTAGCAAAAACGACAGTCCCACGTACATCTATAGGTTCTGTCCACTGTAATGATAGCTTTTGGTTTCGAGTCTCTCTGAACTGCATGTTTGGGAGGCTGTAACAAAGAAGAAGACGCACATTTATGCCGCCCCGTTGATATCACGGTTGCCAGAGCACAAACCTGCGTATCAGGATGCCTTTCATCGAGTCGGTGGCACCAAAGTTCGAGTTGTAGCGCTCAATTATGACGAAGGAACGGTGGCCATTCACTCACTCATGCCTGGAATGAATTCTTGTACACAAAAAAGCAGCTCATAGGCGTTTTGCAAGCGCGAATTTTAAGTCATCAGTTCAGTTCAGTTCAGTCGTTCAGTCGTGTCCGACTCTTCGTGACCCTATTGACCATGTCACGCCACGCTTTCCGGTCTCTCACTATCCTCCTAACATCACATAACTTCATCTGCAGTGCCTCGAGGATGCCATCTAACCATCGCGTTCGCTGCCTACCCCTTCTCCGGCAACCCTCAACCTTTCCCAACATTAAATCTTTCTCCAGCGACTCCTCTCTTCTCATCAGATGACCAAAGTAGCTGAGCTTTAACTTTAGAATTTGACCCTCCAATGAGCAGTCAGGGTTTATGGTCGACAATATTGACTGATTTGATCTTCTGGCAGTCCAAGGAACTCTCAAGAGTCTTCGCCAGCACCACAATTCAAACGCGTCAATTCTTCGGCGGTCAGCCTTTTTCACAGTCCAACTCTCGCATTAATACATCACAACTGGAAAGACCATAGCACGAGTTATACGGATCTTGGTTGGCAGACTAATGTCTCTGCTCTTTACTAGGCGGTCAAGGCTAACCATTGCTCTCTTTCCCAGAAGCAGGCGTCTCCTAATTTCATGGCTGCAGTCTCCTTCCGAGCTAATCTTGGAGCCCAAGAAGAGAAAATCTGTCACTGCTTCCACTTCTTGTCCCTTGATACTCCAGGACTTGATAGGGCAAGACGCCATGATCTTTGTCTTTTTAATGTTCAGTTTAAGCCCAAACTTCTCACTCTCTTCTTGTACGCGCATCAGAAGTCTCTTGAGTTCCGCTTCACTTTCTGCAATTAAAGTGGTATCATCCGCATATCTAAGGTTGTTGATACGTTTTCCAGCAATCTTCACTCCAGCTGAAGACTCGTCCAGACTGGCCTTCCTCATGATGCACTCTGCATATAGGTTAAATAGGCAGGGCGACAGTATGCAGCCTTGCCTCACTCCTTTCTCAATCGGAAACCAATCAGTAAGACCATGCCCAGTTCTGACTGTGGCCTCTTGCCCTTCATACAGGTTCCTGAGGAGACAGATGAGGTGAATTGGAACTCCCATCTCTTGGAGAGCTTGCCACAATCTCCTGTGATCTACGCAGTCAAACGCTTTCGCATAATCAATAAAGCAGAAGTAGATGGGTTTCTGGAACTCTCTTGCCTTTTCCATGATCCAGCGAAGGTTGGCAACTTGGTGTCTAGTTCCTCTGCCCTTGAGAAACCCAGCTTGCACGTCCGGAAGCTCCCGATCCACATACTGCTGCAGCCTACCTTGGAGGATTTTCAACATCACCTTGCTAGCATGCGAAATAAGCGCGATCGTGCGGTAGTTGGAACAATCTTTGGCACTGCCTTTCTTCGGAATGGGGATGTAAACTGACCTCCTCCAATCCTGTGGCCACTGCAGGGTTGTCCAAATCTTCTGACATAATGTATGCAGAATGTTAACAGCGTCATGGTTGAGGTTTTGAAGCAACTCAGCTGGAATGCTATCAATTCCGCTAGCATCACTGGAGTGCATTTCGATACAAGAGGCGCGGAGGGATACACCGAGCCTTCTTACTACACTTGCAAGATATCGCCGCGTAAACATGGTGGGGAAATACATTACGTTTTGTACATCCGAACAATTTCCACTTCTCTGCGAAAAAAATGTTACAAGCACACGTAGGATGTATTGGACTAAAGCTGTGTGATTGGTCAAAGATGCTTATGGTCGAAACACCTTAAGAAAAGTGGGAATCGTCAGTCTATTGCATTAGCATCTAGCCGTGCACCGAAAGCTCAGTCCTAATTCGAATTCTCACAAATTCTGCCACGCTATCAATTATATATTGCATTTCTTTGGTTTATCTGTGCTTGTTACCATTATCGTTCGTCACGGATTTTTTTCTTCACCTATAACTGTAAGGGTATTCTTTTGATGAATAATTTAATCGATGCATTATATTGCTTGCGTTTCAATGCTATATATGCTGTCGCAGATGACACACGAGAGGTGGTCTCGCGGCAGCTTTTGTTCCTGACAATTGTATGTTGATAATATGATAAATTCAGTCCCATGCAAGAGCCCGATCTCGCGCCACTTAGGCATTTCGCACACTGCGACCAATCCTTGACATTCGCTATCCGGACGCAGGCGACTGTCGTCGGATTTTTTTTAATTTTGCTAAAGACAGTTTCACTCATCCGTCTTTGCAGTGAAAACATCTACGCGCAATTTTCCAGTACGAAGTCTCCTCACAGGTTCCATGAGGCTTCAGGGGAGAAGGACCGTATTGCTTACGCGTCACCATTGTCTAGAGAAAAAAAGCAAATCTTTTGTTTTCATACAGAAAAAATTGGGGCCACACTTAAACTTCGTTTCTAAGCGTATATGGCTCGATAGCGTCCCAGACGGCACGAACAATTCGCCAAATATTGATATTATATTGGAAGTGCACTGGCCCTATGTTAGACCGTACACTGCCAGCACAGTATCAGTATCGTGCCAATGGCACGTAGCTCGCTTCTGCCAGCTTCTCTTGGGGATCCTCGTTCACATAAATGCACCTTGCTTGATCATCATTTCATTAATATGTGCCTCTGCGATCCCTCACATACTCATTAGCATACCGTGTGTATATGTGCAAGATTTTACATAAAACTTTCGCTTTAACAAAGCGTACGAACGTGCTTGCGTGGCCTATAGTAGTAGGCCTGAGTAGGGATCCAAACCTATAAAAAAAAACGCACGCGCGCGCGCGCGCGTGTGTGTGCGTGCGTGCGCGTGTGCGTGTGCGTGCGTGCGTGCGTGCGTGTGTGTGTGTGTGTGTGTGTGTGTGTGTGTGTGTGTGTGTGTGTGTGTGTGTGTGTGTGTGTGTGTGTGTGTGTGTGTGTGTGTGTGTGCGTGTGTGTGTGTGTGTGTGTGTGTGTGTGTGTGTGTGTGTGTGTGTGTGTGTGTGTGTGTGTGTGTGTGTGTGTGTGTGTGTGTGTGTGTGTGTGTGTGTGTGTGTGTGTGTGTGTGTTTCAGCGACATATTGTGCGTCGAGGTGACATTCCATAAAGGTATGACCAAGTTTTTATTAGTAATGCGCGAACGTTCGAGATTTTAATAACGATTTGAATACAATTCGATTCATTGAACGAATCAAAGCGTGTGTGTTCAGTGACATTCAATGTCAGCTGAAATTGTTTTCAAGTATATGAATAGTTTAATGTGAATAAATTTAGAACAGGGCGCGCAGTAATTGCTTTCTGCGGGTGAGAAATGGGGCCTATTCCGATGCTGTATAGCATGCAACAAGGGCTTCGCGCCGCGACTTGGAGCATTCATGAAGCACAGCAAATAACGTTCATACATACGTTATTTATGTTTGAACAACACCACAGAGCAAGAAGAGGTTAATAATACTCTTTGTCACTACCCTCGATACCGGTAGCTGTCGCTTGAACTCTCGTAGCTCCCAGCAAATTAGACTTGGTCGCTTGTCTTTTCGCTGCGCTGATCACTAGCAAAACGTCATTTACCAGTGCACTTGGCATGGCGGTTAGAAAGTTATTACACTTACTTCACGTTGCATGCCCCCTAGTGGGGAAAAATGCGGCCTGTTTCAATAGTTGCACCTTTAACACTGTGATTTAATACTTCGCATACAGTTTCACTGTTTCTCATGAATATTCCTTTTACACGAGCCTTCGCAGAGGCAGCGAATAATCACGCAATTATCCGACTTAGCTGTTTTATGGTTCGATTAGTACTCGGTTTCGTTTTTAGCTCCATTAGTCATATCTGATTTGGTTTTTAAAAGCACTTTTACACAGCCTTAGTTGTTGCAGCTTTTCTGATTTCATGTAACTTCATCGGCGATGACGTAATCATTATGACCGGAAGTCTCCATTGTGTGGCCCACCCACACGAACAATAAAAAATAAGTATGCTTCTCAGGACGAAGGGTTCGACTTAAAAACGCGATAGACGTTGCAACGAGCAAACCTTTTGAATTCATGTTATTATCAACCGTAGTGAAGTACAGAACTTTAAGTTCTGTACTTAAATGCAGAATCCATGTCTGGGAATAAAATGGATAGCTAAGCTGATATTTGACCAGAATAGTTTTCGAAAAATGTATTCATTCGAAGATCGATGATACAGCGTATTTTATTGCCCCATAACGCGAAAGCTTATTTTTTCTGCTTCCCGCAAGTCTTTTTCGTGGGCTGTAAAATGAGAAGGTCCTCTTTCGCCACCTCCGCCATTATGTTATTCTGTTTCTTCCAAAATGACCATGCATAAAAGAGCTTTTGACACCGTCTTATATTTCGTTTCCAGAAACATTTCTCAATCATTTTTCAAGTTTGTTATTCAGCAAAAATAATTGGTTCTACCGAAAGCAAGGGCGCTAAACAATGAGTCCAGATACCCTGACACCCACAGAAATTTTAACGCATGCAATCGTACAGACGCGCTGGGGCTTAGCAGAGCTTTTGAACATTGTCTTTTCTTACAGCGAAAACTGAGGCCAAAAATTATTTTCACACTCCCATGTCGTTAGTAAAAGTTAAGTTATAGAAAGTAACAACTAACACAATGAATAAAACACCGCAGTTATGCAATACTTCTATAAATTACCCCAGCTCTTCATCTCTTTTTTTTTTTTTTTTGCTTCCTTGTTTCTCTTTCCCTGCCATTATCATTGTTTTGACCGATTAACTTGACGAAGTTCCGAGCAAGGCGTAAAGTGCATTTGTAAAGAAGGAATCATAGAAGTCCTCATTATCCTCACAAATATTCGTCGGCTCAATTTTTTTTTTTTGCGATATTATTTGCTTCCCAAAGTGTAGGTGAAGCCTGCAGTAAAGCTTGAAAAAAAAACGAACATAAATGAAGATTGCTTTGTTGGGCATAGACTTCTGTAACGCGATGCATCGTCCAAGTTATTATAACTGTAGCTCAACGCAATGCAGAATTCGAGCCCCGGTGGACTGCTTCCGCTTGACCTTGAGCTCGGCCACAATGTCGAACATTCCAGTCAAGCATCAGCAACACAAATGTTATTTCACTGTGTAGCATTTGTTGAGTACAATAACAATATAAATGTTAAACCATTAACAGTCTACGTCAAGTCTAATTATGTTTTTACTAACTATATATCGTAAATATTTACAGTAAATTAGTTAATTTCGAATTTTGAATTACAGGACTGGGCATAACTCTCATTTAGAGCGGAAGGAATGAGCCCCTATACAGGACTGTTTTCACTAACTGCGTCGTCACTGTCGTTCCTACTATCACTTGATCATCACTGTCGCTTCTATCATCATTATAAAATAAATGCGCCCTCATTGTCATCGCTACTGCCATCATTATCACTAACTGCGCTCGTCGTTTTCAGTGCTACTATCATCATTATCATTTTCACTGAGTGCATCTTAAGTGTAACCACTACTATCATCCTCACGCTAGACAACGGGAGTCACCATCGGTTTATGTCGAGCTCGGCGCGGAGTAGTGGTGTGCGCAGCCAGCTGCGAATCGAATGGACAGCGGTTCGATACCCGGTGGAGAAATATTCTTTTTTTTAACCGTTAGTTCGGACGAATGTTTCTTGCGGGCATTTCTAGCGAACCTTTCTGTAGCCTATGATCCAAGAAAGGCTTTCGGCTTAAAATTAAACTTTACGCCACGTCAAGCCATGTACCTTTGGAAAGCCTACGCCAAGTATAATTGCACTGGAGTAAGTGTAAGTGTAATCTTTACCAATATATTTAGTTGTATTCATTAAAAGCAGAGCTTTATGCTGCAACGTCGTCATACGTTGTTGAAAATGATTTCAACGAGCAGAATCCGAAAAACAAAAATCACTAAACCATGCAAAACCGAGCTATCGCTCTTCCAGCTCGGTTCAAAGGGTCCTACTTTTTTTTCTGTCAACTGGGGGTTTCAAGTTATACAAAATAAATTTTTATTCCCAGAGTTGCTAAATATAGGCTGGTGTGATCACTTCAGGTGTATCGTTCAACAAGTCGGCAATAATGTGCGTTACAGAACCTAATCATTAGACGATCAATCAACTTTTATCAATCAAGCAGCCAACATATGTTTTTATTATAGATTTTAATAGGCAACGTTACGTTGCGAAATTACAGACCGTCAGCATTAAAGCTAAATACATTTTCATTTTTTTAATCGGCACTGTGGCTATATCAATCGAAGCGTATAAATATTGAACGACAAAAATACGCATAAGCATGCTCTTCGGATTGGTTTTCACGCATTGAAGGTTTAAAAAATAGTATTGCTTCATTTTATTGTGCACCAAAAACAGAAGCTGTTTTTGTTTATTTTAAGATGAAGAAGAAGGTGGTATTTTTTGGCGACAATACCACACCCAGTGATGTCATCTTCTACATACACAACGTGTAAAATCAAACTCACTGAGCTTCTTGCTGCGTATATATAACCTTCGACATTCGGAGCAACAGTGCCCATGAAGAAAGTTTCAAAAAGGGAACTCATCTTTGTAGGGACTTCAGTTTCGCCCCATAAGGTAACGCCTTAAAATGAGCAGCAAACAGTTAACTGGTTAGTTTTAGTTATTTACCCATCTTACATTTAGACTGTATAAGGTAGATAATGACCGTACAACACCCTATAAGGCCGTACAACCGATTAGAACGTACAGAAACCTGAAGTGACCACACCGGCGTACTTTCATTACTTTTCAAAACAAATCATATTGAGTAATTTCAAACGCCCTGTATCTGCCAAGCTTATTTCTGCTTCAGCTCTGGGACATGCTGTTGTTTTCCTTTCTTAACTTTCCTGCATACTGTTCATGTCGTTTTGAAGGTAGCGCAAAAAACGAGGACCAAGAGTAGGAGGACACACCACGAGCGCTCTTTCACAACTAAACGTTTCATTAGAAAACACGGAATAAATGCCCATCTCACAAAACCAAAAATGAAGAAAACAAACATTACAGTATCAAGTACAGTTAAAGTGTAGGGCACGATACAGCTGGTGGGGGTGCTTATTAACTAAGATAAGATGCAAAAGCACAGAGCCTCATAGTCACGAAAGCAAACAAGAGTTACCAAAAAAGGTGAAAGAAGCGACGGGAAAGACTAGTTCTATGTGTGGTCTAGATATGCCTCTTCTTTTTGAGTTAGAGCAATGGGCGGTGCGCTTATGCATGTACTCCCTTGTCTTGATTTGCAAAAAGCCTCTGGGATTTCACGCTGAAGTCATCCCTTATGCGTTGGCAATATTTCTGCCTCCTCATAAAGGGGCTTACATTTTTTTCTTGCATACCGGCTTACACTCCAGCTTACAGCCAGGCTTACAATTTTGACAGCCTTGGCAATGGTCAACCAAATGCGAGGACTTTGACCCTGATAACTATTTTTCGTGTTCATTTAGCCGGACATTTACACAACGTCCCATCTGACCTATGTAGGTCTTCACACAGGAAACTGGCAGCTCGTATATCGCCCCCGTTTTGCAAGGAATGAACCCTGAAGCATGGCATACTTTAGATATTTTCTTATTTTTGTTTTGTCCCTTCGGATTCGCCATCATTCTACTTACTAAGCCGCACACTTTATTGACCTTGTTTGGAGCGGAAAAGATTACTTTTACACCATACCGCTTGGTCACGTTGCTGAGACTGTGAGAAAGTGGATGGTTTTATGGCATCACCACCTTTTTCTTTCTTGCCTTATCGTCAGATGCCTTCTTTGGCGCGTTGCTTTTTACCCAGTGAATAAATTTATCACATGCAAACCTGATTGCGCTGTCCGGATAACCTGATGCCTTTATTCTATTTACCGGTTTATGAAGGCTTTTGACCATGTCGTGCATGCAAGATTTTACCAGGACTGAACGCAGACAATAAAGAAGAATTCCTTTTTTTTTTTTTTTAGAACTTTCGAGTGGCCTGAGGCGCTATGTAGTTAAAAGTTTAGTTGGGAAAAAGCGCTCGTGATGTGTCTTTCTACTATTGGTCCTCGTTTTTTGCGCTACCTTCAAAATGAACCATATTCACTCGCCCAACTTTAAACCTTACTACGGTTCGTGTCATGCTTTTTTCGGATCCAAGGTCTTTACACCAGGTATATGTCAGCTCGGGGAAAGCAGCTTCGCGAAGTAAATACTTGCTAAAAAGGAAAACCTCCAAAAATATATGAAATTAAAAAAAAAATTACATGGTCTCTTAGATGTCTCTTATGAGGAGAATGGCGAGAGCCTTGCCTACCCTTCTATCATTTGCCTCTTATCGGCGTTCGTTGCAGTGCTACGCATAATTATAATTGGCTTACAGGAAAGGAGAAGTGCAGTATCTGTCACACTTTCTCCGGCAAGTGCGAGTATCGGCGGCACACCAACGCTCCTGTCGCGTGCCGTTCTTTGGCGCGTGTTCATGTGTGGCATTGCAGAAGGCAGGAACGCTAGACAAGTACTAATCTCATGGAATCTGGCGGAATATGACAGATCTCGCGCACAAATCTCGGGCTCAAGTCTCGCTCACGGGTTTCGTTCCATGAGCATAGAACGGCTTTCATCTTAACAGCATGCTGTGTATAAACGCTTGCAAGTTTGATGAAACTTTGCACGGCATATATTGACAATTTGTTCCCGCTATCCTGCAGGGACGAACATGGCTCAGCTAAGCTTGTAAAGTACGTTTACTGAAAGCGAACTGTGGCGTTAAATTTTAGCTTCAGTTGACTGGAAGCCCGTTATAAAAACTCCTTGGTAAAGAACTGGCCACATCTACATTTGCATCCAAACGTCAAGTCAATATGCTTGTCCGGATGGAGTAATAACGTTGGTTCAACTGAAAAGGTTCCGCTGAAGCGGTACGCGAGCAAATAGGTCGGGGGGCAAGAGGCGGAAATATGCACACTTGGTGTTAGGCGAGCAATTTGTGCTGCTATTTGTTTTTCTTTTCATTATCTCTTTATTCCTGCATATTTATTCTTCTAAAGCATCTAACAGGCTTGGCTCGAACTTCGGCATGCGTAGTGACGCATTTTGATTTCATTCTTGTTATAGAGCCGCTTTCTAAACGAGACTACTTTACGGGCGGTGGGTACGAAGTTGTCCATGCAAAAGAAAAAAAAAGAAAAGAAAACAATAAAAGTCTACCCGACAAGTTCCAGCTTCCACCGTTTGGTGCAGTCGTTCCTTTTTCATTCTCACGTTCTTCTTCCGTCTGTGCAGTATTTTTCTCATAGGTTTCGTATATTTCTTTATATACTCTCGTGCGTTTCGAAAGACTGCCAGGAGCCCTTTTTTTTTTTTTTTTCCTCACCTGTCATTGTAGCTGCGCGGACTTTCTAGAAACGCTTAAGGCATGCTCCTTCTAAGCATGCCGACGTCTTTCACATCCTTTCACGTTTGCGACAATGGTCTTAAAGAAACCATAAGGCCTGTCTGAGGTGGCTGACGTGTTCGTTGTTTCCGTGCAAAAAGGCATTCAGATTCATTTTCGTAGACAAGACAAAAGTTCGAGTCCAAGTACAATGATCGCTTCAGCTCTCGTTCGTCTACTTTTTCTATTTTACACCCTATCATTGCCTCCTTTGCGTTATATCGTGGGGAGCATATCGGTTTTCAGTTAAATATCATTTAATTATATATCATCAAATTATAGCAAGGACATTTAGAATTTCCAAGTAGGGTTGAATTCTATATTAGGGCCCGTGAATGGGCGGGCGATAATGCATGCGCAAACAAAAAGGTAAAAAGGCGTGTTCCCAATTGAACCTATTTAATTTAATATATTTCATTTAATTTATATTTTTATATTCATTCGCAGAGAATTTGAAACCTCGTACAAGAAGGTTATTATTTACGCCTGCTTGACAGCACCTCCAACTTCCAAAGCATCGCATTTTCTTAAGGAGCTAGGTATTCCACTAAGCTCTGCGCGGTTTTAAAATGTTGTATGGGCCTATTATTTATCTCGTCAGTATAGGCCTCAGAATAGGATACACCGTTGCTCTGAATGGTAGGCAGCTTAAAAGAGACTAATTGCCTCTTTTAGTCCTGAAAATATAGGCACAAATTTGACGCCACAAGTGGAAACACAGAGGTTCAACAGCCATTCTTCAACCACCTTTTTGCTGTCCAGTATAACATTTCTGAGACTGATACTTATTTGCACTTTTAGCCAATACGATGGCTTTGAAAGCATTAAAAAACACCATATGATCTTCGGTCAAACTCTACAAATGTTTTTTTTTTTTCCTCCAAATGGGTTGCTCGTTTTTTGTAACTAGCATCCATTCAGTCATTATAAGAATATAACCCCACCGGAATTGTATGGAATACACACGCGCATGTTTTATTGCACCATGTGCCGCCGTGCACGCGCATATTGATCGTACTTTCATATCGCCCTGGAATGTACCTAATGTTCGAAAAATTTGATCTATTTAACGGTGAATTTTCATCCCAGTAACTGCATGCAACCACTTCACGAAATTGAACTTCTGCAGACTAGAAGTTTTTGCTGTACCCGCAAGTTACAAATAATAAACACAAATTTAACGCTTCACTTGAATAAGCGTACTGGTTACTGTGTTGCATACGTATGTATGACCGTGTGAGTGTTAGAAGAGACTAAAATGGTAGACGTATTATACAAGCTGATAAAACGGGAGAGTCAGTTTATGTTCGAATAGTTCGCGATGCCTTTCCGTTTAGTGCAGGGCAGAGCGCATAATTATGTTGTTTGGTGGTTGGTAGGTTAGTTTAGGTTAGGTTAGGTTAGGTTAGGTTAGGTTAGGTTAGGTTAGGTTAGGTTAGGTTAGAATAGGTTAGGTTAGAATAGGTTAGGTTAGGTTAGGTTAGGTTAGGTTAGGTTAGGTTAGGTTAGGTTAGAGTAGTTTAGGTTAGGTTAGGTTAGGTTAGGTTAGGTTAGGTTAGGTGAAAGAAGGAAGAAATATGTGGTAACTTTCTCACTCCGTGTGAACACCGCAACCACTCCGCGACAGAAGAGATAATAAGAATGAAAGAGGAGATGAAGAAAGATATGGAGGCATATATCACGCAGAGTCTAGAGCCTGTATGAAAATGCGCCCCCCGCCTGCGCTCGAAAATAAGATACATATCACGTTGACCATTCTAGCCAGCTAGCGGATAGAAGCATTACCTTTAACGCACCCACATACGAATACAACAAAACCACAACTCAAGCCAGCGTTTGGCCCCGTCACTCTAGTCATTATGATCTCTAGGACTTTCTTTTTCTGGAGATGATCCAAGGTACAGGACGCGTACTGTGGAAGATGGGTACACAAAGACAAAGGAAACCACATAGAAGTTGGAGGGGTGCTTCAGTCCGCTAGCCAAAGTTTCGTTTAGTGCACTTGTCTCCGTCTGGGAGCCAGACAAATACAAGTGCACTTATCGAAAGGAGGCTACCCGACCCCTTCAACCCTTGTTCAGTCTCCTTTGACTTCCTCTGCAGATGGACATGTTTTGAAAGTAATGCTTCCACAAATGTTTCTAACGTCTTTTTTTGTTTTCTTTCTCTTGTTCATTTCTTTCTCGCAGGGCTAAGAATGGGAGCAGACGAGTGGCGGCTGTGCGGCGGCCGCGCATGATGCAAGCAGTGGTGTGGTGCGTGGAAGAACAGTAGCTCGTCTCTTCCTCGTCTCGGAAGCCAACGTGGTGTCTGCACTCTCTGAGGATTAACCGCCGGTTCATTATGCTCACACACGCCAGGAAGGAGCTCAGCCTGGATGCCCAAGGGGGTGAGTGAACTGCTCTCTCACGGCGGAGTTGTACACAACAAATCTCATCGGCGTTAATAGCGTTGTAGGACGTATGCAGGCGGGAGTTTCGACCACGCATACGTGACAATTTTCAATATCGGCAGCCACTGTGGGTCTCATGCGCCTGATTTTTTAAGCAGTTTTTCGACGACACTTTTGCACCCTCACTACTTATTTCGTCTGGATAACAGGATACAATTCAGGTCCGAGATCGCCTTTACTGCAAACATGCAGTGCATAAATTGCGACGCAATGCCTACAATTCATTAATGGGCCCGTAGGTATGATAATTGGCTATCTGTATGTTTTTCAGGCGGCCTTTGAGGAGTGTGAATATAAGGAAGAAGCAGTGATAGACGAAGGAAATATGCACTTATGTACAATAGGCAGGCTTCGGTCTGCTATCGATCGGAATGCTTTTTCGCGCACATATAACCGACAGTTTCACATCTGTATTCGACAATATCTACGTTAGGTCGCGGGCTAGATCAAGTCCTTCACTGCTTAAAAAGGTCACACTGGTAGGCTCATTCACCCTCAGTCAGCAAGCACTCTCCGAGTTTTGACGCGGCTATCCATTACAGTCTACCAGGTTGAGTAGGATTCGTGCTAAATGAACCTCCTGATAGTCGAAATGGTAGAGCAGGGTGATATTGACGCTATCATCTTGAGAACAACAGATATATAAACCTTGCTTGCGAAGTTATACTGCAATAAATGTGATTGCACTCACCATGCTTCAGCGCCATGCATTAAGAGGCAACAGCCAAACTTTTTACGCGCTAGTACTTCGCGTCACTGACGAGACATCGACGCGATGCCACGTCGCCGTACGCTAAGCACGAATATTTACATTGCAACATCGCTAGCATCGTTCATTGCGCTCTTATTTCAGCGTTAGAGAAATTATTTGACATTCGACAATATATCGCAGATGATGGTATCAAATATATCAATGATGTCGGTGTAGCAGAAAGAATCCGATCCGAAGAATCTGAAGGAAACCCTTTTGAGAGATTACTTATGATAATTCAAAGTGGGCCGCTTCATCACATAAGGTCGTAACGTGAATAATGAAATTATCAACATTGAAGATGCGACAACACCCGCATGACTCATTGGTCATGTATTCTTTATGACTACCGCATGCGACATGTCACTTATGTAAGCGATAAAAATAAATTACCTGATCTTCCTGACGGTATGCGTAATTCCGTGCGGACAATGACTATGAAATATCCGGTAGTTCTGGCTATAACATCTGGCGTTGTAAAATCAAGGAAGCTTGTTGGCTGCGGTTCGTAGAACGAATAGTTCGCATTTAGGCGCCAAATGTACGTTTCTTCGTAAACAGCGATGCAAAAGCGCCGGCTGTCCTCCTTCCGGCAAAGCTTCCTTGAAAGGTTTCGATCGACTCAACAGCGCACGTATCTAGCGCCCTCTGTTAGGGTGGCTCCCAAGTACCAAAACTCTAACTCGTCTCCCCTCCGAGAGGGCATGTTGTGCTCATGGATAGATGAATATAGCTCCCTCTCCGGCTTTGAATTCCCCTTTCCCTATCTGTAAGTCGTTTCCTCCTCCTACAGGGTTCTTCCTTATATCAACACATAAGTAAGCACACGAATTTCTCCAGAAATTAAAACTAGAGAAAGGTTTCTGAGTTTCTAGGAAGCGCGGGAAGGTAGGGTGTTGAAGAGAGGCGCTGGTTATTTTCGGTAATCGTAATCGTAAAAAAACGTCACTAATCACGGGCATCCCTTCCAAAAAGCAAGGGGTGTAGAAAGCTCACTTGATGAGCAAAATCTTACGGGAAGTTGTCATGCGCTGGTAATAATGACTAAGAATAAATGCGCAATTATAATTAAAGTCGTTTAATAGCTTCCTTGGCAGAGTTGATTAAACAACCGGAAGCCAGCAAAGAAGATAGCGAAGAGCATAACTGCAAGACAAGAAGAATATGAGAAGCAGTTAAGAGAAAAAAGAAAATCTAATGCCAACGAATTGCCTTCGCGTTATAATAATTAAGTGCAGCTAGTGTTCACTGTATTTTTTTTAACACACATTCTGTGTGTTATGCACATTCTGTGGGCGTTCTGTTTCACCGGTTTACTGAAGCCGCTGGCCCGACACAAGCGCCGCACGAATCCTGTAGCGCCATCTGCGAGAACACAGTATTTTTTATTGTCGCGCTGTGGGTTGTGGTCAAATATATTTAGTGGAATAATGAGCAAATTGGAGGCTTAACCAATGTCTCAGATACCACATCGATCGTGACAGGTATTTCCGCTCAGCCTTCAGGTGATCACAGGTACAGGCAATAAGTCAGTCATTGCACTGGCGTCAGCTGTTTTCGGCATCACGCGGATAGTACCACGGGTATGGAAGCAAATTTTCATCTGGTGACAGCCATGTCACCTGCGCGGTGTATCTATACCTCTCATGGCTCCATGATCAGCAAAGTCGCTCCTAGCGGCCGGTAAAAATTATACTTTCTTCTAAAGGCGATTAATTCTGCACCCACTGGTGCTGAATCATTTGTACCGTTCAGTATTGTGCTATACTTAAAAAAAATGATAAAAAAAATAAACAAACTTATTTTTAAATCTTCAATCCTTCAGCAGTTTGTTATTGACCTCTGTCGCAGGTGTTTTCAGGCTACTTTATTCCTAGGGCCCTCAGGAATACTTAATTTGTTTCTGTCGACATCTAGATGAGCACTTCCGAATTCTAGCGAATTATGCTCGAGCATGTCTTCAAATTTATCACATCTGCGCATGAGTCATCACTTGGGTTATACCTCATTTGCTGCGCGCTATAAGACACCCGAATTTTATTCGAAGAGTTGGGTGCTGCCTTTTTAATCATAATAATATTTCTTGCTGATTTGGCTTTGGCTTTTTCCGTGGGAAAATGAAGGCTATTAGTTCGAGTTTCGAATATACTTATAAAATACCTAAACATACTATGACGGTCCTATTAGTCAGAATACTAGCTGCTCCGGAACAATGATTCAATCATTACAATAAAATAAGCAATAACCGCATAGTTAGCGATTCTTTATAAAAAACAAAACGGGTTTAGTCAGTGCTATTACACAAAAACAAAGGCTAACGTCGCAATAACACAATTTAACTATAGAAAATGCAACAAATCAGCATTTCAGCAAATCCATCTTCAAGTTCTTAAATGTGGGCAAGGACATTGATGTTTTCGCTATTAGAGGCACGAACTCCAGGAATTAAATAGCTGCAAAATATAATGTCGTTTTTTTCATAATTACTAAAAACTTTCGAAAGTAAAAAAATTGTTATTTGCTGCAAATCTGATAGAGTTGTAGTTAAAAAGGAGTATGGGACCAACCTTGAATGGAGGGTGTGATTTAATAACTTGAAGAACATGATTCCAAACCATAGTCGGTTATTTTCGTTCTGTTGAAATAATCCTGTTAACATTCTCGAATTTGCAGTCTCAAAACATGCAGGACTTTTAATTTCTTAGTACTGTCTTTCCATATCTTTGATGCTATCTCTTTTTCTTCGACTTTGAGTCAACGTCCTTTCTGTGCAAACACATATTGCAGAGCGCTCATCGCTTACAAAGCGAGAGTCCAGTGCATGCGCGTTCCCATGTACCGCCCGACTGGTGGTTTTTTCCTTGGCGCCTCACGTTAATATCATCTTTCTGCTTTATTTATAACTATGACTGAACCTATCCCTTGGGCGCAGCCCGACCAAAATAAGAACAGGGGTCCTCTCCGGTTGCTTCAAGAGAATGGTTTGGTTTGGTTTGTGGGTTTTAACATCCCAAAGCGACTCAGGCTGTGAGAGACGCCGTAGTGGAGGACTCCGGAAATTTGAGCCACCTGGGGTTCTTTAACGTGATTTGCATGACTTCATACAGTATGCCTCATAGCAACTGTGCGAATTATTAAAATATAAAGTGCAGAATAGAATTTTGTGCCACCTTTTTTCCAAACACCTCAAAGTACTTCCCTCTTACCTATTCTGCTCCTATAGGACAATGCCTCAGTACTGTGAGATTTATTAAGCGTTACGGGTTGGAGATGTTTTCGCACTTTTATATGGGTATCTAGTATTTAATTTACTCTTACCACTAATATTTGTATTCTGCTATATCAGGCACCTGATGGCATTGTGTTGAAAGCGCCAGACTACTGCTGCGAGAGCGCCAGCTCGCTTCCCTCCTGAAAGCTACCCGTTGCGTGTATTGATTCGTCAGCACCATTAAATGGAGCTTGGAGCTGGCGCCCTCTTTCAGTACGGCAGCAAAGGTCTCAGAGCTCCGGTTCGTCCTACCTCCGACAGGAGCAGTGTAGCCAAACATTGAAGGCGCTATCTGGACTTCCTTCCTCAAGGCTATCTAGAACGCGTATCGATCCACTCACGAAAGGTAAGGCGCATTGAGGTTCATCTATTAATCTAAATAGCTGCACTAGCGAGGAGTAGCGATTAAAATACGGAATAAATAGAGCTGTACATAAGCTCATTATTGGAGCCAGGTGTATTGGCCACGGTGTAACGACATTTTAATGTTATACCCGAGGCCGCTAACCAAATCTTATCCGCTCCTCGTCGTAATTTTTTTGAATACCGCGAGATGACGACAAGAGACGAAAGCTGATATAAATAGCGGGGTACTCTTATTATTCTGCTGCACAATGGTGAAGGCTTCTGTGCTCACAGACGGACTAAGAGATATTAAACATGAATGGGCACACAGGGTCTAGCAGAAAAGTGACAGTTCGAGCGGAAATCAGAAAGAACATTAATTCAACCACTTTCGAAGGCCAGAAGGGACGAAGACTGCGCGCGCAGTCTCTTCGGAAAGCTCGGACGGACAAGTCAACAGCATCTGTAGACGCTTCACCAAACATCAAATACACATATGCGGCAGCGAGAATGAACAGAATGGGAAGAATTTGAACACTGAATAGATGCCAGCAATATCTATAGTGGAGACTGAAAAAGCTGCTGTTGCAAGCGCAGCCGCCTCAAATGGAACGAAATTCCTTATATTGGGCTCAATTTCAGCAGTAAAAGCGACCAGTAGGAGAGTACTGCAGTGGAAACCTAAATGAAGAAGCGCGTACCAAGTACCCTTGGGTCCTAGCCATGATATAGAGCTGCTACAGTACCACGATAACCATTCAGTCTCAACGCACACATGGTCCCATTTGATCCAAGGAAACCGCTGCGCAAATGTTCCGACAGTATGAAGAGAAGAGGCTCACCGTCTCTATACTTTAGTATGATATATGCTGTATATGTTGTGTATCTTTATAGTTAAGAATAAAATGATTGACGTAGATTAGGAAAGCCGGATGCATATACACATTCCATCCGTCCTGCACACCACAGTCAATTTGTTCTGAAATGAAATGATGTGTACAGTAATTAGAATCATTCGCGCTACTAAATATGCACTTTAGACAATTAAATGCAGTTTGCAGGTTTGAAGAGCACCTTCAGAAACCAATATTCCATTGAGCAGTGCAAAGCCCTTCAGTATTTAAGTCACCTTGACGTGTTACACAGAGTGGCTAATCTTGTGGATGGTTACATGGCAGCGAAGTAAGACTGGCTGAGCTGACCGCTGAAGACAAGGAAACACTGAGACAAAAGTAAGGAAACACTGAGACTAAAGTATGACGTTTTCTTTTCTTGAGCTCAAAAGGAGTCATGTGTTCCTATGGCGAAAAGTTGAATTTTGATTGAAACTTCCGTCTACATATAGCAGAATCTCTTGAATAGGGACAGTGTAACCTCCATGCCGGTGCCACACTTCCTTGTAGACCATTCGATGCGCTGCCCCTATCCCTTTCCTGAAGAAATTCAGGCCACCTTATCCACTGTAGCCCCCAAACCTGACCATGGATATCGTCACGGAGTGGTGGCAAGGCCGATGACAACAAAGGAGGAGCATGGGAGTTCACTGAAGAAACTCCTTATTGGGCTGACTTGCGCCCGCAAAAGAACCAAGTGAATTAGCGGCGATGATAACAACAAACGTGTTCATCGGTCGCCGAACAAAGAAACCTCGTGGCACGCGCCAACGCTCAATTTAAAGGCGGCAAGGAAACATCGAGTAAAAGCCGCTGACCGTGACTAGCGTAATCTGGACCTGGAACACACGCGAGTGGCTGGATTCCCCTCGATGCATCTTGCGCGGCAAAGAAAATGCTAAAGCAGCATCTCGCGCCAACGAGCATAAACAAAAACAAAAGACAGAATCGATCCTCGCGCTAGAATCACAATGATAAGGCCGCATGCGGGCGGCTGTCAAAAAAAGAACAAATGAAGAACTCTTTCATTCGCGGCAATACATGCAATTTCACAAACTGGCGTAGTTTCAGCATAATTAAACCGAGTCATATATGTGAAAGCTTTTGCGCACAGTTGGAAGCTCAAGGAGAGGAAATACAAGTAGTGGGCGGAGTAATCGGCGTAGGCGATAACTACGACGCTTCGTACTTGCTTCCCACGAGGGATTCCTTGGTTAGAGTCCACTGCACTCCAATTGTGTTTTATAAACCGAAAGCCTTTCTGCTTCATAGGCTGCGGGAATATTCGCAGAAAATGTTCGCCGAAAATGTTCGCAGGAAATGTCCGCAGGAGGTTTTCGCACAAACTAACATCTGTCTCCACCGAGGTACGACCGACCTAGCTGATCAGGCAAACCACTACGCCATGCCGGGCTAGCGAGTAGCCGATCATAATTCTCGTTTTCTAGCGTGACGATAATAGCAGGGAGGACAATCACACTGCAGTTAATGATAATGATGGTAGTAGGGATGACAATGACTGTGCATTTAGTTGATAATATAATAGCAATGGGATGACTGGATCCGATTGGTTGAAGCATTCTCTCTTCTAACGGGTGGACAATAAAAGTCCTAGACAAGTCCTGACCGTGGCGGAGTCTATCCCGCTTGATTCCGTTCTTTCAGCGGTAAGGTTCACTCAGCAGCAGGAACTTTATGAAAGCGAATAAGAGCACCAAATTAAACGCCCTCCTGCTGTCGTTACTGGGGCGAAATTGTGCTAGCTTTCTAATCGACTTCATTTTTCATGGCCGACAAACGGCCTAATTGTAAATATGTTTTTACTATATATTTTGTAATTATGTACATTTATTAATAGAGAAAAAAGTTATTGCGGCGCAATAGATTAGCGCATTTTGGAAGCCGAAGACAATGTTTCGAATCCCCTTTGTGATATTTTCTTTTAGTTTCTATACTGAAATTTTACAACAAGCATCCAAACCACATTCCCTGGGAGTGTGTTGCCTTTTAAGTTGCGTTATGAAATGCTTTTGAATCTAACCAGCTGTAAAACCACAGGGAAGCACAGCTAGGAAGCAACATTCTATTTTAGGGTGCGGCAACAGTGACGGATAATGCAATCAACTGCACCGAAATTATCTCAGATTCTGCATGGACGTGTGTTATCTTTTAAGTAGCGTTCAGAAAACGTTCTGAGCAGAATCAACTAGCTGGTACACGACCAGGGAGGAGAAAGAAGTCGTTGGACGGTGGACCCTACCCAACTACGAGTCTGTCCCACGATGGCATCAATGGCACCAACACCATCTAGCTTGATAGCCTTCTGCTAGAGTGCTATACTTCTGCAGTTGCCAAGATGATCCTTTGAGGTCCCTACAGCCCTTTTGTTCTACTGTACTCTCCACTGGCGACCGCACTGCTTCCTTGCGATTATCTCAGAGCAAAACGCAGCGTCTGCGGCAAGGTAGTCCCACTAGGGTGGCTTGGTAGGATCACCTAGCAAGTCATAACTATTTAATGATAGTAGTGATGAAAAAGAAAATGACGATGTAGTTACTCAAAACTGTCGTGTAAATTGGCTTGCACCATTTCCGCTTTTGAAATAATTATGCCTTTAGTGGTCCCAACCTCATATAATGGTTACTCTTTCGTTTCTTGTGCAATAAATGTGCTGATGTATAAGTTATGAGAGAATGTATTAGCTGCGTAGACTGCAGTAGCCAGAAGAAGAGATAACACAAAATATAGTCGGAAGAAATGGTTATTTGCACATCGAAGGAGGCATTTCAAGACAAAATATGCCTCCACTGTTACAAACTGCGTATAGCAGCTCTCTCCGCAATACTTGCGCAGTATAGTCGAGACAGCAGTCGGGACACTGTTTTCGAGTTTTTTTACACACAGTTATGAAAATTGCAACACATGCTGACATGTTCTGAAATTGAATGATAATGTTTCATAAATCACATCTGCGCGTATATATGCTCTAAGGCTTTTAATATCTAACGACGAATTAAATGTAGTGATTCTTGGCGAGTAATACATCAACGTTTGAACTGAAAGGCTGTGGGAACCTCTAGGAAAGCAAAAACGAAACAAGTCGGTGTACAAGCCACAACGGTTTTAAAATCATTTCGTCTAACAACTAGAAAAAATTTTTTCTAACGTAACATAAATACATATGTCCACCTTCAACACTAACTCCAGGTAAACCTAAAGTAAACGGCAAAAAAAAAAAAAAAAAGACGATTGGAGAGCAGTTTGTCGCTCGTTGAATAGCAAACAGTTGCCTGTTAGGTAAAAATATATTCGCGCTAAAATCGGCAGTTTTCGGTTATAAAGAAGTAAAGCTGAGCTAATTAGCAAAAAACAATTATACACTGTCTATAGCGGAATGCGCTCGTCTTCGTTATTTTTGTGTGGCGAAGCAAAGCGGGATATTTTCCTCGGGGTGTAGAACCTTGCTACTCGATACAGTTCAATTGAATATAATCGTGAAGTCCAAGACACAGAAAGTTGGCTTCCCATCTACTAACAAAAAGGCAAAACATATAGTGCGTCGTCCTATTACAGAAAGCGCATTTATCTGACCGCACGCCCAGTGGCATTGTATCTGTTGCGCGTGACCGTCACTTTGTTCACCATACCGAGCACATTGTGGCATTGGGCACAGGCGCGTTCTTCGCGCAATCGAAGACTTCCCGGAACTGTGACGACTGAGCGGCGGGCATGTTGCAGCGCTGTGGATCGTCGGCCGTGCACATCAACAAGCAGCTGTCGATAAACAGCAATCGCTCTTGGTCGCCTGGCACAAACTGTTTCTCCTGCTGTCGCCCAAGCGCTCGTAGTGCCGCACCGATCGCAATTACGTCGGCCATGCGTGAAGAATAGAATTCCGCCGAACGATTGAGTTGCAGACACTGGCTAAGGATTTCGATGTGTCCCGCCGTCTCCACGTCTTCCTTGTCCGGCAGCCTCTGCATGCCAGTCAAACCAAGGCTGTGCAGAATGGCACGGATGATCGCCACACCGAGGAAGTTGTAGTTGACCGATTCGACATCGCCGTAGTTAAACAACGGCGGGACCAGAGTGATGGCGGGAAGGTATACGATGTTGTTTCCGGTGAGCACGTTCGGGAACGCGGAAAGCAGAGGAGATGACACCTGGGTGCGTGTCAGTGACCAGCCCCAGGCGGCGCGTACAGCGGCCTTGTAATCGTTAGCGAAGCTGCCAGTATTCTTTGGCAAGTAAGAGTAGTATTTGTTGATCTCCATCATACCGGATGTGCCCACCGGTATACCACGCACAAGCTTGAATTTCTGGAGGCGCTCCATCATCTGCGCTCGTTGTCTTGCTGGAAGCCACTTCGCCTCTCTCAGAGAGGTCGCCATGAAGTCTTTGACTTGCTGAAGAAAGGAGGTTTGTTTGGCCTGAGATTCGACACTGCGGCTAATACGTATGAATGGAACGTGTGCCGCCAGTCCAGACACTCGCTCTACACAGTCGAAGCAGCCATTAGTGAGCGTCTTCTCCTCGAGCTCGGTCAGAGAAGTACACACTAATCTGTGTCGGAGAAACTCCCATGCCAGATACTCTTTGATGTTCTCGGTCTGTAGAACTAACATCAAGAACGGTAGGAGCATCGGGTTGGCTACTTCAATTTCATCCCCCTCATTGTAGGTTGCTGTTCCGACCTGGCTGATTTCCGTGATAAGAATAGCCGAGCTGAGTCCGTACTTGTCGAGCTCCTTTAGATCCATCACCTTGGGATCATAAACGCGCAGTTTTCCTGCCTTCTTCCACAGCACGTGTACCTTGTCCAGGGCTCTCAAGATATTTTGCGTTACATTTGATCTCCACGTTGACTCTTCGGGGTCATTCAGTTGTGAGCGACGTTTACGCTGTCGGCTGGGCGCTTCACGGTTTTCCGAAGTTTGCAAAAACTGCTTGTTCACTTTAAGCTGAAGACGCCGCTTGTGTTCTCCGCGCATTGGAGCGGCGTCGAGCCAGAAAAACGCACCATCCTGATATCGGGCTGCTAGACGTGTCGCAAGCTCTCCGGCACTGTCTTTAGTGTCAATATAAGATTTAAGCTCACTGACGTCCACGTTCACACGCATGCCCTCCGTGTAGACTTCGCGTCGTGTGCTTTCACGGCATTCCTTGTACAGGGCAGCGGCGGTGTCCACGGCGGACGACTCAGCATCACCCCGTAGCCTCCAGGCAGCCAGTGCATCGGCAGCGAGCGAGCGCAGTAGACCCCTGAGAACGCTTTCCATAGACCGTCCATAACACACTCCCTCGCCGCACACAAAGCCAGAGAGACTGGCACACGGTGATTTGTTCCCACTTCCCATGCAAGACGAGATTAGCTCCTTATAGCGCTTGCAGATCGTAGAGTTGCAGTCCACAGCCGCTAGGAGATCGACGCCGGGGCTCGGAGACGGTGTGGGAACATTGTGTCTCCGTCCCCAAAAGCTCTCCATCAGTAACGCCAGGCCCGTAACTGCGACGAAAATGCCAATGGCGATCACCGTGGCCACGAACCAGCGCTGGAACTCGATATCGTTGGCGAAGTCGAAGGTGTGCCCTGATGACGCCGGCGTCAGCGGCGTCACGTTGGACTGCACACAAGCACGACGGGGTGCATACATCAGTGTTCTCAGTATAGACATCCTTAAATTGACTATTTGCTAGCTTCAAATGCACTCGCTACAACTCTTGGGCATTGCACAGCGCTCTCACGAGACACAGAGTCCGACAGAACAACGCCATCATGTCATTTCGCAAAATTTAACTTTTGCTCTTCAAATATTTAAGTTACTTTTACTCTAACATCAGTAAAAGTCCAAAACACACGTGAGAAAGTGATGCAACAACATGCACTTAAGTTGCCTCTTTAACAGGATTGATACCAACGACGCTTCTTGGCCTACATTTTTTACTCTCTATCAAACAATGCAAGGCAAGAACAAAAACCTTGTTTTTTAAGTTGCACATCGGAACCTTGCCATTGAAAATATTTTTGGATGGAAAGAGATTATTCGTACCTTGATGAAAGCACTGTTTAATATGCAGGAATCGTACCTTGATGAAAGCACTGTTTAATATGCAGGAAGCCATAAACAATAGACCATGCTGTTTACAATGTTGGAAAGAGATTTTTGCGATGTATTGCAAAGAACGCCAATGAATGATTTTCCGCTGGACTTGTATGGTATGCGGTACTTATGCGTAAAAGTGAGGTGGGGTACCATTTGATTTAATCATACTCATGCGCCTCCACTGTATATGACGCTCAAGAATGACTAGTTTGCCTTTGTGATAAAGACGCACGACCTGACCGAATTTATTTTCGCGAAAGCCTAGACCGGTTTTTGGCGATACAGAAAGCAGCTGCTGAACCTCCCGAGTGGATCTCAAGACTATACAGCCTTTGTTGTGTATCCGCGAATTTCAGTGTGATGAAGCCACACTCACGCTGGTTGATCATGATGCTGTCGTGTGTAGATAGCCCTTTGCGTGCGTTTCGTTGATTTCGTTTTAATGAAATGCTATGTGTCAAAACCAGACAATAAAGAAAAAACACATTTCTTGGTATATGTGCTGCGTACCTGCCAGGCATGTAGAGGGCCAAGGTTCGAACCCCTGTGACGACAGATTTATTTGGATTACTTGTTTCCTGAAATACCCTTTCGAGAAACCTCCTCGGCCATTCTGAATTCGTTTAGACCCTACTCTACCCTGATAAAGAGCATTGCTAGTTGCCCCTCAATAATGCACACCGTCCAATCACAAACCCATGCACTGCGACCCGTTTTACCCCGCACGTCACCCGAAAACATTCAAGCAAATTATGTGTAGTTCCAGTTTTTCATTTTTTTATTATTAGACACTGTGTTTGTTCTCCCCATCTTCTCGCTATCGCTGTCGCTTCCTGTAGATCTTTACATCAGGCTCCCGGCTTTCCAAATCCCAGACGCCTGTAACGCTAGCAAGAACCTCCCTCCCTCTTTCATTTTGTGTTTCGTTATAGCGCAGCCACTATAATTAGGGCCACTGGCATTTGAGTACGCTAATTCCTGGATGAAAAGCTGACGACCGCTTGTTCGACATGCAAAGCAGTGAATGTCTTGCGCACACAAGCGCTTAACCCGTGCACATCTGCACGTCTAAAAGCCACCAGCGAACAGAGACTGACCTGTAGTTTCATAGGAACGACACGGCCGAGTCACCCTCCCGAGTTCTGAGACCGGAACAGAACAGCGGATGGCGACCACGCGGAAGGATTCCAGTGGTAATCCTCGGGCGCAGGAATCCGCTCGCTCCAACGACGAGTCTTCTTCTGGGGCTTGGAACGAGGCTCGCACCCGCGCTCGAGCCAGTCAGCCTTCTTCCTTGTCGCATGAGTTATGAGGCGCTTGATTTATATTTGACGCAGTCATTTCGTCTACTCATAGCTAACAGTACTGTTATCGATACCTCCTCGCGTCTATTCTTGCCAAAAACACTACACAAACCGAAAAACAAAATGCCCCACCACGGTGGTGCAGTAGTAAGGCGCCCGATTACTGTGCTGGAGCACCGGGGTTCGGTCCCCACCGCCGACGGCTCCGTTTAAATGGAGGCGAAACCAAGTGGCGGACGTGTGCTGTGCAATGTCAGTGCACGCCAGAGATCCTCAGATGGTCGAAATTATGCAGGAGCCCTACATTACGGCACCCCTTTCTCTCCTTCCGCTTTCACTCACACCCTCCTCCTTTCCCTAGCAGCGCGGTGAGGTGACCACAGAAGAAGTGTAATATATACTGCGCCTTTCCTTGCCTGTGAACCAATTGTCATTATTTATTTAAACCACACAAAATTACGTCTTACTTTTCCTTTCAACGACTGACTGGAAACTTGTGGTTCGCGTCACCATGCTTTGTTAAAGAGGTGAAAGAAAAGAAGTAGGCAAAATATATGTGCGTATATTACGGGTTCGTGTAAACGAAGAATGCAGCGTTCTTAGCTTGCTGGCCAAAGAGCACCCCGGAAGTTTAGGATGCAACTTTCATATTGAGAGGATGCTCCTCAAATTTCCGTTGCACTCGCTAGTCCGAAGGGGGTGTCGATGCCGAAACGCATTAAATGCATCGCTATCCACTACTTTCATGGTCGTTTCCTACTGCCAATTTCACTCCTTTTTAAAAGCAGCAATATCAATTCAATATGAAGTTTTTGAATGCCAACAGGTTATAAATTTGTTACCGCTCCACCCATTCAGTGGGCGAGCTACTCGCTCATCTCAGATTTTGGCGACCTAACTACCAGGATTTCTTTTTTAGAAAGCACGGTCGGTACAGTGCTTAAATACAGCGCCAGCATAGCCATGGCAACAGCGTGTGAAAGCCATTCATGCTTATTGTCACCACTGCGCATAGCCACCGTTCGCTAATACCACTGTAAGGAGCCCTGTTTCAGTTCCCCTAGGGTTCTTGGTGATCTTCGCTGACCGTCCATACAAGTAAACTTCCGCATTAGTTTGGCGCCCTCATGTATTCATTGCGCTAGATTTGGGTGCATGGATCGTGTTCATTCCTAGATTTGGGGGAAAGCAGGAGCCTCCAGTGGGGCAGCTTTGTACATCCCGGAAAGCATTATATTTTTGTCAGGTTACAACCGTTGGTAACGGCAATGACGGCCTACAACAGGTACAACCTCCGGTTGCAGGTAAGCTCCCACCTCAAACAGAAAGAACCTACCACGCCCAGCACCATAGCCACCCTCCACCCTCTAGAATATAAAGGCCCGCCATGTGACTGATCCTACCAATCGATTGTCAGAAAATTTATCTATGACTCGAACATTTGAAGCAGACATCGTGAAATATACGTTCGGACACATGTGCAGTGTGTGTGAAGGACGTGGCCGCGCGTTACTATACTGATCACCGACCCGTCTTTCTGTCTGTGCGTGAAATAAAAAAATGCGTGACGACCAATGTCTATTCACTGCTAATCAATACAAACTCCACAATAGGCTCTGAACATGCCGAAATCAGAGCAAGGTAGCTCCAGCTACGTATTTCCTGGCGTAGCCGAGTTAAGCAACTGCTTTTTTTTTTTTTTGGTTAGTCGTGTCGCGAACTACTGACGGCCTGAAATCCCTTGAATAAAGAAAGAGCTGATAGAGGACAGAGCAACCCACCTAAATAGGCATTGAAAAAATTTGAAACCTCAGTATAAAACATTCTTTCCTGGAAAACATGGCCCAGAAGGAACCGACATAAGCTCTGGTGCCCCTTCATTGCATGGAAGGGGGTGGGGGAGGGGGGGGGGAGGGGAGGGGGGACGTAGGGTTTACATGGTCGCTCCTAAAAACTGCATCAGCCATTCAAATTTCCGCGCCTGCAACCCATTACCACAGCCTGTTCCCTCGAGCGTTCTTGTAGTGCCTCAGTGGTTGCCTGCATAGGTGCAACGCGCACATGAATACGGGGGAGATGAGGGGGAAAGAAAAGACAAGCAGACCGAAGCGTAAGAACCGGCTCGCTGTGTCATCGCCGATGTAGCAAATCATGGTTTCATGGTTCAGTGTAGGTCAACGTTCTTCGATATAGAAAAACATTGGTGTAGGTCCGTTATATTTCTAGGACTCCTATCCGTACAAGTTATGAAGAGAAGACAACCTTGCATGCAGGAAGCATGCTTCGTGTTTTGGTTTGGAATGATGCATGCTTGGTTCATTTATTTTAGTGTTCTGGGAAGTACGCACATAAGAACACCCAAGCCGATCTTTGCATTCATAGGTACCGTCGCTCAGACTGGCTAAGCTGTTTTATGAAGTCATTAACGCGAGTGGCATTGATGACATGCTCAGCTGGTGCTATAGTTACCTACATCCAGCAGCCTGTACCCAGTTGTTGTCGTAGCAACTACGGGCACCCTGTAGCACATCGAGTTCGAAGCTCGTAGCATCAAAAAATTACGAGCAAGAATTTTGTGGCAAGCTTGCGTAAAAAAAAAAGAAAAAAAAAGAATCTGGCAGGTGGCACGTGACAAGACCGATCGACTGATTGGTTGACGGATTGTGCGACGTCCCGAAACCATATTGCATCACCGAGTTGGCATGAACTGCCAGCTAAGGCAGCTCCTTTTATAAGGAAGGGTGCGATGAGAGGACTTGACATTTGATTTGCCCTTCGACCTTGACCTAAATCATAAACCAGCCAAGTACTTTTCAGATACTGCAATTGCTTCTCCTCATTTTTCTGCCTCGAAACTTGCTTTAATTTACTTTATTCGTTGTTATTAATAGATGAAGTAGCCTAATAGTAAGGCTCG
This sequence comes from Amblyomma maculatum, assembly GCF_055883805.1. Taxonomy (NCBI): domain Eukaryota; kingdom Metazoa; phylum Arthropoda; class Arachnida; order Ixodida; family Ixodidae; genus Amblyomma; species Amblyomma maculatum. The sequence goes on along the minus strand of NC_139344.1, from coordinate 370,942,565 downwards.
TGTGGCATCAAAACCTACCTTATGGTGCCACAGTTACTCACCATTCAGATTTTCAGTCGTCATTCCGCCTGTTTTAAATGACACAGGTTACAGGTGCTTTATTTTAATAATCAGAAAAAAGGCACAGATTTCAATGTTAGAACGCATTTTTTTTTAAAGAGAATCGAGCGGCTCCGAGAAGACCTAAACTACGGTTTCTTTAGCTATGAAACCTATGAAACCACGGCCGCCCAATGGAGGCGCACTATAGCATTGATCCTAGTTCGCTATAGCCGTGATGAAACAGTATCGGCAAGAAGAGGCGACTAGCGCCCTCTTTTGACTCTCCTTCCAAGAGCGCTACCATCGACTCAGTACGTTTCCGACAGGGCGCGCTGCGTATCCTGGAACAATAGGGTGCCTAGCTGGCATCGAGGCACCCTATGGAACAATATGTGACTACTAGTGTACCTCCTTCCAGCGTTGGACATTTGAGGCATTTTACGAAAACCAATTAGCTCTTCTTTCTCTCTTTCAACCTTGAATATCACCTTCCTCTCTTTCCTTACGGCGCGGTTAAGGTGTCCATAGAGCAAGTGTAACAGTTACTATCATGCCTTTCCCTTCTTGTGAACCAATTTATTTATTTGTCCAGGCAACGCCTCTAACAGAGGCAAAGCACTTTAAACTGCCAGCCAGGCGCTCTAGCAGCCTTGCTGTTCTAGCGATCCTCTTCACCACGTCATGGATTGTTATTGATTTTATTGATTTTATAGGAAGGGAAAGGCGCGGTAACTGTCTCACTTGTTTTCTGTGGACACCTCAACCGCGCCGTAAGGGAAGAGAGGAAGGTGGGAGTGGAAGTGGAAAGAGAGAAAGAGGAGCCGTATTGGAGGGCTACGGAGTAATTTCGACCACCTGGGGATCTTTAACGTCATGGATTAGGACACAGTGAGGGGAAAAGCGGGGGAAAGAGGAATGAGAAGGGCAAGGGTACTTTTATTCAGTTAACGCGAGGCCGCATCTACGTCATAGAGATCAGGGTGTTATAGTATTTAGGAAGGGATGAACATTGGCGTTTGTGAAAATTGGGGGGGAGTAAGGAGAAAAGGGCGCTGCCACATCAAGTGTGCGTCAGACTTCCAATCACCGGAGAAGACTTCCAATCACCGGGAAGATCGGGAAAAAAACCTATTTTTCGAAATACAAGATTTACATCTACGGGGACTTCAATCTTCCTAAGGTCGATTGGTCCACTGGTTTGGTAACTTGTGACTGCACAGCAACTCGAGAAAAAGCCGAATGTTTATTCGATTTTAATTTCCATGGTTTACATCAATGCAATGCAATGAAGAACTGCGCTGGAAACATTTTGACCTAATTTTATCTAATGTGCCTCTTTTTGGCGTGCGGTGCGCGATCCTCTTGTTCTGGTAAACATATATCATTGCCCGTTTACCTTGTCATTTTTTTTTTTGTCTTTTCGTCCAGTGCGTAAGATGGTGCCAAAAAAATTTAGATGCGCGTATGGCAACTACCTTAGGCTGTACAATTATCTTCAGGCCTACGACTGGTCAGAATTGCTTGAGATTGCGGATGTAAAGACAGGCGTTGAGCTACTTACATCAGTTGTACAAGGTATAATGAAAAAAATGTATACCACGCCGTAAATCGAAGTGATTTCCTTGCAGGCTTTCGCGCGATTCGAGATATTACTTGAAGAAAAAAACAGGAGTATCACAAACTCTACGTGAAATCAGGAAGTGAGTATTGGTACCAAAGATATTCATTGTGCAAACAATTGTGAAAAACACTGATTGCACGTGATGAGGCCGAGTACCACAAATGAATAGAACTTTAAAAAGGAACCGAAAAGTTTTTGGGATCTTGTGCGCAAGCAAAGAAATGATAAGGTTAGCGCTGCTGTGATATAGGCGCGCGATGGTATCTGTTTTAAACCTCAAGATGTGTGCAAAGCTTTTTCTGATCACTTCAGCTCTTGTTTTGTGCTATATGATAACACAACTGCTATTATCACTTTTGAAGACAGCGCTGACTGTTTGGCTTATGATAATGTCACCGAGGATGAGGTTCTTTCGGCGATTCAGAAAATTGAGCCATAACTTTCAACAGGAGTTGATGAAATTCCCAGCCCTCGTAATCAAACGATGCGCTGACATTTTTGGCCCTGTTTTGGCGCATTTGTTCAACTTGTCGTTTCGAACTGGTGTTTTTCCTTGTCATTGAAAATTGTCGGTAGTTGTTCCTGTATTCAAGTCTGGTGATGCTTGTGATATGAACAACTTTCGACCTGTGTCACTGATATGTTATTTTGCGAAAGTTTTTGAAACGACTATGTACGAATGCATGGGCTAATACTTCAAACAGAAGATCTCAATTCTGCAGCACGGTTTTTTAAAAGGTCGATCTGTGGAAACAAAATTATACAGCTTTCTTGATTATACTGTCCTACGTGTATTTAATCGCGGTCAGGTAGATGCAATCTACTTTGACATGACTAAAGCTTTCGATATGGTTTCCCACGAGGTACTTCTGATGAAGATGGAAAAATGCGGACTTTGCCCCAGGTACTGTGTCTCAAAAGCTACCCTGGCAGCCGCCGTAACATGGTATGATAGGTTTGAAGCACTTCCGCTCAAAGCCTCTAAGAAGTTACCGTGATAAAAAGCGTTCAGTTATTATTATTATTCCCAGGCTTTGAGCGGAAGTGCTTCCAACCAACCAATCACAGACCGTTCCCAAACAACGCCAACTGATCGCAGTTCTGTATTACCGCCCCTGGGGATCCAAGGGATGGAGGTTCGATTCCCGGATGGATACAAATTGCTTTTTTAATGAGGAGGAGTCGCACACTTCATAAGCGTTGCTAAGCGACACGGGCAGAGCTTGGTGAGGGGGCTGCGCATTTGGCCTTGGCTCTGACGACACGGCATACGACACGCGAAGCTCGGCTCTGACCCTCCTAGCGAGGTTTTTCGCTTCAAACACCTGCACCTCACCAAGTGACGTCACTCGGCGAGCTCGCGCATGCGCAGCTGTGGCTAAAAGTGATCACGTGCACGCCAGACCCGGTGTTGACTAGCCTGTAGTGAGGCTTGTGATTGATTGAATGTCCTTTATTGAATGTGAAGGCTCATGGCCATGGATGGGGAGAAAGGGGAGTAGACAGAATCTTCATTGTTTAGGTCGTCACTCAAATCACATTGCTCTAACCAGGCCACTAAGCCAGTCATACTTGGCAAATATCATCTGTGTGTTGGCATAAGTTTCTAGAAGGTAACGGTAGTTCAGGCGGTAAGGTTTGATCTCGGAGCGTCCAGTAGAAAAATCAGGGCAGTCCCAGAGTAGATGAGATATGCCGCCGCGCGTTAGTTTTACAATGGGTGCACATAATCATTTTCTCTGTGTACTGACGCCAGCGGGCCATAATACGTGGCGCGTAAGCCGCATGGGCAATGAGCTTATTCAAAAAGACTTCTTGACTTCGGGTGAGGTGGGCTTTTCTCGTAAAAGGTGGATCTGATGTGGCCTCTTGCATTCGATGCTGACTGAGGCTACGAAGAATGGTCCAAATATAGTGCATAAGTGCAAGAGAAAGGGTGAGTTGCTCGCCCAAGGTCGAGTAAGGATTAATCAAGGGGGATGGGGAAGTAAATGTGTACATCCCAACTGCCAAGGCAGCCGCGGCGTGTGCCGCCGTATTGCCCCCTGATTCGTCCGAGTGACCTGGTGTCCAGTGAATAGCGACAGTTCTGGTCGCGAGTTGGTGGCGTTTAAGGAGGCGCTGTATGGCCGCAGCTGTTGCATCTTGCGAACCCGGAGTAGCGATTTCCTTGTAAGCTTCATAGGAATCAGTAAGAATACGTATTAAACCAGTTTCGGTGCGAGGTACTCCTGACAAGGCTCCCCAAATCGCGAGAAGGAGGTGGAGGAAAAAAACATTTATTTAAACTCAAAACTAGGCACTGATGATTAGGTGGTCGTGTCCATTTCAGGCGGCCTCCTCAGTCCAGGATACCGGCAGCTGCTGCTATCCCGCGTGCCCGTTCGATCAGCCGTTGCTGATCTTGCAGGTGTGAGCTAGACAGAGCAGCTTCCCAAGAGGAGACGGTGAGGTGGGGAATGGGCGGGAAGCGAGGAGTTCCCTTGAGGTAGGTGGCAGGCATAAGCGCCTGAAAGAGAAGGGTTGTCATCGCATACCCAGCCCATAGATGCAAATTCGCTTGTAATCGATGTGTCGGTGTATATGTCAGTCGTATCAGGGATTCGCTCTTGTCGGTGATGGGCAGCGAGGAGCTCTCGGGGAATGATAAAATCGCGGTTTATAGGTCGGCGATGGAGGCGTGTGACTACTGGCATCTCCCAAGGGGGAAGAGATGCATATAGGGCTGGTGTTTTGTCGTTACGCTGATCATCCCAGGCCAGCAGGTGACGCCTTTGGACAGTGTTCTCTAGGCGTATTCGATGACGCGTCAGTTACTCGGTAGCGATGGTAGTGAGCGGTGGAAGAGCGGCCAAACGCGCAAGTTTGGCTATAGGAGTGTGCTTAGGTAGACCGGTAATAGTGCGTAGTGTTGCGCGATGAAGGCGTTCGACTTTAGCGAAGTCAGTCTTCGACAGTTGGAGGACGGGTGTACCATACAGGTTTTTCCTACCGCCGCTGCTCGGGCCATCGCACGGCAGGCATGTTGCCGCGCACCGCCGTGCCGGTTGGACAGGCGACGAATAGTGTGTAGCAGTGCTGGCCAAAGGCGCTGTAGCTGATGAACCCATTTCTGGGGACTGTTGCAGCTTGAGATGGGCAGGCCAAGAATGCGGATTTGCCCATTTGAGGAGGTGATGATGTTGCCTCCGATGTGAAGATGGATCTGCATACTGGGGTTGGTTTTATGTTTTCCGTCGATACTAATCAATTCTATTTTATGTGGTGCGAGTTCGAGGCCAATTTTGGTTAGTGTATCTTCAAGACAAAGAAGGGCTGCCTGAGGTTCAGTCTGCATAGAATATTTGACTACGTAATCCGCTGCCTCAGTCCAGACGGTAATATCATCGGCATGTGTAGCGAATCTTGCGCTTGTGCTGATTTCCAGATTCTCGGCAACGCGTGTCACGGCCAAGTTGAACATTATGGGTCCGAGAATAGAGCTCTAAGGTGCACCCTTATCCAAGTAATAGGTTTTGGGCACCCATCCCGGAGCTCTGCCATGTAGCTGAATGGGTCTAGATGTCAAAAAATTGCGGATCCAGATTTGGGCAGGAGTACTAGGAAAGCGTTTGGCGAGTTCCTCCAGGATAACCTCATGACGAACATTGTCAAAGGCTTTGTGTATATCGACAGCAAGGAGATAGTCAGGTAGCGCTTTACGATGAGCTCTATTCAGAACTCTTCGCAAAAGCTTAAGGTAGTCATAAGTTCCGAGGTTAGGGCGGAAGCCGGCTTGAGCTGGATGAAATCCAGGACTGACCTACTCAATGCCACCAACTCGCGATCAGAACTGTCCTTACTTTGTGGACCCCGGGTAACTCGGACGAATCAGGGGTCATTGCTGCGGCACACGCCGCGGCTGCCTTAGCAGGTGGGATGTTCACATTTACTTCCCCACCCCCCTTGCTTCATCCTTACTCGACCTTGGGCGGGCAACACACCCCTTCTTTTGCCCTTATGCACTATACTCGGACCAGACTTCGTAGCCTCAGTCAGCATCGCATGCAGGTGGCCACACCAGACCTACCTTTAACGCGAAAACCCCACCTCACCCGAAGTCAAGAAGTCTTTTTGAATAAGCCCATCTCCCATGCGGCGTGCACGCCACGTATTATGGCCCGCTGGCGTCAGTATACGGAGAAAATGATTACGTGCCGCCAATATACGACTCTAACGCGCGGCGGCATATCTCATCTACTCTGGGATTGTCCTGCTTTTTCTACCGTCCGAGATCAAACTCTAACGCCTGAACTACCGTTCCCTTCTAGAAACTGATGTTAATATACACATTGCGCATACAGGTTTAAAGATCCCACGGTGGTCGATTACTCCGCTGCCCTCCACTAGGACTCCTGTTTCTCCCTTCCCACTTTCATTCACACTTCCTTTCATTGCGGTGCGGTTCAAGTGTCCACAGAACAAATGTGACAGATACTGCGCCTTTCCTTTCCAGTGAACCAATAATATTAATAAAAATAAGAATATTAATGAAATATAATAATAATAAATGTTTCTAACTTTGTAGAATAAAACGACTGAGTAACTTTGACCAAATTAATCGTAGATTTCCACTCAAAAGTTAGGCCGATACCGCGCCTTTCTTTCCCAAAAACCAACTTAGGGTCCCATGGGACTGCAACTGGTAGGTCCCTGGCGTCGGCGGCGGGGGCTAGCCTGCCATTGGTGGTTGTACCTGTTGTTGGCCGTCATTGCATCCGCCACCATCGGTTACTGTGACGCGCGTATTTGTTCCGCTTTTTCTTGATTCTCTATTTTATCCTAGGGAGGCAGCGGAGGTGGCTCAGCTACAGAGCCGGTAGCAGGCCCGTGCATTTCCTTTTCCTTCTTCCTAGTCGCAACAACAATAACTTAAAAAAATTTGATTAGCGCAAACATAGCCATACAATGCTTACGCAAAAGTAATTGGCTCACAGGAAGCGAAAAGCGCTGTATCTGTCACACTTGTTACTGTGGGCACCTGGGCTGTGCCTAAAGGATGGGAGGAAGTTGGGAGTGAAAGCGGAAAGAGAGAAAGGGGAGTGGAGAGCTACGGTGTAATTTCGATTACGTGGGGTTCTTTAACGTACACTGACATCTCACAGCACACCAACGCCACTTAAGGGCCATTTGTTCAACCTAGACCAGCTACATCAGTGCAGCAATACTTTATTGTAAGTATAGGAGATTTCCTGCACTGGTGTTGCTGGCGTAGGTTAAGCAAATGGCCCTTTAATTCCTTCCCCTCACCGGAAACGCAGACGCCGGCGGTCTATGAGTCGCTTTGGGATGTTAAACCTTAAAAACCAAAACTGAGAGACGTACAGGGTCGTCCACTTCTAGCTATAACACAGACACTGCTTTCAAATCAACATTACGTACGAAACAGCCACATGTCGATGCAAATCGACGCACGCACACAGGGACCCGGATGTGCTGCTTCACATGGCCTGCCACTTAGCTTTATTGTGTGGCCGGTTCGAACGCAACAGCATTTTGAAGGCGGTGAGCGTGTTATAGCTAGAAGTGGATGAGGCTGTACATGTGTTGTGCGATGTCAGTGTACGTGGGGAGGTGGTGAAGGGTGGCAGGTCCTGGCCCTACGGGGCTGGGACAGTAGGTCAACGCCACTTGTGGCGGGGGCTAGCCAGAATGTTATCTGTTGTAGGCCGTCATTGCACCCGCCACTGCTCCGGTTCTTTATTTTCTTCTCTATTTTCTCTTCTGTTCACACGAGGCAGCGGTGGTTGCTCAGCTACAGAGCCAGTAGCAAGCCCGTGCATTTTAAGGCGATAGCCTTTAATGACTCCGGGGTGGTGCAGTGGTAAGACGGCCGACTACTGTGCCGGGGCACCCGGGTTCGAACCCGACCTCGGCGGCTGCGTTTAGATGGAGAAACGAAGAGGCGTCCGTGTGCTGTGCGATGCAAGCGCACGTTAAAGATCTCCAGGTGGTCGAAATTACTCCGTAGCCCTCCACTACGGCTTCTCTTTCTCTCTTTCCACTTTCACTCTCACCTTCCTTCCCTTACGGCGCAGTTGAGGTATCCACAGAAAACAACTGAGACAGTTACCGCGCCTTTCCCTTCCTATAAATCGCTCAATCGTGCTGTCGTAGACAAAGTGTGTGCCGTTTTTGCGGCGTTCTGATTGGCTGAGGCGAGATGCGTCCCTGCCATCTGCAATGCCACACTTCAACGAGCACCAAGGCACGCCAGGCGACATGAGCGATGGTATCATTCAAGCTCACACCTACCGGAGAATGTGATAGATACTGCGCCTTTGCTTTCCTGTAAACCAATTATATATAGCACTGCCACGAATGCCGACAAGACGCTAACGATGGGAGGCAAATTATTGGATAGAAAGGGTACGCTTTCAGAGACCCTCTAATTTTAAGGCGAAATCCTTTAATGGATCATACTGTCGTGGACAAAGTGTGTCCCGCTTTTGCGGCGGCTGTCACGTGGCGTTCCTTGGCTCGCGTTGAAGTGTGGGATTGCAGATGACAGGAACGCAAGACAATATGAGACTTCTGGAAGAAAGGCGCACTATCTGTCGCACTTTCTCAAATGCTTTCCGCCACCCCCCACCGACAAGTATGCGTTTGAATGGCACACCATCGCCCCTGTCGCGTGGCGTTCCTTGGCGCGCGTTCAAGTGTGGAATTGCAGACGGAAGGAATGCTAGATAAGACTTCTCAGGCTTTGTTGTTGTTGTTGTGGCTGTAGGAAGAAGGAAAAGAAAATGCACGGGCCTGCTACTGGCTCTGTAGCTGAGCCACCTCCGCTGCCTCGTGCAGACAGAAGAGAAAATAGAGAAAAAGAAAAGGAAGAGGGAAAGAAAGACGCGCGCCGCAACAACAGCCGTCGTCCACCACCGAATCGGTGGCGGGTGCAATGACGGCCTACAACAGATAAAAAGTTAGGCTTTCGCCTTTCACTACTTATAGTCGCTAAAGTCCCTCGTAATTTTTCTTTTCCTCCTTCCTACAGTCACAACAACAACAACACTGTACGTTAGATACCCAGGCGAAATTACTCCGCAGCCTTCCTGTGCGGCTCCTCTTTCACTCAATTCAGTTTCAATCCCACCTTATTCCCTTCCCTTATGGCCAGTTCAGGTACCCATAGAAACAAGTGTAACCGATACTCCGCCTTGCCTTCCTGTGAACTAATTAATAATATTTTAAGGCGAAAGCCTTTAATGGCTCATGCTGTTGTTGTGGCTGTAGGAAGAAGGAAAAGAAAATGCATGGGCCTGCTACTGGCTCTGTTGCTGAACCACCTCCGTGACCTCGTGCGGACAGAAGAGAAAATAGAGAAGAAAGGAAAAAGAAGAGGGAGAGAAAGACGCGCGCCGTATCAGCAGCCGTCGTCCACCACCGAAGGAGTGGCGGGTGCAATAACGGCCTACAATAGATAAAATTCGATGGCTGGCTAGCCCCCGCCGCAAGCAGCGTTGACTTAAAAAAAACTGATTTATTTATAGGAGGAGAAAGGCGCGGTAACTGTCTCACTTGTTTTCTGTGGACACCGCAACCGCGCCGTTGGGGAAGGGAGGAAGGTGGGAGTGAAAGTAGAAAGAGAGAAAGAGGAGCCGTAGTGAAGGGCTACGGAGTAATTTCGTCCACCTGGGGATCTTTAACGTGCGCTGACATCGCACAGCTTACCGTCCCAGCCGTGGACAAAGTGTGTCCAGCTTTTGCGGCGTTCTGATTGGTCGAGGTGGGATGCGTCCCTGTCATCTGCCATGCCACACTTTAACGCACGCCAAGGAATGCCACCCGACAGGAGCGAAGGTGTACTGTCCAAACACTTGCCGGAAAAAATGTGATAGATACTGCGCCTTACCTTTCCCGTAAACCCGTTATAATTATATGTAGCACTGTAAAGAATTCCGACAAGAGGCTAACGATGGCAAATTATAAGATATGAAGGGTACGCTTTCAGAGACCCTGTAGTTTTAAGGCGAAAGCCTTTAATGGCTTATACTGCCGTGGACAGTGTGTCCCGCTTTTGCAGCGGTGGTCGCGTGGCGTTCCTTGGCGCGCGTTGTGGGACTGCAGATGTCAGGAACGCTAGACATGTTGAGACTTATGGAGAAAAGGCGCAGTACCTGTCACAATTTCTCCGACAAGTGTACGTTCGGATGGTGCGCCATCGCTCCTCTCGCGTGGCGTTCCTTTGCGCGCGTTCAAGTGTGGGATTTCAGATGGCAGGAACGCTAGACAAGATGAGGCTTCTCAGGCTTTCGCCTTTGAATAATTTAGACGTTAAAGACCCTCGTAATTATTTCGTGTAGGGGTAAGACGCCCGACTACTGTGCCTGAGTACCCGAGTTCGAACCCGACCTCGGCGGCTGCGTTTCGATGGAGGCGAAACGAAGAGGCGTCCGTGTGCTGTGCGATGTAAGCGCATGTTAAAGATCCCCAGGTGGTCGAAATTACTCCTGAGCCCTCCACTACGGCTCCTCTTTCTCTCTATTCACTTTCACTCCCACCTTCCTCCCTTCCCTTACGGCGCGGTTGAGGCGTCCACAGAAAATAAGTGGGACAGTTACCGCGCCTTTCCCTTCCTATAAATCAATTAGTTTAAATCAATCGCAATTATTTCAGGCGAAAGCCTTTAATGGCTCAAACTATCGAGGACCAAGTTAGTCCCGGTTTCGTGGCGGCTGTCGCGTGGCGTTGCTTGGTGCGCATTCAAATGTGAGATTGCAGATGGCAGGAACGCTAGACAAGATGAGACTTCTCAGGCTCTCGCCTTTCACTACTCTAGGCCCTAAAGTCGCTCGTAATTTTTATTTATATTAATAATATTAATATTTTATTATTATTACAAACTGGCAAACCGTTTTATACACATGGAATGTGTTTTTTACTTTTTATTGTTCTTGAGCATGGCCTGTGGAGGAAAGAATAGGAGGCAGTTCTCGTGAACGGGGATATCAACAAAGACAAGGACTCCTTATTTGTCCAAGCTGTGGAAGAGCAGTGTCACTGGGAGTTATCTCCGCAACAATCCAAGTCAACCACACATTGGTCCAGAAGTTTGGACTTGTTATTCCATAGAGTTACACCGAAAACTATATACGCCATCAACAAAGTAGAAAGCAAGACACACTTCACTGATCACAGGAGCGTATTCATTGGTATAAATAAAGTAACTGCATGAGATACACCGTGGCTCTATCTACGTCAATAAACCAAGCTAAGCTAAGCATTGCTCTCGCAAATATTTAGCTTAACCAGCGTTAAACCACGGCTATTTTTTCTTTCGTTCATTGGGGATTTTCGCGTTGCAAAGGACAACAACGATGACACCGGGTTTTCTGCGACACGTGGTCCTTACGCTCTCGGCTGAAACGAACACGTGCCCGTGATGGTAGCAGAGCGGGGATGAGTGCAATCCAAGTGGTGCCGCTCTACATCACGTGCACAGTAGTAAAAAGTAGGTTAAAGGACCTGTGCAGTCTGTTGAACGGACAAATACAGTGCATAGAATCAATTTGTTATGTGAGAGCAATAAATTCATGTCCTCTATGTCTGTAAAATGTTTAGCGCTTCTACCCGCGTCTTCCAGAAAGGCAAGGAATTACCTTGCGCTCGTTATTTTGACTTAATAGCAGTCATACTGTAGTCTGTTGTCTGACTGCGGTCGAGTGGCGTCGGTGGGCGGTGAACCGTGTGTCTTCCGAGGTTCGCGATTTCGAGTGGCGCCGGCGATGGGGCGTGTTACCCACACGAGAACGCCTCGCCATGTGGCATGTCGTGCCGAATGCCCAAACTGCGACCGCACGAAAAACATGAGGCGTTCTTTGAATACCCAGTCGCGCTGGTCATGTGGCGCTTAGTGAGAAGGATGTTCTCTGTACACGGTGGCCCTGGCGCCAGGCCTTAATAGCAGTCATACTGTAGTATGTTGTCTGACTGCCGTCGAGTGGCGTCGGTGGGCGGTGAACCGTGGGCCTTACGAGGTTCGCGATTTCGAGTGGCGCCGGCGATGGGGCGTGTTACCCACACGAGAACGCCTCGCCATGTGGCATGTCGTGCCGAATGCCCAAACTGCGACCGCACGAAAAACATGAGGCGTTCTTTGAATACTAAGTCGCGCTGGTCATGTGGCGCTTAGTGAGAAGGATGTTCTCTGTGCACGGTGGCCCTGGCGCCAGGCCTTAATAGCAGTCATACTGTAGTATGTTGTCTGACTGCCGTCGAGTGGCGTCGGTGGGCGGTGAACCGTGTGCCTTCCGAGGTTCGCGATTTCGAGTGGCGCCGGCGATGGGGCGTGTTACCCACACGAGAACGCCTCGCCATGTGGCATGTCGTGCCGAATGCCCAAACTGCGACCGCACGAAAAACATGAGGCGTTCTTTGAGTACCCAGTCGTGCTGGTCATGTGGCGCTTAGTGAGAAGGATGTTCTCTGTGCACGGTGGCCCTGGCGCCAGGCCTTAATAGCAGTCATACTGTAGTATGTTGTCTGACTGCCGTCGAGTGGCGTCGGTGGGCGGTGAACCGTGTGCCTTCCGAGGTTCGCGATTTCGAGTGGCGCCGGCGATGGGGCGTGTTACCCACACGAGAACGCCTCGCCATGTGGCATGTCGTGCCGAATGCCCAAACTGCGACCGCACGAAAAACATGAGGCGTTCTTTGAATACCCAGTCGCGCTGGTCATGTGGCGCTTAGTGAGAAGGATGTTCTCTGTGCACGGTGGCCCTGGCGCCAGGCCTTAATAGCAGTCATACTGTAGTATGTTGTCTGACTGCCGTCGAGTGGCGTCGGTGGGCGGTGAACCGTGTGCCTTCCGAGGTTCGCGATTTCGAGTGGCGCCGGCGATGGGGCGTGTTACCCACACGAGAACAGCTCGCCATGTGGCATGTCGTACTGAATGACCAATGCCCAAACTGCGACCGCACGGAAAACATGAGGCACGCGTTCTTTGAATACCCAGTCGCGCTGGTCATGTGGCGCTTAGTGAGAAGGATGTTCTCTGTGCACGGTGGCCTTGGCGCCAGGCCACCACGCGGATGTTTTGCGCGGCTAGTAGTCGCCTGTGTATATTTTGTGCTGAGGAAGGGGCGTTGCTTTGCTGAAGTCCGTGGAGAACCAGCCTGATCCATGTACCCAGAGCTGCAGCGACTGCGTCTTCTATTGTGGAAGTATCTCTCTGATCAACTGGACAGAGATGGAGAGGCGCGGTTTCTGCAGCGCTGGCACACCCGTTTCTTCGTCGTTCGGGACGGCAGGCTTGTTATGCCAGCTTTGCCATACTAACCCCTCCCCCCCCCCCCCCCCCTTTTTTTTACCTACCTCGAATCATGAGGAAGTGTATTGCCATATAAGATTTAATCATCTGTCAAGTTTCTCATTGTAACTCCTTTTGAGCTTGTGTTCTGTGGGTATTGATGAACACACGGAATGACTATTAATATGTGATTGTTGCTAGTTAGGGAGATTATCGCACCTTTCGTTGTCCTCCCATGTATGTACTACAGTGCGTGTGTGTGTATATACAAGTATCTACGTGTGTGGAAGACAATAAATTCCCTCTACTATGAACTGAAATACCTGAAGTTGTCGCTAAACACGCGCCGGTTGCGTGCGCCTTGATCAACTAGTTCTTTCGGTCGATCGGACCGCATTTGCTCGAAGACGTGGCTTACGTCCTTGTGGGTGATTTCCATTGCACGCTAGACACCATGCGCGATGTTAGAGGGCCGGGTCTAGGGGCTGTGACTATCAAGCAAAAGAGCTCGCAAAAATTGTTCGCGGCTTAACACTGCAAGATGCATGGGTGCTCCTACACAGAAACCGGTTTATTACCACTTGCGCTAGAGGTCAGCACGCCAGTACAATCGATAGCGCTTATTTTAATCCTGCCCTGACATCTCGCTCGGTGGCATGCACAGTGTTGCCCCTCCTCCGTGGACTTAGCGATCATCATCCCCTCGTTGTGACGCTGTGCATCGCTCCCTATCATACCGCCGGAATTCTAACATGGCGCGTATATGTCTCGGTCTTACATGGCAATCAGTGCCTTGCAGACATTCGCGAAGTGCTTTAAAGCCTCTATTTCTGCGGTGCGCAACTTCTCTACGGAAATATGGGACCAACTGAAACAGTCATGAAGAGAGACACTGATAAATGCCGGCAGAGCACGGCGCGCTCGAACCACAGGGGCACTCAATGAAGTAATGCACCTCATGCGCATTGTCAAGGGCGCTGGGAACATCACGTTCGCCATGTGCGATTATCTAGAAAGGCTCCGCGGCCATTACGACAAAATCATAGAGGATAGCGCACGCTCGTCGCGTAGGGGAGCGCGCCTGCTGCTTGAGGGTCCTGCCGACCTAAGCTACGCGCGCTCTTTGAGCCAAAAAAGAACCTTCCCGCCACGCATTGAGGAAGTGATTTTGGCAGAGACGGCTTTTTCGGACCCTATACAGTTATCCGACATTAGTTCTCAGCCTATTTTACGGACATTTGTATGTCACGGCAACCGGAGAAGGAGGATAACTTTGAGGAAGCCGTCACGACCTTTTGCGGCACTCTTCCTCAAGTACCAGAGAGGCCAGTGTAGCCCTATGTGCGCCGGCTACATTGGCAGAAGTTCAAGTTGCGCTGAAGGCTCGGGAAGGAACAGCAGTTTACATTAGGTAGCGAAATACTGGAAATAGTATGCGAATATGTCTACTTAGGACAGGTAGTAACCGCAGATCCGGACCATGAAAAGGAAATAACAAGAAGAATAAGATTGGGATGGAGCGCATTTGGCAAGCACTCGCAGATTATGACTAGCAGCTTACCGGTATCGCTCAAGAGGAAAGTATACAACAGTTGCATGTTGCCTGTACTCACCTATGGGGCTGAAACGTGGAGGCTAACCAAGAGAGTTCTACTTAAGTTGAGGACAACCCAGAGGGCTATGGAACGAAAAATGGTAGGGGTAACATTAAAAGATAGAAAGCGTGCAGAGTGGGTCAGAGAAATAACTCAAGTTACCGACATTCTAGTAGAAATTAAGAAGAAGAAATGGACATGGGCAGGACATGTAGTGCGAAGAGAGGATAACCGATGGTCGCTGAGGGTAACAAATTGGATTCCAAGGGAAGGAAAGCGTAGCAGGAGGCGGCAGAAAGTTAGGTGGGCAGATGAGATTAAGAAGCTCGCAGGGGTCAAGTGGATGCAGCTAGCACAGGACCGGGTTAAGTGGAGAAATATGGGAGAGGCCTTCGCCCTGCAGTGGGTATAGTTAGGATGATGATGATGATGATGATGATGATGATGATGATGAAGGCAATGAGCTAGGCTATTGCGCCTAGACCTTATGGTTTGGTAACGGGTTTTTATGGCCCTTTCTTCGATACCCTCGGGGACGCGCTCCTCTAGGTTATCAATGGTGTTATCCAATCCGGCAGAATATCTGCTTCCTTCAGCTCCGGCCGATGGGTGTTAATGCAAAAGGAGAGTAAGTCGCCATCAGATCCTGCCTCTTGGAGGCCTATCACTCTCCTCAATTGTGACTGCAAGTTAGTAGCTACCATCTTACTCAGGCGATTGCGACATTTTCTGCATGTGTTTATGAGCCCATACCAATCAAACGCGGTACCAGGGTGACCTATTTTTGCTTCCCTCATCCTCATAAGGGATGTATTTGAATACGCTTACGCAAAGCACGTGAACGGAGTGTTTATTGCATTTGAACAGGCAAAAGAGTTCGACAGTGTCGAACTTTCCTGTCTGTTCACGGTACTTCGCGGTTTTGACTTGCCAGAATATTTCATTGATCTCCTACATGCGCTCTACAGCGGCATGCAAAGC
The DNA here is from genome assembly GCF_055883805.1 of Amblyomma maculatum. Taxonomy (NCBI): domain Eukaryota; kingdom Metazoa; phylum Arthropoda; class Arachnida; order Ixodida; family Ixodidae; genus Amblyomma; species Amblyomma maculatum. Next base: position 370,927,040 of record NC_139344.1, on the reverse strand, counting down.
CAGCTATTCATAGATGGTGCCTTTGTCACAGAGATCCAGGTGACCCGAGCAATGCGCCAAGGATGCCCTTTGTCACCAGCACTTTTCGTGTTGTCGTTGGACCCACTCCTACTTCGCTTCGTTTCTGACTGCAGTATCTGAGAATTCCCCCCCCCCCCCCCCCCCCCCCCCCCCAGGTCAGAAACTGTTTCGGTTTTGGCACACGCGAGCGTTATTTGTTTGTTTTTCTGTGATACGGCAAGCGTTTCAACTTTTCTGCGTATCTTTGACGCGTAATTCCGTCTCCTCAACGGTAGGGTCCCGCAACATCTTTCTCCTCACTGGTTGCCTCTCAGCGGGTTAAACGGCGATTGTTACCGAGAGGTGTCTCTAAACGCAACCTAAAGGTAACATATACTCACTAAAGGCAGGAAATGATTACGGTGAAGGTAATTGAATAGTGTCACCGTTGTCATGCTGTCACTTCATGGCTCTGTTCACGGCTGGTTTTGCGGCTATTAAGATTTAAAAACATCACATAATGCGACCTAAAGGGGAACACATCCCAGGCGAGATCTTAGTCGTTGAATTAAACTTTCCAATTTGAAATGAAATGAGAAAAAAAAGTTGCACGATTAAAGAAAGTGAAAAAAAAAAAAAAAGCGTTGCACTTACAGGATTCGAACCGATGTTTTATTTGCTCAGTGTGCATGTAAGTAGTGTCAATCCATGGCGCCACCGAAGCTTTTTTTTTTTTCTTTATTGCATGGAAAAACTTCCGTAAAAAGGAACAACTCCACTTACTTAAACATTTCCATGTCTAAAGTTACCGGGCTGCTTAATACGAGCCTGTCATATCCCCAGCCCGACAATGCACAATAATCAGAACATCAAAAGTCTGGGAGACAAACGCATGCGTCTAGATACGGCATCCAGTTTGGAGGTTCTTCACGTGCAGCATATACACTTCTCACCAAAGTACACCGCTCCCGAAACACTGATTTGGACGATCTTGGTGGCTCTTCCAAAGGCCGAACAGTCCCATCAACACAAATAGATCGTAAGGCACGACAGAGTTTTTGTCAGGAGGCAAACATCTAATTGTATAAGGCGTAATTTCGATGTCCTTTTTAAGAGTTCTTTGTAGTATGTCCCAAAAGAACATAGCATCACGGCACAGAATAAAGCAATGATCAATTGCCTCAGGCACGTTACAGAGACGACAATTTACCGACCAGGGCACAAACATCTCCTTATTGCGAATAAATGTCTTGACAGGCAACGTCGCTGTGTGTAATTTGAAAAAGAACGTTTTTGCAGCTGCCTCAATGCACATTTGCCTAACACGCTTTAGAACAGTGGTGTCCAAAAACCCCAGATAAGGCTGCCGATACAACGGTGTAGGGAACAAAGACTCAGTGAGAGCCTGGGTCATCTGCTTTCTCGAGAGGCTATACAGGTAATCTACAGAGAAACGCACAGTGAGAAAATTGAAAGTGTCAGCAACCTCCTTAAGGAATCCCCATAAACGCCCCTCACAAGCTTGCCCAGTTGGTGCGAATAAGTAAGGCAAATGTGGACTAAGACGCCTAATGAGCACAGTTACAAGAAACGGATGGTTTGCCAATTTGAAAAAGAAAAAACGGGGAACAAGTTGATGCACAAACAAGTGAACAAGGCCCACTCCACCAGACTCTAAGGGAAGAAACAAGTTGTCACGCCGCATGGGCTCCCATTGAGAGCGCCACACAAATGTTGCAAATATTCTGTGTATAACTTGTACTTTCCTCCTCGCACAATGCAGGACTTGAAGGACATGCGCAAACTTTGCAAACAAAAATATGTTACAGACCTGCGCCCTAGCAAACACTGAGAGTTCCCTACCCATCCAAGCCTGCCTTTGTCGCCGCATAGGTACGATTTGTGAATCCCAGTATGCTGCGCTGTTACGAACTTGGTGCAGCGGAACCCCTAGGTACTGAAGAGGACTACAGTCCCAGCATATGCCTCCAAACTGGCTTGGTCTAGTGCCCCAGTGTCCCAACCAAAAACCTTTGGATTTATCTAAATTAAGGGCCGCGCCTGATACATCACAGAACTGTTCAGTCAAGTGTAAAGCCTCACGTACACTCTTTTTGTCAGAACAAAAGAGGGCGATATCGTCCGCGTAAGCTAAAATCTTAACTTCACATTGAGCCAGAGAGAAACAACGGATGGCTGCACTGTTAATTATACTGAGACAGAGGAGTTCCAGATATAAGCCAAACAACAGTGGAGACAGTGGACATCCTTGACGAACAGATGATTCCAGTGGTATTGGTTTCGTTAGCTCCTGATTAACAATTAGTCTTGTATACGAGTTCATATAGCACAGCCGTATGACTTTGAGCGAAACGTCACCAATGTTTGCATTCTCCGAGACCGCGAACAAGAAATTGTGCCGAACTTTATCAAACGCCTTCGCCAGGTCAATTTGAATCAGAGCTACTTGGCCTGTCTCATCTGATACTGTCTCGATTACTGAACGTGCAATACGGATGTGTGTTTGAATACTGCGCCCTCTGATACCACATACCTGATGCGAACCTATCAAGTCCATGATAACCAGCTGCAAACGAGAACAAAGAACCTTGGCAAAAATTTTGTAATCAACATTACAGAGGGAAATTGGACGATATCCTTCAACAGTTTTCAACCTATTAGTATCTTTGCTTTTGGGAATTAATATTGTATGGCCTGAATAGATAGTGGGAGGCAGGAAACCCACATCATAAGATGCTTGGAATACTTCCATCAAAACAGGCGTTAGGCAAGGCGAAAATGTTTTATGAAATTCGCTAGTAATACCATCTGGGCCAGGAGATATCTGGTTCTGGAGGTCTGAAATAGCTGATTTGATTTCGTCCAAAGTGATGGGTTTCTCTACTACAGCACACTTCTCATCGTCTAGTCGAGGAAAGTTCTCAAGTAAGGAATTATAATTGAAACCCTTATTTGGATCTTCACAACTGCCGAACAGCTTTCGATAATAATCATAGAAAGCAGCAAGAATACTAGGAGCATCACTATATGTGAAATCACCATACTGAATTTCCAATATTTCCTTCGTAAGAGCATTCTCTCTTTCATCACTAAGGGCCCAACGTGAAGGTTTCTCGTCAAGAAACCTTCGAGTCCTAGATCTTATTAGGGGCCCCTTGTATCTTTCCGTCGCAAATTGTTGAAGCTCTGCCTTTACGTTATTAATTTCTTCAACATAGGCACCCGGGCTAACCCTCTCTAGCTCATGTAGCTCAGTTAGAGTGCGCCCAAGCTCACGAAGGTGGTGTCTCTTTAGGAACGCGATTCTTGCAGAGGCTTCAATCGCCAAGTTTTTGGTTTCCTGTTTAAACAAGTCCCATTTTTGAAAAACTGACAGATGATGGCGTGACCATATGTCTTTCAAACAAGTAGGTACAGCACGCTTAAAGATTTCATCTGAGAGCAGACAGTTATTCATCCTCCACAGCTCCCACCGAGGGTGAAGTATCTGCCGACTGTACCTCCCTACCTGAAGAGACACCATACAATGGTCACTGAAGAAGATGGGCCGCACCCATGTAACCAAACATATTTGCTAACGTGTCTGCAGAAACATAAATTCTGTCAAGGCGGGCATTAGAGGAGAACTGAAAATGAGTGAAATGAATACTGTCGCCTTTTTCCTGCCCCACATCCACAAGGTTATATTTACAAGCCAAATCGTTAAGTAATGCAGCACTAGGGTCATATCTCTTACATAATGCTGATCGGTCCTCATCCCTACAAACACAATTAAAATCTCCCAACAATATAGTTTTGCGATCTGTGCACAAATGGTTAACTAATGAAAGAAAAAAATGCCTTCTGTCTCGCTGTTTTACAGGGGCGTAAACACAAATAATTCGCCACTGCACACCCGAGATTGTGAGGTCTCAGCATATAAGTCGCCCCTCGTCATCTATGCAACAAGACATATGGCTGTCATCTCTAGCGTTTTGGCCAGGAATAACATACACCCTCCGGACAAGCCTCTAGCGTGGCTAACAATAATGTTATATTCCGGCAAAAACGGCTCAAGAGCAGCTTCCGTCTCTTCATCGGAGGACAACTTTGTTTCCTGAATTGCTGCTACAGACACACTCCATTTCTTTAACAGATGTCTTAACTGCTGCTGTCTCCGACGATTACGCATACCCCTGACGTTAAGAGTAGCGACTTGATATGCTGCGACGCTAGCCATTTTTGGTACTAGTCCTTTTAAACATCATCTCCTGGAATGGGGTGGCCCGCCTGCAAATTGGCGGCTTTTCGGGCAGACATCGCCCTTCTCTTTAAAGTCACCCTTCCTGTGGCCTCTACACAGTGTGCCTTCTGGCCAGCACCATCGATACACACCTCATCATCTGCGGGACGCTTCAGAGGCACTGTGTTGTCTATGTCCTCCTCTGAGACACTCAAGGCTTCGGCCCACGAACCTGATTGGAGCACATCGTTCGCTGCCACACTGACAGCCGACAGAGAACCGGACGCACCAGAGATCGGCGCCTCAGACGGCTCACTGTTACCCTCCAACGACGAAGGAGAATCAATGACGAAGGAAGATAGGCGAGCATCCACTGGCAGTATCCTCTCCATTGGCTCCACAGGAGGCATATCCAGACGTCCTTCAATGACAGGTGATTCTTGGGCAGCAAGCGCAGCACTCTGAGTGGCACTCACAGGCGGGCCCGGGTCCGGCGGTTTTGGCTCTGGAGACGCTGGTTCTTGATGGCCAGTCACTGCAGATTCTTCTGTGTTGATGTGAGGTGCAGAAGGCTTCTGGCCCCCATCAATGTGAGGTTCACGACTTAACTCACCAGTTATATCAACAACCTCTGACACATCCATGATATGTTCGGACGCCACGTCATCTTCTCGCGACCACTGGCCTTGATGCAGTCTATCGGCATAACTTAATACACAGTTCTCCACAGTATGGCCAAAGCGCCGGCACTGGGTGCATCGAGGCGTTCGGCACTGACGCCGTACATGTCCTACCCGGCTGCATCGAAGACACAGTGGAGGTCTCCCTGGGATAAGAACTAATGTATGCACCCCATAAACATTAAGAGTGTGAGGAATTGTACTTGCTGACACTCCGTCCTTGAGCGTGAGGGAGATTTCACGGTTCGCCATTTCCATGTGCTCCATCCCTGGGCACCGCCACTTTTCACGCTCCACAGGTTAAATCGTTCCATAAGGCTCGAAGGCTTCCACAATCCTCCGGTGCTCCATATAGCGGGGAAGCCAAAGGAGCTTAGCCTTGACATTCTTTGTATCCGGGTCGAAAACCATGCACCGAAGTCCTTTCACAGGGAACTCTGCTTTGTTAATTAGCTTCTGCTTTGAAGAACTACTCCCGCAGGTAATCATCCACACGTGGCTCATTTGTTATTGACTAATGCACAAAATTTCCGGAGGTCCAAAATCTGTGCAAGTGCGTCTCGAAAGTCAGGTGCTCGGTACGGGCGACTCTTAAGGTTGGCATGCAGGAAAACGGTATTAAGGACAACATTACCGGTGGGCAGGCGTGGAAGGACAACTTCGTACGTTTCGGTAGTCCCCTGAGGAGTCGAAAGACCTCGGCCAACGGCCGATGCGCTGTTTCCAGCAGGCAACATTTTCAAGCTCAGCCGCTCAGAACAAGTGGGGCGTGCTTTAAATGCGCTCTTGTTCATTTTTTACAATATTTCCGTTATCTGCCGCCAGGTGACACTGCTCAGAGAACCCTACCGTTGAGGGAACGGAATCATGCTTCATGGCTCTGTTCACGGCTGGTTTTGCGGCTATTAAGATTTAAAAAACATCACATAATGCGACCTTACCTACGCAGGCATCTCTGAAGCTGCTCTTAAAGGTTCAAAAAACAATGCCCTCCCTTTTGGCGCTTTTCTAGGCCCGCTGACTTTACACATTTATTTTGTGGAGGTCGTGCGAGTTCTCGGCGTCTTTTTCGAGCCGAGTGGAGTCTCTCCACTTGTTTGGAATGAGGCAGTGTGCCGAGCAACGCGTATTTTAGCCAAAGCAATGACGTACAACCTATCGCTGACCGCCAGAGTGTTCACGGTGAGAACTCTAATGTGCGCGCATAATTTCTATGTTGCTCGAGTGACGATAATGCCATTTCGCACGTTGAGCCGTCTGGCGTCACTCTCAGGCACCTTTGTTTGGAATGGCGCTACTCCGCGTGTTGCCCGCCACATTTTACACCTCCCATTTGACAGGGGAGGCCCTGGTCTGCCCTGAGTTTCAACAACAGCACGGATTTTGGCTTTGAAACTGGTGAACGAACTCCTCGACTCTGAAGCGCACCTAGGTCGCTCCTTATTGCTATACTGGCTAGGGACAACGCGGCGAGCGTTTACCCCTGAGAGGCACCTAGGTTCACAAGCCGAGCGTCCATATGGACGCTCGGCTTGTCAACCTAGGTGGCCTGTAATAGGGTGATATCATCCTATTACAGGGCCGTGGCTACGCTCGACAGAGGCTTCCCAGATGTCGATGTTAAAACCACAACAGCAGCACGTGTTAACGAGCTGACGGCTTGTAGCCGGCTCATGCCGGAAGAAAATACGAAAACCTCGACCTCGAAGGGGTGTTCGTAGACTTGCGCTAGAGTACCCAGCGAGATACCTGACTTTAAATAGTAAAAACGACGGGGCGTCCTCCCAACGCGGGAACGCCTAGCACCTTGGGGAATTGTGCCAAATGAGCAGTGCGCCAACTGTGGCGCAACGCAAACTTTGCAGCATGTTTTATTTCAGTGCACGGTAGCACGGGCAATGTGCCATTGGGAGGCAGAGCTTTAATGTTCGCACGGCTCCTTTGCTAGGCGCCAGCACGACGCGTTTGGCAACCCGTTCTTCAGGCAGCATTGTTTGTTCTATGGTAGCGACGCTGCCTGGCGGAGGCATGCCGCACTCCTGTGAGGGCAATGTACCCAGCTGTGTAGAGATTGCGCCTCCTCATATGAAAATATTTTGTTGAACGGTTAGATGCAGATGGGGAGGCGCAGTTTCTGCGGCGCTCACACACGCAGTATTTTGTTATCCGGTCGGCAGGGCTGGCCATGCCGTGACCATTATATTGAAATGTGATTGTTAGAATTTTATTTTGTGTTGCACCTTCGCGACCCCTATGTTGAGCTTACAAGTGATCCAACCATGCATAAAGATTTGTTGTTGTTTCTTTAAGGTAAAATTCCTTGTATTTTTTTGCTTTTGTATGGATGAGATCGAAATATTGCACAGCATTTGTGCATTTTTGTAACGGGATGATAAGGCATATCACAGATTAGACCGCATTTTCTTTTTCTTTTTTACCGCTTCCGACCTGTGTCCCTATTTAGACGCTAATAAATGTTCATCTCCTTATCTTCTGTTATATCTTGGGTACTCCAGGGCGCCATCCTGGGGCCCCTTCTTTTATATATATATATATATATATATATATATATATATATATATATATATATATATATATATATATATATATATATATATATATATATATATATATATATATATATATATATATATATATAAACGATCCTCCTTCTGCCTACTGCCTAATATTTGCTTGTGCGCAGACGTCTGTGTCATCTATCGCCATATAAATAACAACGGTGACCGTGCTTCTTCAGTTTGACATCCAACGCGTACTAATGTGGTGTCAAACATATTAGATGTCCTTTAACAAGAAGAAAACACCTCTCTTATCCTTCCGTCTACGTCATTCCCAACCATCTTCGTGTCATGTCATCGGTGACACTGAAATAACTCCAACAATAATTTACAAATATTTAGGCGTCCAGTTAACACGCGATTTATGCTGGTCTTCTCGGTTAACTCACGTCACTAACAAGGCAAATCGTCTTCACGGTTACTTCCGTCGAACCTTGCGTCAAGCACCCCCATCAGTTAAATCCCTTGCTTATTTAACACTTATCGCCCTGAACTAGAATACGCTTGCACCATTTGGGACCCTCATCTCAATAACCTTTCAGCTACTCTCGAAGCAGTACAAAATCAATCTGTTCGATTCATTTTCTCGGCCTATTCTTATAACGTCAGTATACTTAACTAAAGCGCAATGCTAACCTGCCAACCTTGGCTAACCACCAAAAGAGGGCTAGACTGTGGTTGCTCTATAATTTTCACTACCATCATTTCCTGAACTGCATCATCAACCCCACCCACCGCATCTCTGACCGCACAAACCATGGGAAGACTGTCTACCCTCCCCCTGCCCGAACATCTGCACATTTATCATCCTTCTTTGTCAAGTCAGCAAGGAATTGGAATGACCTACCAAAGGTCATCGTGAACGAAACCGACCCATCATCATTCAGATCATATATCGAAAACGTTATCTGCTGAATGTACCACTCCCTCATGTAATACCCCTTCAATAGGGCTTTTGAGGTATCCTTAAATAATAAATGAATAACTGGTAAATATTCTATGTTTGCGTCGATTTTAAAAGTAACATTTTCGTCATGACCTCGAGTCATCTGATTGATGGAAACACCGGAATCGGACGTCATTTCAGTCGCCTCCACTTCCGCTTCAGAAGTTGCCAACAATGAGATGAGGGCAGACAGAAAGAAGACGACAGTTTTGAAAATGACGTAAACTCGGAATACGAAGCGTGGGGTGAATGTGATAGGCTTTCATCACCCTCCAATGCATACATGTATTCCCTCAACTGCCGTAAGATGATCCTGTGAAATGATTCTCTCCCTGTCATCCATTTGCAAGCGCTCGCGTTCTATTACAGCCACACAGTAACTAAAGCCTCGCCATTTAAGTTTGGGTAGCATCCAGCTTGCACCAATGAGGCGCATGTAGAATACGAGTGAAACCAGCCCCGTAAGAGTTACTTTTTTTTAACCGGAAGATCCATTCGGGTGTCTTTCGTCCAGGTCATGTCGTCGTCGCCTGCACACCCCACAACTCAAAGCGCGGGATCAATCGGATGACAGCAGCACTACTTACATGCTTTATAAATCCAGCGTACGTGGTCTTCTGGCTTCGGTGGTCCTGTCAGACTAAGACGAAACGCTAAATATTGTCGCATGCTGCGCACTATTACGAGTCTCTCTGCGTAGCGTCCGGTAAGGTGTGCATCACCGTAAGACGACGTGCTATGCAAAAAAGGCACATTTACAGAACACGTAACAACTGCTCAGAAACAAGGCTCAAATCTCTGCCCAAAGATTTGTAAAACCATGAAATTAATAAATGTGAAAGGAACTGAGCTACGATGGCCATTATTAGTGACAGATGTATGTCAGTAGTTAATTCTACTCGAACGACCGCTTAGAAACTGATATTCGGTTATAATTTTCGCGCCAACGGCACGTAGCACTGCGGAAATTCAACGGTTGTCAGCTAGTTAGGCCCCTAATAGAAAAGCCATTCGATTCGCGAAATCTCTTCCCTGCGACAGGCATATAAGGTCGGGATATGTTGACGATGCCGGCACAAGACAGGTATTATTGGAATACTGAGGGATGGGCATATATTGTCTAGAACACGTGATACAAAATGGGGATAATGGTGATTACGATACTGGTGGTAAATACATATACAAATTGAGGCTACTAGAAAGATTTCCCTAAAAGTAAGCAACCGTTATTCCCGCTCAATATGATGACTCAAAATCTTTGTTCGATATTTATGAATATATCTCGTCATCGCATTGTCGTTCTTCTTCGATGAGTTGCTCAATAATATCTTGTCGTGAGTATGTAGCCTTGGTATCTGTACCGTTCAGTCTGCTACTTTTCTGTCGGTCGGATTATGCCACAGTTTTTTGGTGCGCTTAGGGGTCGGTGGTGCTGACAAGTCGGATGATGGGGCATTTTTGTTATGTTTATTTGTTGTCTATGCACGCATGACTTCTCAAGTGATTGCACGCCTGCGCCCCTAGAGTGAGAAACATTACTTGAAGCAAGCTGTGATCAGCCGTAGTCATCGCCATTAATATACTCAAAATGTAGTAGAAATCATTCAGAATGGCTTATAAATTATATGATAATCTTTCTCACACGTCGTGCTCGAGAAACGTCGTCACTAATGAGCTACTGAACCAAAATGCTGTTTATCTCTTCGGTATTTACCGAAGGCATTTTAAATCCTCTTAATTTGCATAATTTTGCTGAGTTAACCTACAGGACAGACATTTAAGCAAATAAATGTCGTGTTTCGTGCCTCCCCTGCATTACCCCTAAGTACGAAATGAACACGAGAACGCAACTTGAACGATGTATGCAACCGCGAAGAAGCAGCTCAAGCTCATACACGCATGCCACGTTTCAATGGTAACTTACGTGCGTCGTGTTCTCATGTCAATCTTTCTGTTTCCTTCCTAACTGGTTCCTTTATACATGCTCTTTTGTTGTGCAAAATATTTTTCTGAAGAACTAATATTCCAGTGGCACTTTAAGAATACCGCCTAGTATTTACAGCATAAAACAAAACTACCGTTTTTCTGTGTTCTGATCTTGCGTAATTTAATGTAGCCTCTTATCTTATTTAAAGGATTCTTACATAAATTATTATCCTTATCCTGTACATAGAAAATAAATAGTATATTTCGAAGAAAATAGTGACGTAGCTTGCGTTTAGCGCCGAGATACTTGTATCAAGACGCATGTGCGTTAGACATTGGTTAGTTGTACTTACGACCGGAAATTTTATTTGTCGGCGCCATAATTACATTACGGGGCGTGGAATAGAAAGGGAGTTCGAGAGCGAAACCCTTGCGAGGGTTTTGTGATTCCTTTGTTGTTTCTCATTTAGTTGCTAGTGGCGTTTCAGAAAACATTTGAATATACATGAGGACAACCCAGAAGACTATGGAACGAAAACTGCTAGGGGTAACATTAAGAGATAGGAAGCGTGCAAAGTGGGTCAGAGAAATAACTCAAGTTACCGACATTCTAGTGGAAATTAAGAAGAAGAAATGGACATGGGCAGGACATGTAGTGCAAAGAGAGGATAACCGATGGTCGCTTAGGGTAACAAACTGGATTCCAAGGGAAGGAAAGCGTAGCAGGGGGCGGCAGAAAGTTAGGTGGGCGGATGAGATCAAGAAGTTCGCAGGGGTAAAGTGGATGCAACTAGCACAGAACCAGGTTAAGGGGAGAAATATGGGAGAGGCCTTCGCCCTGCAGTGGGTATAGTCAGGCTGATGATAATGATGATGATGCGCCTCATTCTATTGCTGCTTCCTTTCACCCTTCACGTTTTACATCTTGTGGGGAAAAAAAAGACAAATAAATGACGGCAAAACTCGATAGAGCGCAAAATTATCTAACAGTAAGCTTTAGTAAGCCTTTTATGCTATTTATACGTAAAACGCAGGAGACATTGATGTGTTCTAACGTGACAGCTCTTTAAGCGAGTGCAGCGTCTCTTACATATGTTTCTAGGGATTATTGGTACGAAGAATAGTAACAACAAAAAAATATATTAAGCGATTCTTCAAGGGTTATTGTATCTGTTAGTCAATTAGGTAACCGTTTTATAAATCGCGCCAAATGCTCTCGTATTCATTCCGTACTTTCATCTCAACGTGCTGCGACCATCTTGGATCACGTTTGTGGGTTGTGAATCGAGTTATTCAACAACTGATATTTTACTTCAACAACGCAGCATGCTTTTAATTACGAGGAGTCCGTTCTCGCTAAGCTAAGCGTAGGTGCGTGCCCCGAGTTCTATTTCGTACGAGGCTATTTTAGGCATTTACGATCTTTCGAAGCGATCTACGCATTGCAACTTCCACCGCTCCATAAGTAGTTCCACGATAATGATTTCAATCGCAGCAACAGACGGCATTCTTAGCACTAAAAATACACACGAGAGAAAATAAAGGACACGGGACAGGCGCTACTACATCTGGTTTATTGCACTGAAAAGACCTACAATATATAGCAATGACCACACATGCGTAGACCAACCAACCACGTCCCCTTCACCGAAACCGCTCAAGAAATCGCATTTCTGCCATCAACAGAGCCACAGACGTGTCACTAACACACCCCTCCCCCCTCTTTCTTATATGAATTGCTTCAAGCAGTTCACGCGCCTTCTTATCAACGCTTGTGCCCAGAATCCTTATCTCGTTCAGCCGCGGCTCACACCCACTGCAACGAGCACAGTGCTCAGTGAGCCTAGCGCCCTTGTCGGAGCTCAAGGAGCGAAAATGTTGAGCCGCGCGGTCGTTAACACATTTGCCCGTCTGGCCTATGTAAACCTTCCCGCAAGTCAACGGGATCTCATACACAACCCCCGTGCGGAACTCCACGAATCGTTTCTCATGCCTAACACTGCAGGCGGGCCTTCTGTCGTTACGCATGACACGTGAGCAGAGTCTTGAAAGCTTCTGGGGAGCGGAGAACACGACAGGAACACCATGTCTATTCGCCACCTTTTTGGTGTTGTGGGATAACTTGTGGACGTACGGCACCACTTCAGGTTTAACCGCAGCCCTACTCCGCTCTTCCAGCTTTCCTGACATGTTTCTTTTTTTTTTTTTCTTTTTGACCAGACTTTCTATTACTGACGTGACGACCGCGCAGGGGAAGCTTGCTGTATGCAGCCGCTCGACCTGCCTCTGTAAACTCGAAACCATGGCATGCGGGCACGACTTCACGAGTGCGAACTCTAGGCAAAAGCTAGCAATGGCCCTCTTAGCTGTTTTAGAATGGGCTAACTCATAAGGAATCAGAGCCTTCTGTGCCCGCGGTGCGTTTTTCCAGCATACATGGTTACCGCCGAAGTTAATCGTAATGTCTAAAAACTGCAACGAACCCTGCAAAGGGAGTTCGTGCGTAAAACCCAACACCTTACCATTATAATAAAAACAAGATAAAACCCTGCGCACAGCACTTGTGTAGGGCTTTCAAGCTTTCAAGCTTTCAAGACTCTGCTCATGTGTCATGCGTGACGACAGAAGGCCCACCTGCAGTGTTAGGCATGAGAAACGATTTGTGGAGTGCCGCACGGGGGTTGTGTATGAGATCCCGTTGACTTGCGGGAAGGTTTACATAGGCCAGACAGGCAAATGTGTTAACGACCGCGCGGCTCAACATTTTCGCTCCTTGAGGTCCGACAAGGGCGCTAGGCTCCCTGAGCACTGTGCTCGTTGCAGTGGGAGTGAGCCGCGGCTGAACGAGATACGGATTCAGGGTAGAAGCGTTGATAAGAAGGCGCGTGAACTGCTTGAAGCATTTCATATAAAAAAAAGAGGGGGGAGGGGTGTGTTAGTGACACGTCTGTCGCTCTGTTGGGGGCAGAAATGAGATTTCTTGAGCGGTTTCGGTGAAGGGGGCGTGGTTGGTTCGTCTACGCTTGTGTGTTCATTGCTATATAATGTAGGTCTTTTCAGCGCAATAAACCAGATGTAGTAGAGCCTGTCCCGTATCCTTCCTTTTCACTCGAGTGCGTGTGTATGTTTAGTGGTAAGAATGCCGTCTGAAGCTGAAAACCATCTAGCCTGTCTACCAGTTCTTTTAATCGCAAACAAATACTAAGGATTTGAAAATTTTGATGGCATACACAATCTGTACTGTAAGCAGGGTACACTGGATCAAAACCATCGATGCTTAAAAACAAGTTCTGATTCGTAATACATGAGCTGCAACTACCTACAATAACGTTCTTCTGTATGCGGCCTGGTTTGGGGTCGACTTCTCTATACAGCGCACGTTTCTCGTCGAGGACAGCTCTGAGGAATGCGCAAAGCTTAGATTGCACGCTTGAGTGTGTCCGTGCCGGCAGAACTTGGTATTTCTCGACAATGCGCCTCCCATTTCCTGGAGTTTTAACACGATAGCGTCAAATTTCACCGCTCTGCAAAAACCTAGAGCTGTCAGTATTGGCGTCAACGCTGTAAGGTAAAAATCCGTATGCCTCTGACGAGTGGTAGTTTTGCAGGTTCCGGGTACGTTAGAAGATAGAACTCGAGCAGATCATTTATAATAGACATTGAACATAGGCCACGTAAATACGTTTACGACATTGTTCAAGCGGGGCTTTGCATTTTTATATTGATGTCGGGTGGTTTTTTATTTGAGTATGGCTGTTGACTATATGCAAAACAAGAGGCACAGAATAAAATATTAGTGACATGCCAGTAGCAAACTGCATCTACGTGAAACCGCATCTGCAAGGAGTTCAGAGCAGCAAAAACCATGTGCCCAATGTTGGCACTACGTGCGTAATTCCCGGCACTATATAGGACATACCGACATTGGGCCGATGCTTCGTGATGCCTGGGACGTGCCGGCAGACTGGAGCCATTAACGCTATCTGCATCATACCCCTAAAGGCGGGGTTGTAGTGTTCCCAAAACTGTTTTCTGTTACCGTTTTGAGTGTAAAAATTTTAATTCTAGTCAAATATAGGGAGGAAATCAATAAGCACGAAAAATATGAACCGAGCACTGTTCCTATTCGTCACCTCATCTTTTCTGCTGCCTATGGTCTGCACGGCAAGAATGCCTGTATTAAATGGAGGTATTAGGACACGATAAAATACGAACTCTGTACACGCCTTGAATTGAGCACCGAGAGACAACAGCAGTGCCGTGCACTGGGTCGTCTAGATCCTCCTCGCCTCCTACCAAAGATAGACTGTCGGGCGGCAGCCGCTGCCTTCGCCGGCTCAGAACGCCTGCCGAGTAATCTTCCATATCCCGAGGCTGTCATCCTTATTTCAAATTCGCCCCGTTTACCTTGGCTCTCTTCGCTCTCCCTTTTATAATATACATTTCCTTCCAAAGTTTTCGGGTTGGAAACCGGAACCTTATCTCTTTAATCTCCCCTTTCTTTCTTCTTTTCTACCCCACTATTTCTAACCACGAATAAAAACAAGAACTGTCTCCCCCTTAACTCGAATCTCGCATCCTAGAGTGACTTGGCATTTTGGCCTTGAATTTCTCTCTAAAAAAAAAAAAAAAGGTACTAATCAAATGCACCCCCGGAATGCTCTGGGGAGCGAACGACTCAATTCTGGACGGGTCGTTCGCGAGACGCCTGTCCTCCGCACCGAGCAGCCAAGCTCGTCGTGCTGCAAAGATAATCCTACTGAGTGGCCTGCTGCTTTAATGAGCGAGATAAACGTCTGGCGCGAGCGCCGTCTGCGGAAGCTCCAGACGTGAGGTGCCCAACGCGGTGCGGAGGGCGCAAAGCGTGTCTTCTCCTTGCACGCGCCTCTCCGGCTGTGAATTTTCATCACTTCAATTGCAGCGCTGCAGCGGGGAAGACGTGGTGCTCAGAACGTGCAGTGCACTGCGACTTGCAAGTCTAATTCTGTCTCTGTCTTCGCTCCAGACAGTGTGGTCACTACTAGGCTTTGCTTGGATTCCATTGGCTTAAGGAGTGTCTTGAATTTCTCAGTCTTTTCCGCAGTAGGCTTTGACTCGAAAATAACTCGAAGCTGCTAAACGAAGCTCAATGCAGTAAAAACGTGCAATCAAAAATGTACGTCACATATAAAGGCAATATAGCTTGTCCTATACATTCTAATGCGTATCACTCACTTCAAATATGCCGTCAAACATCGATGGAGTAACCGTTTACATACATTATGGCTCACTGATCTAGCTCATACGTGAGACCTGCATGCGACCAAATTTCGAAATCGGCGTTAAAAAGTTCGCGTTCCGCCTTTCGGCGGATGCAGCTTGAAGGTTCATTCTCTGCTAGAGCACAATTTTTGTACACCAAAAACAGCACAAAGATAAGCACTGCGCGCTGTTCTTGCCCGCCTCCTCTTTTAACTCATGTCTCGTACAAGCGCGTTTCTTCGCAGGTCCAATTTCTCCCTGCTGCAGCCCATACCGCTAGCTCACCACAAAAGCGAAAATGAAAAGCATTCCGACACAGGCAGGGAAAGCAAGCGACGGTTGCGCACACACATCGCACCATCGTCAAACGCGAGCCTATCCAGCGGCCGCTTGTACACTGCATAACTGATCCTGCGCCTCACTTCTCGAAGTCAGGCTATATATCTCTGTCCTAAACACTCGCAAGCAGCCTCTCTTGTAACCACACACACACAAAAAAAAAACTAATAATAATAGGGGCGCCAAAACTACCTCTCGCGTTCGTTGCGCGCAGTTTTTCTTCTTTCTTTCCACTTGCTCGACTCTATATATGACGGGGGGAAAGCAACTTCCAGCTCCACAGAGGTCACCTCCAACGCTCTACAGCGCCGCTTTACGCGAAGTCAAATTTGAATAAACGGCAACACCAATACACAACGGCCCCCGTCCCCCGGAACGCCTACTAGAAGCACGGCCTCAGCATAAAACTGTTTTCTTTCTTCCTTACTTCTCATCCTTTCTTCCCTTTATTCTCCCTCTCCCAACGGGATCCTAAATCTTGTTCCCGCGGTTGTCTCGCTTCAGTTTCTCCCCAAGCATGTTTCGCCGGCATATACCCTGCTTAAGCAAGCGCAAAACGAACAAGCTTGCTCTTCGAGACGCTTTCTCAAAAGAGTCGGCAGACAAAGCGACGGAGAGTTGGTTATTTTTTTCTTTTTCAGTATCCTTGTTTTTTTTTTTTTTTTTTTTCAATATTCCTTCTTCCTCAGGCTATCGATCGCGAGACAAGTTAGCTCTAAATGCTGCCGTGCGCCGTAGACAACGAGATGGCATCCTCCGCCTTTATAAACAACCTTCTTTCTCTCCCAACAGCAATCTCCTCTCGTCTAGTAGCAACCTACGTGTAACAACCGAAGCGAAACGCTTTGCCAGCTCGTTGATCAGTGCGTTCGTATAAAGAGACAAACTCTTTTTCCTCCCTACCGGCGCCTTCGCGTTTCCCCTTGCGTTACACGCTCCCATAAAAGTTTTCCTTCTTCTCTTTCTGGCTTATAGTGGGAATTCTAACATCGCGCTGCCCCCGCTATGGGTTCACAAAACTCGGCCGCTCGTTGTAACTGGCGAACGCAACAAATTCTGAAACCGGTCCGACGCAACAATGCGTCTCTGCCTAGGCCGCTCGCCGATCACTGGCGCTACAGCGGGAGCAGCGGCGGCACCAATGGTTGCAGTGGTGGAGGTGGTGGTTGATCAAACGCCTTTATCGCGCGTCGGCGGGAGAGAAGGAAAGAGAGAGAAAGGGCGCGCGCTGAGATGGAGTGACGCCAGTAAATTACAGGATGGGGCAATTCCATTAGAGCAGCCCGATCGGCTCCGCTCCGCCGTCTCTTCCCCTCTTGCCCTTACTCTCCCTCATCCCGATCTTCCCGATCCGAACCAGTTTGGCTGTAGGCCATCGCTTGCACAACAACCGCATTGTGCGATGTACGACATTGGAATGGGGGATGGGCACGCTTTTTGGGATAACGCGCGCAGCGCCAGCTAGCTGGCTATTGCCTCTTTCCGGCGCAGCTTTTGCCGCCGGGGTCGCGCGGAGGGTCTTCCGAGTTTGTCGGCGACGGCTGGCGTCGTACCCGAGTGCATGCAGATGTCCTTCTTGAGCCGCGCATGAAAAACGCCTCCCCATCTCCTTCCTAAACGTCGACCTGGCGCGGAGAGATTTGGCTGTATCGCGAAAAGCTGCTTACGAAATGTTTGCTTATGACAGTGACGGCAGAGCGGGACGAGGAGACCAGTCGAGTCACGATTTCGCTCGTGATATGTAGTAATGGTTCGGTTGACAATGAGAGTGGGTACGTGGGGGCCTGCGGATAAGCGATGTTACGAAATAGGCTGCACACTCACCCCTCTCTTACAACGTTCTTTCTTTTTTGTGCTCCTAGACTCCTGGGTTTGCACAGGGGCCAGAGAAAAAGTGCGCAGTCTGCTCATAAGCACGAGCCGGCCAAGAAAGCTTGTAGACTTGTGTTGGGGACATCACTCCAGCTATGTTGTTGGGGACATCACTCCAGGGGGGGGGGGGGGGGGGATTTTATTGATAAGCGACAGGACCGGGTAGAGTAAGTAACGCTATCGCGAAGCGGCGCAGAAACCGAACAAGCTGAAAGAGATTACGTGGGCGTCGATCTGCTCTCAACCTAGATGAGTCACAGGGGAACTAGAAGTTAGATCACTTCTCGTCGTACCGTGCATATTTAACTCCTGCAACCGCTGGTGTGAGTTTAATCCTTTTATTAAAGCCGCCTCTGTTATCGGTCTTGGAGTTCTTTTAATCTTTATTTTTTAAATATACAAAACGTATAATCGCTGCTGTCTCTTAAGGGTAGAGGCTTAACAGGGCAGCAGAAAGGTAGATGAGACGTTACGCGTTGGGAGAGAAGTAAGGAGGGCAAAAAGGTGGGAGAGAAGCGATGGGGACGGAGCAACGTCGGATGCGGCGTCGAGACAGGGAATAAGCTAGGAAAGGAGAGGAACGCTGCTCTCCAGGGCGCATCCGTTGCCTAGCCGGCACACAAGGGAGCGAAGAAAGCGCCGAGTGACGCGCAGTAATCCGACGCCAGCGGCTGCCGCCTGAGTAGCTTCTTTTTTTGCGCAGGAACGAGAGTTTCCTCCTAGGGGAGGCCAAAACGGATGAGATAGCTCACTCCCATGCATGCGCGCATGCCAAGCGGACGAGACGAAGCCTACCTCCTCGTCCTCTAGGTGCCCGTATCCATCCACACCTTTTATATCTCCTCGTTCGCTGTTTTCTCCTTCCTTCTTCCATTACTGCCACAGCGGCGTATTCCTTTTTCTTCGTTTCTTTCGCTCGCTAGGCTGCTTGCATCGCCGCCAACGCCACCACCTCATCCGCGAATCGCCCCTTCGAGAGTTTCGCAATTTGTCTCAAAGAACTGGAAGGGGCTGTGTGCATAGCACGCACTTCCCCTCGCTTCTGAGGTAAAGCGAACCGACTGCTTTGTTATTCTCTTTTTATTTTTTTCCTTAACTGAACTCTCGGGACGTAGTAGGAGAAGACGTTGAACGATCGGATGGATCCAGGTACACCAAAGCTGTTTGGCAGTACTGCTCAGTTGCGGCTATGGGCACGAGGGTTCGCCATGCTTGTGATTAATGCTGCCTTCTTCCCTTATCGGGTTTTTTTTTTTTCCTCACTCAGGCTAGGCCGATCTTGTACACACCCGACGGCGGTCGTCACTGTCACTTTTGCCTGTTTTTAACAATACCATAGCCGTCTTGATTGTGACTTCCTTTTATTTGTCTTTATTCTTATTATTCACATACTCACGGAGAAAATACAATATTATTCAAAAACAAAACACGCCCCGCCTTTGGACTAATGGAATGATTGCAGGCATGCTCACTCAAAGCTAGGAAATAGCAACACTAGAAGACTGCCCCGGCTCAAAACAGCCAAAAACTGAGAGCCAGGGAGTACGAGGATACATCTCCATACGTATTTCCGTATACGCTATAAATGTTTGTTCCCCATATATATAAACATAAACCTCCTCCAATCGATACACTGCTACGGGCTCATTTGGGGAAAGCTTACATTTCAGCCTGCCACGGGTATTTTCCTTTACAGCGAGATATGAAAAGTGTGCGCAGTTTAACTGCAGAAAAAGGCCATCCAGAAAAGCAACGCGACCTTTAGATGGGATTAATTCGTCGTTTTAATTGCTCACTTCGGCTATAACAACGATCGCTTTCGAAAAGCCCATATAGGCGCATTCCTAAAGTGCTCGCAGATAGCGCTCTAGCCTTGAGCAATCCCAGCTTTTTCAGAAGGCACCCTCTACACGCACGCGACTCTTTTATTGCGCGACGTAATTGATTCTTGCTCCAGAGACACGCGAGGTCGCGCCGCCTTCCAAAACCAGGGGCGCGCTATTTATAGCGTCTGACCCCGGCCCTCTATACGAAGATAAAAACACGAAGTAAGGACGAGATCAGGCTAATGAAAGAGGGAAGAATTAGAGCAAAGTCAGAAGCACGAGCGCCGACCTATGATAACAGGAACACAACACAATTTAAAAGAGGAGGGGGGGGTGGGGGGAGGGGAGGGGAGAGGGGGGTATGAGTTTGGGGCTCAAACGACGAACTCGAAACGAAAAGACGCACCGAACCGCGCAAACCACCTAGTTAGTTTTTTGCGTTTTTTTCGACGGCAGTTTGTCATTGCTACGGTGGTCTTAGTTGGTTGGTTGGTTTGTGGGGTTTAACGTCCGAAAGCAACTTAGGCTATGAGAGACGCGGTGGTCTTAGTAAGGGGATGACGAGAGGTGCATAAAGGAACACACAAGGATGAAAATTATGCAGAAAACGGCGGCTTCTCGAATGCAAAAGCCGGTAAAATACTGACGATGCGAAGTCCCCACTCCTGACGCGAATTCCAATGCGTTCTACGCAGACAATGAACTAGTGATATCCTACTGTCTTAGAGAACAGCTATGTTTTGGAACACCATATTTGGTTAGCCGATGTATGCGAAGTGTCCCAAATGTGAAGCACGTTGATACAGTGTGAATATCGCCTTTCTTGAATATCAGCACTTATTGATAATAGAATCGGGCGTGCCGAGATCAAACTGCGAAAGAGCTGTCGACATTGGTCAGAATAGGAACAAAATTATCCCTATGTTTCGCTGTTAGTTCCCTATTCACAATTGTAGTTGTAGGGAAGTCCACGAGGCGCCCGCGCCAACAGCGCCATCACCACGGACGCCGTGGCGCCTGGTTACCTTGGCGACCGCCAATGGTAAGCCGTGGCGGCAAAGCGCACCACGAGGTGGCGCGCCCGGAGCAGATGGGTTTTTCTCGGGACGTAAATAAAGGAGACGCCGGACGAGGCCATCCCTCGTGGCGCGCGCGCGCGCTGGAAAGAAATAGAGGGCGAGGACGACGAATCTGGGGTGGGAGAAAGGAGGAGGCTAGAGTGAGTGAGGAACTGCACGGGGAGAAAAGGAAAGGGGCTCTCCCGTTTAGGAAAGGGTGAGGATGCTCGGGAACCACCACCGCCGCCGTGAGTAGAGGAGAGGAAAGAGCAGAGAGTGGCAGGAGCAGAGGAGCGGGTGAGGGATGCCGGGAACGCGGCGGCGGTCCGTCCACCGGCGCCGACATCCGAGGCCAAGTGCGCATGGCGCGTGTGGTCGCCTGGCGCGCCTCCGCCGTCGCTGCTGCTGCTGCTGCTGCTGCTGCCGCTGATTCCAGCGCGCTGCCGCCGGCACACTGATCCAGCACTGGATTTCGCCTTTTGTGCCAGCGGTGCCAGCGGGCGTGCAGTAGTGAACAAGTTTGCGACCTCCGGCTTCGCCCTTTGCGCCGCCGCGTTCTGCTGCTGTCACCCTAGCCATGGTGAGAGAGCTGCCCAACACCAGCGCTATGGCTCACTGCTTGCATTTTTGTATCTTCTTCTATCTTCATCTTGCCTAGTCTTTTGCGTGATGCATCCATGTCGTGAACGTCCCAGCGCCTGTATGAGCATCGCGAGCCCGAGGATGGTTGGGGACGTCATTCGTTCGCGCGTGATGTGCATTGGCCTCATTTTTAGGGAAAGCCGCACTAGCGAGCCGGAGACGACGTCGTCAATGGAACGATGTCGTGGTAGTATTGGTTGAAGAGGAAGGAGAGGCCTGAGGACGGGAGCGGCGAAACGACAGGCCTTCGAAATGGCTTCATTGCCGTTATGATTCGGGCACGGAACATCGCGTTTTAGCCGTCGTCGTGATGAGCCGAGTGTCTTGATTAACTGTACGGCAGCTGTATCGTTGGATAGTCACTGGATAATACTAGAAGCTTTTTTTTTTTTCGGCATAGTTACTTGATGGGATGGTAGTTTACCGTTCGCCACATTTCGAGCCGAAACGGGCACGGAAATTGCCGCTCATGACACGACATAAAAAGTTTTATTCGATTGCAGTCACTAAACTGATCTCGGATCAGGTTGCGACACCGCCATGCAAGCCTTGTGCACAGATATAAACCTACATAAAATTGTTGTTACATAAGTAAAGGGTTATGACCCTGCTTGACACTAAACGAGTCCCTGATCTTTACGGTTATTAAGGGTTGGCCAAGCTAAATGCCACTGAATCTATCGAGAGATGTTGATACTTTAAAGACCCCAGTGAACACCTAAGTTTGATTTTATTTATGATTAAAAATCAACGAAAATGTTGAAGAATTGCTTCGTCGAATTTCTCCTGCCAAGGGCGCACTGCAATTGTGAAAAGATCGTCTGCACTATCATCTTTTTTGTGGTTGTTGTTGTTCCCTCTTCTGCTCGTGTCGCAATACTGTCCTAATACTAGGGCGCCTTCGCAGTTTTATGAAATTTTAACTTTGTTTCTACAAGAAAGCACATTGTTTTCCTAATCTGTTGTCTGTTAGGCTACTCTTCTTGGAGACTTCGTGTCTTCGCGCTGTACCACCCACTATGTTTTCCTTCACTTACTTTAGGCTACCTAACTCAAGTGATTGAAGTACCACTCGGCGCTCTGTACCACCTGCCATTTCCGTTTAAAGTTATTCGCACGTTCATCAGCTGTTTTAGCCATAGTCAGAACATATGCATTGCGAACATAAAATGTCTGTATATAGTACAAGCTGCAAACTTGCAAGAGCAACTTCATTCAACTGGTATAGATGTACAACCTGCACATGGAAAGACGCGTAGTTGTATTGTGCATGAATTTGATAGCTCTTTAAATTCAACTTTCGGCACAAACTATAACTAACCAAGTGATCTACGTAAGGAGGGCTCGTCACACTCCCGAAACGCGCTGTTTAGTCGTACTTGATGCCGCTATTCTGCACTAGCATTTTTGGTGCTACGCACGACAACAGGCTTTGAAACAATTCCTACAAGGCACGATTAGTCCCAATCTTAAATTTAAGGTGTTCATTCTACTGCAGGGGTTGCTGTCAAACCAAATGAAACCCTTGCTTATTAAAACGATCAATGCTTCCAACTGTTCCCTCCTTATTTATTATGCGTGCACGCTTACACAGTGGTATAGTCAGTTGTATTAATTAGGTCGGAGGGGCTCATTCTATTAGATGCGGGTGCTGATAAAAATTTTTGTTGAGTAATGCAGGTTATAAAGCCACATTTATGCGCATGAATAACGAGCGTGCCATTATTACACTAAATGGCTAAGTTAGTTGAGTCTGCATTAGGTTGAATTATATATCAGTTCATAGAGAGATCTTTAAGGAAAAATATAGTATCCTCCATGTATAATAAGCAATCAGCTAAGCGAACACAGTTTGGAAGATCAGTGATATGTATAAGAGATAAAAGAGAGCTATATGTAGATTCTTGTGGTACGCCAGTGTTAGTGATCTTAAAATTGTATCAGGTTTCACAGATTTGTGCTATTTGTTCTCCATTAAGAAGGCAGCTACGTATTAGATCGATAGCTGGGTCGGTTACGCCAATGAAATTCAGCTTAGAATGTTGTATGTTATAATTAATGAATTGATAAGCTCTACAAATGTCAATAATCAGAGCGCCGCACAGTAGACCAGATTCTATAGCATTTTAATTTTATATATCAATGAAATAAACCAAGCTAAAAAATAAAAATAAGTAGTCAAAACTAGATAAGCATCCTGTTAAGCATCTAAGGAACAGTTTATATTTATTTTAGTGAAGAAGGCTATTATTGCGATTGGACGATAGTTGGATATCAGTTTTCAGCCACCTTTCTTGCAAATAAGAGTAATCCTTGCTTCTTTTTTTAATTTAGGAAAGAGGGCTATATTGAAAATCAGGTTCACTACAGACGAGAAAGGATTGCAGATTATGTGGGCAATTAGTTTCATGTTCTCAGCGTGAAAGTTATCCAAAGCAGAACAGATATAATTTCCACAGTGCACTCTAACTAACACCTCATCAGGTGACAATGAATAAATAAAGCTGCATGGTAACAATAAGTTTGGCTGAGACGCATGGGAAACCGTGATGAAGAGGCACGCACTGACTGCACCACCTTTCTTGGAATTTATATAAGCATCAAAACTAAGTAAACACGTTCGCTCTATAAAATTAAAAGCGGCATGTGGCAGAGTGTTAAATAAGATAAGCCTGTATTTCAATATCAGTATCCTAATGTCACCTCACCACGAATTTATTCATAGCAACAGTAGCTAATGTATAAATTCGTGAGGTGGTACTTATAAAACTTATTTTTCCTTCACAAAGTATCTTCATAATCAAACATTACGCATATAAAAATCAATTACTCCATCTCAGATGGTTCATGCGCATAACAGAATACCTGCATTGCGCAAATACAAGTATTATATCGAAATTTTGGTATATAAGCTTATCAATAATAGCATTGCATATCAAATAACTAATCCCTATAAGACACCTAGACAAAGCTTCACCTTATTTACACGAAACACATTTTGTTGCCAAGGTTAAAAACTAATTACGGAGTATTTACGCCTAATTTTCAGGCTTAATTAGAGCAGAACTCATTATCAATGTCGATAAAAATGGAGTCACCAGTTCGTTCATTTAATCGTTGTTTGAAAGGGTTCTCGCTTGAAACTTGATAAATTTTTCCGCCTGTTTTCTAATTCTCAACAATTCCGATTGTAATCTCTACCTAATGTTTTCTATTAGGCGCTTTTTGTTTCTTTCACTTAAATATTTGGTTTCATATTCTATGTGTTTTTTTTTGTATCACCAGAAGTAACTCCTTAAATTGTTTAATAATTTTCATTCATGTTATTAAGTCAGTTGTGAGTTCATTGAAATAACTGTGTGTATATTGTATTACTGTTTTATTCATATTCTATTGTTCCAAGTACATTGAATTAACTGCGTGCATATTGTATTACTGCTTTATCCATACTCTATTGTTGCGCGTTATATAGAAGGTCGTCTCTCAATCTCTGATTTAGGGATCTCTTTCTGTATTATTTCATGCGTACTTATGCAAGGGTGCTTGCTCTCTAATGCTTTAACCTTCACCATATATGCGCACAAGCAACAGCCACTTATATCCTGATCGCCTGTGTGTCCTGGTCGTCAAAAAAAAAAAAAAAGAAAGAAAAAAAAACAGTAGCCCGGAGCTTGATTTGTTATGCACAAATATGTTTCTGTTAAAGGCGTCCGATTTCGAAATACATTCAGACGAGATCACTCCTCAGTCTGTATTTTTCTATTAAAATGCACAACCTCAACACGTCGCCAATCTCTATTCGCGACCATGTTTTAAAACGGGACACCTCTGAAATTGGTTACTTTTCATCAATAAAGCTGTCGTTACGTTGCACTATAGGCTATCCTGTCTGTACCTTTCATGCTTATGTCTGTCGCGTCACAGAGAGGGTGAGGTCAACTCTTTACAAGGCAAGTCATTGCTCTTTTACTTACAGTAGTGGGCCACTCGCCATCCTCTTGTCAACAGTCAGTGCCGCAAGCTTGGGGAACTCAGTCGGGTATCAATGCTTTGGACGGCTGAAAAAAAAAAAAAAAAAAAAAAAACATTCAAGGACAGCGTCGTTTCTCTGAGCTGCCAACTACTTTAGCATGCACAAATAGTAGGTTGCTGTAATTACTGTATTTTTTCCTTTGATATTTACTCTATTATACAGATCTGTGCGTACATCTTGCTTTGTTGTTCGCTATGATTCGGAAACGTGCATCAAACAAGCATGCGGTGCACCTCGACTACTGATTTCCAGGTTGCTGGCGCGATCCGTTTAATGTGCAAATACACGAGATTACAAACTAGCCCATCTCATTGCGGACAGGAACGATGTATTTTATCTGTATTTCATATCACAATGCTGCCGCTCGCACCTACAGTCGTTCGGAGTAATGTCGCTTGATAAGGCGTTGTGAGAGTACAGACAGTTAATACTGTCCTAGCCAATCGTCGCATTTGAGCCAAGAGCACACAACTATTCTGGTGTGATCAATACGTATCAATGATTTATTTATTTATTTATTTATTTATTTATTTATTTATTTATTTATTTATTTATTTATTTATTTATTTATTTATTTATTTATTTAATTGAACCTCAAGGGCCTCAGATGGGACATTGCGTGAGAGGTGGGCACTTGAACGGCGGTTAACAATGGTTTCTGTAACGTGATTACAAAGATGGGGAGGCTTCTTCGATGTCAGTCTTGAAATAAGCAGGGTCGGAGATTAGGGCAAGGTTGCTGGGAAGGTCATTCCAGTCACGAGCTGTGTACACGAAAAAAAAGACTTCTGGAATGTAGTAGTGCGGGCGCGATGCAGGATGACGCTGTTATAGTGGCTTGTGCGGGATGTTCGACGCACGGGTTGGATAAGCTGGCTGTCACGAGGTGAACTATGAGTATTATATAATATTGTATAATAATGACCATCAACATCAGCCGGACTACACACACTGAACAATAGAGGCTTTTCAATTATCCTGTCGTCCAGCCATGTGCAAGCTGAATCCGCATAAACCCCATGTACTTCCTAATCTGATCCACCCACATGAACTTTTGTCGCCCCGTGCTAAGCTTGTCTTTTCTTGAGATCCAATTTGTTACACTTAACGAACTTTCTGTTACCTTAACTTTGCATTACTTGCCCTCATGATGCCACTATCATTTTATTCTTTCTTTATTTCGACTAGAATATCATTAACTATCACTTTCGACACTACCTATCATGTTCACTCAGTCTCTCCTGACGCAATGCCTACCAATTTTCATTCCATACCTCCAGAGTTGCCCGCAGTTTTAAGTTCAGTCTCCATCCTTAGCTTCCATATTTTGCCTAATGATTACCGACAAGCTAGACCTGTTTATACATTCATCGGAGCGATGCTCCTAAATTTCAAAGTGCACTCCAGTTTTTTGTTATTATACCTGGTTACTTCTCTGTCCTAGCTCGCACATTGGTCGCTCTTACCACTGCACACGCTTTGTTACCTATTGTATGCTACTGCTCCCTCCCGGAGTTATTGAGCATTACTTTTTTTTTATCTAGTTTATGACCCACTATTCTGGTTTGCCGGTGTTGGTCCACGATAATACTTTAAATTTTCTTCCCTGAGTAACCTCAGCGATCCAATGACATCGATGATTAGAAGTTTACTAAGGCATTCCACTTAAACTTTTTGCCTGCTCTTCTGAAACCAGATTTTTCACTACCTTTGGAGCTTTCGTTAGGCTTTGTCATTTAGGTCTTTTCTAGATATTTTCAATTGCTTTTCCATATGCCCTTTCTGCACCATAGTTCATTGATGCCTGCTTTACTGCTGAAGTTTCGACTTTGTTGGACGTTTTCTTGTAATCTATAGATGCTAGGAATTGGTTATATTCGGCGCATTTCTTTATCATCTGATTGTCAATATGAATGTGGGGCATTCTTGTGTGAAATAAACGAAAGACCATCCTAAGTTTGGTTTGACTCCACTACTTCTTGCCCTAGCCAATATCTTGCAATAAATAAGGAGTAGCTGTACTGTTTGTAATTTTTCAAATCCTTGGCATTCCTTTTATTTTCTTATGTAGATTAAGATATTATTAGGGCTTTTTTTGTTGTTCTTTTATAGATACCGGGGTAGCTGAGATCATGAAGCAAATCATACACGGATGACTCAGTTTTTTTGTGGCACGATCTAATCACTGTCCTCAATGGATCTGTAGTTACTTGATGTCAACCAAGTTTGGTTTTCTACTTTTCTTTACGTGTAAGGTTTTCTTATTCCTCAGTTATTCCAGGCAGAATGCTCGATTCTGCGACACCGCTGTCTCCGTCAGTATTGTCCTGATTATTTTGGCGACTATATATACCTATGTACTGCTTCTGCTTTCCTAACTATCACATGTGCATTTCTAATCATACTGGCCTCTTAGTCTGTTAGCACGTACAGGTGCCGAAATCCGTAAGTGGCGTGCGCGATGGCAGCCTTTTTACGTGGTCCTCAAGATTAGGCAAGGACTTGGTGAGCATTTGCTTATACTTGATTTTTTCGCAGGTTATCTCCTCTGTAACGCTCAGAATCACAGAATTTCAGACACGCCAGTTAAAGACTTGGGCGTTTGTGCATCAAATTCTTACATATGCCTACTTTCGGCTCGCATATGCATTTAGTCTACCTTTTTTTATTAGCGCATGTTCGCTTCTCTGCATAATGTAGTTCCTTATGTCGGTTATCTCATCCTTATTAACTGACTTTTGCATCTCTGCCAGGTCTGTTACACTCACGCAGTTGGAGCTTTTCATGCTTTTACGTTTTATAATCGTTATCATACGTTTCATGATCAGTTTTTTGTTCTCCTCAGAAGCCTGAACAACATCTTATTTAGCTTCTATTCCCGTAAGGGTGTGATAAGATTAGAATCCGTAATGGCAAGATTAAATGATGTTGTGCAAAAATGTTGCAAAACCTTAGCTGATTCCGTCGAATGGTTAGAGTACGGCAGTGGGTGCTGTGAAAAACTTAGGAGTAATTTAGAGTAGCTAGTACCCTTTAACATGCGCTATATCGACCAGGGCCATCTCTGCTGAAAATAAAGATAAATACAAGATATTGTTGAAGGCAACGTAATCAAAGCATTAGGGGGGGGGGGGGGGGGGGTCACTATCGGTACTACCAGAATGTATAGGAACGGCTGCTTTACAAGGTAAAGACTTAACAGCCTGCTGTCGTTTAAGAACTAAAAAGAAGTACTACTTTCGCATTACAGCGGAGTCGCAATATCATTATTTTTGTGGAGTTACATATTTTTAATGCATCGACTCATGTTTAATGTCGCTGGTATAGCGTCAACAGCGTGTCGTAGGCAACCTTACTGTGGCAACATACCTAAATGAACCGGCTTTAATTTCGTACGCCTTTAGGTTCAGTCAGCGAGAGATGACCTGCAAAGATAACAGCCGAAGCTAAAGGGCAGTAAGGAGTGCGATTCGATATTAACGGCTGGTATGAAGGATCCTCTTAAATGTGCCTATCGATGACCTTTCCAATAGTATCAGCGGCTCACCAAAGCAAGAAAGGTCGAAGGAAAAAAAAAGAATAGCAGTTATTCACGTGGGTCTAGCTTAGAAATGTCAAATGGTCTCGTAAAAGAACCAATCTACAGAAACGAGATAGCTAGGAGAAATAGAGATGCCTGCAAGGTTCTGCTCAATCTCGTCTCATCTTTCAGTAAAATCCGACTGGAAGCTCCCACGTGCCGAAAGCTCAGTCAAGCCACTAACGCCGGAAGCTGTACGTCCCTTCGCCCGCTCTAAGCAAATATTTGATCCTGAATTTCCATTATAGTTCCCCGAACGGCGCTTCCTAATCCATGTAAGGCATGCATCGCTTCATTGGTGACGTAAGGCTGCCGACATACGCCATTTGAAACAAAGGTCAAGCGGTGGTTTTTAAACCATACTACCTACGCTATTTTACCACTAGTAACCGGGCTGCATGGTTAGTTTTTCACTCGTATACGAGGGACCTTAAGGTTTTTCTAAAGAGCAAACTTCAATCGAAATGGAGGACAAGTATTCTTCTTAAGAAGCTTATGAAGATTTAGAGCTTGAAGGCTGATAAACTTACACCGCACAAAAGCAACCCATGCAGCCTGGCTACTTTTTCATTAGGCGGTACCTACGCGTGCCACATTTGGACGTCCACACCCACTTTATTAGGTTAATTCTGGAGTGTTGTGCGGAATCATTTCTGTTACGGTGTTTTTTCTTTTACAGAGCTGTGGCATAGTACAATTTAATACCTAACTCACCATGCTTAAATGCAGGCATCAGGGAATGACTCTGGAAGATATGCAACTCGTCTCCATAACTGTCACCCTTCAGAACCTGACCTCGCGACATCAAACATTACCTTGATGCTTAAGAAGAGAAGGGCATTTTATGGTGACTTGAATATTATAAAAGCCAATAATTATTGAAACCAAGAAAAGCATAAAGGAATGTCTAAGGTTTTTAATTTCCGATGTTATTTGACTACTAATGAATTAGTAGTATAGTTATCTCCACCCACACGATAATTCATTGCAAAGAGGAAGAACAGGCACCATTATGACACCGATGAAATATAAACCCACGGCCTTTTCAAGTTACGTATGGTACTCTAGCATTCAGCTAGAGCAGTGCCTGCCCAGCCCATTTTTTAATGTACCTCTGTAGCGGTTAGTAGGGTTCGGACTTCCCGGTTTCACGAGAACATCAATAAAGGTATGCTGAACTCATCCTTTAATTCAGCATTATCAAAAAATTCAGTATATCTGGAATACATTACATAGTTAGCCGGCTGGCTGTTTTGTACTTGTTACAGAAGGGGACAAGAAAAAAAAATTAACTAATTGATATACTGTGAGAGGAAAGAGGTGAGACGACCATTTCATTAAAATTTAGTACTCCGATTGTGAGGTTTGGATCAGAGATCCGTGAGCTCAGACACGCAGATGCCGATTCGAAGGTTCAAACCAATAGCTAAGCTTTTTCTGGGGCCAGATGGCGAGATTTATTGGAGACTCTGGACTGAATAGTTAGGTTTTTGTGTTGGGTATAAAGGTGGTGATAACGTTCGTAACCGTGGAAACGAACGGTCACTTTGAAAACATTCATTTACGGCTGGAGTCATGCCATCGCACTGCAACGAGGACGCGACAATAGAAACTTGAATTCCCCGCTGCCGCCTACCGCTACCGCGCGCCGCCAGCATAGCATGCGCTGATTGGTCCCTGCGTATCGAGTCTGCCGCTATTTGACGGGAATGTGGCGCCATCTGTCGTCATCAGGGTGGTCTGCTCATGCGCACTGACGCTGTCGTGGTAGGGTAGGTGGTTGTGGTCGGCGGTAGCGGTAAACTTAAAATATCTAATGACTTTTTTAACGCGATAGTGTTGAACGTCCTTCCCCACAAAATACAGCGTCGTCGTTGTGAGCGAAAGATTCCGAGCGTGGCGCTGCCAGACGATAGCTGGCAGCTAGCATGGCCGCACACTGACTGGACGTAGGGTCGTCTGACGTTACGTTTGGCAGGAACTGCCAACTCGGGCCTCTCCTTTAACAAGAGAGGGTGACATCAGAATCAGCCTCACAGTACCCTTGCATTCACGTGACCCCTAGGCGACGCAGGCATTTTCATACGGCTTGATCAAAGCGGGACTTTATATGTAGGCTGATAGCCTACGCTACAGCTTCATACCTTTAAGTCTGACCTTAAGCGTATTCCTCTACTATATAAGTCTTCCCTCGTGACCCAAACAGTTATCTTCGACCTTCTTTTAACTCCTTTTTGTGGCGAGTGATTCGACTTTCTTCTTCTAGAATATTTATATACAATTCATTTCGCGCTAGCTACTTCTTCTTGAACATCTCGTTTCGTCCATCGGCCATACCATGCTGAATACGCCGATTCTCGCCCTCCTCCTCCTCTCGTTTCTAAAAAAGAAGCCCTAAGATAAACTATAAGCTGCCTTTGACAGCACATCGATATCAAAATTACGCTGAAAAAAAAACAAAAAAAAAAGCGGCAATTCGTGCGTAGAAAATAACGTTCGCTTAAAAAGAAACTAAAGTTGAGCTTTGCAAGAAAAGAAGACAGATGAAATCTGCAAACAATTTTGAAAAATAATAAATGTACTGTTTAAATCCTGCCATTACGTAACCTTGAGAGTCTTCACTGGTGCCAGCCTCGGCGACAGAGTAAAACTTAATTAGGCGAAGGGGACAGTGCTTGCTCAAGTAGCCACTTATGGTAACCTATGGCATCACGACTGCCAGAACTGAAGAGCCCTCGTGCAGGGGTACGAAGGGATCGATAATGCACGCACATTAACGGAGCTTGCAGTCATTGCAATTTAGGGAAGTAATTTCAAATGTCTGCCTTTAAATTTCTTTGTTGATCAGATGTACATCGAAAGAGTAAGCATTTTGTACTTAAAGGACAAATTAATACAGCGTAGTAGAAAGGACAACATCTGACGAGTGGGATCGGCACCATTCTCTGTGAACTTTGTCGGGTCATGTCGCACCGTAGCAAGCGCTGGAGAGAGGTACACGAACGCACTCCTCGGAGTATAAGCGTCAAAAGACTACAGAAAATTATTTCTACGACCTTTCGGCCAAAAACTTAGAAACCACTTATATTTCGTCCAAGAAAACACCACAAATTCTCGAAAGTTAATTACGATATTTTCTGGACAAGGGTTAAGGCTTCCAGGCCGTTACCTCCTTTCGCATCATAGTCTAAGCACGCAAGTTGCGGCCTCCTATGATATATTTCCAGTTTTGATGCCGCTCCTTTCCGCTTCCATCCTTTGTTTAGACTATTCAAGAGCACCAGGTTCGCTTTTGCGCCCCCAAATATGACCGACTGTCACCGCTTTTAGAATTAATTTTGTTGGCTATTGCATTCGAATTTAATGTCAACATTTATGTCGTTCTGAACCTTCCAAGAACAATGACCCAAACATGAGCGGTCATTAGAGCTATTACAAACAATAATAAATACATTTACTATGTTATGACTTATTTCTTTTCATTGTTTTGTATTTACACGCAGATACCTCTATCAACTCCCTCAGAGCCAGCAGCATTTTGGGTTATTTTTATCGAATAGAACTTCAGAACTAAAGTAGAAGACAGAAAAAAAAATCAAATCTGTAAGCAAGCAAAGGAAGAAAATGATCAGTATGACATGAAGTGCATGACGCGCTGAAGCCTTTCTAAATCCAAATTTTCTCACATGAGAGCTCTTCCGAGCGGAGAATTCAGTTCGGTGAGGCGCCAAGCATTTTTAATGCGTCCAGCAGTTGCTTGCTCAAGAGCGTGGCGACGCCGGCAGCTAGCTTTAAAAGCCATCGTTTCGGAAGCAGTGTGCAGTGATTGATTGAGCCACAGTCTCGTTTATTGACTCGGCACATGCTTTAATCAATAAAAATTAAATCGGCGAACAACTTACTCCGGAGGAAGCAAGCTAGACGTTTTACGCGCTTTTTATCGGTGGGAGTTGCTAACGGCTCAACGCAATCGTTGAGGGCCAGTGTTGTTAGGTCTAAAGGTGTCATCAGGTAGTGTACTCAGTTATGAACGCAACCTAAACTTCACTACGTTTTCACACACCAGGCAAGCTTCAGCGTTTGAAGTGTGTGCCCTAAACATTTAGACCTTGCCTGTCAAGTGCATGGTACCATCTTTCCCAGATTCAGCGAAATGTCTTCAATAAAAACAAAATAGGCTCCTGTATGAAGACAGGCAAGAAAGTAGCCTTTATTTTCACACACTTCAATTGCAATTGCTCATTTATAGCGGTATTTATTATGCAGGATGTTTTTCACCAGCCAGTATGTCATTAAGGTTGTCATATGTGCCACACATTTAAAGAGCGTTACTTGACTTTGTACACAGTATTCGTCCAGAGCTAGTTGATGCCTAATCTTGAGAGTCAACGCGATATTCGTATACAATACCTGTGCCACGACTGGGCACTACACTAGTCAATCAGGGTAGGGAAAGAGTAGGTGGCAAGGAGTTCTCCGTTCCCTAGCGCATGCGACGAGCCAGCAAAGTCAGCATATAAAACATGGGTGCAGGTAAAAACGTCCCCGGAAAAAACGTCCCTGGAAGATACGGCCGGGAAACTTCATCCCCGGAAGAAACGGCCCCTGAGGAAGCGGCAACTAGGAAAAAACATCCCCAAGGCAAAATCCGGCCCTAAAAATGATTTCTTTTGGAACTCACAAGAACAAAAAAAAAAGGTATTTTATGCCATTCTTTCTTGGCTTTGAGTTAAATGTAATCATCATTTGGAACCTGCACCATCTGTGCGCCGGAAAAGTTTACAAGAACTGCGTAAAAACATGGTGAAAGAACCATCTGGCTCTTTCTAAGTTGCAAGGTTCCGAGCTTCGCAGCTCGTTAAGCAATCATATGGCAGGCCTAATAGGCTTGGTAATACTGCCAACTGAGAAAGGTAAAAGCGAATTGGCGTATGGTTGTCTCGGGGAACCGCCCAAAGCAGAAGACGCCACTAGAATCACTTTCCAGACCGTCTGGTGACGAGGTTCAACCGTTCCTGTGATGATGGTGCAGAATCGTGATAAGGGTGATGATGGCCTAAGCAGGACAATGCTGAACCGGTCGTGCGTCATGGCCATACTAAACCATCGCTCCGTGCTTCCGTGGTAAAGGCTGTGGTCAGCTCGCATTTCCCCCGCAAACAAAGCGAAGACGAGGCGCTGTCGATGTATTACCGCTGCCATCGTTTGTTGTTGTTGTTGTTGTGAATGCCCGCATCAGTTCGATGTTCGCTGTCAATTCCAAGCAGGCAGGTGAAGCCGCTCTAATAAAGTTAACTTGCATCATTCATCCTTGCAGCTCGCCACGGGGAAGTGCAGCCTACTTCTTATAGCGCAAGACCCCAGTTCCCGTTCGGGGACATTTTTTTTTCTACTTCGCAAATAGGGACATTTTTTCCGGGGATATCTTTTCCAGCGACATTTGCTCAGGGGAAGTTTTTACCGGATCCCATAAAAGCACACCATTAAGTACCTGGCCAGCGATATCTACTAAGTAAGACCAAAAGAAACCAGCGGCCAAAAGGGTTAAAGATTCAATTCTAATGCGAATATTTAAACATTGCAGGGGCGGAACAGCAAGGGGAAGAGTTGCAGGAGTTGCTCAAAGTTAGCAGGAAAAAGAGGGTTGTTGCTGGCGCAGGCGAATATTAATTGTAAGTCAGCAAGGGGGCTGCCTTTGCCCACCAGTACATATACCTTGATGCTAGTGATGGTATTTAGGCTGTTTATTGTTTCACTCTTAATTTTTCGTCTCTAGAAGCGTTATTTTCTTAACTCATTTCAAATTCAGTACGTCATGAAATAATTTATATCCGCTGTCAGAAATAATGTGTGGCATTTCAATTACTTTCAAGTATTACGGTAAATATGCAAGTACGAAAATATATGGCAATTTTATTCTCGTGCCGATTTCGCAGAAACGTCATTTTGTGCAAGGCTTTCAGTGGTAATAAGTGCTTTGTTATTCATGCTTGATTTTGATTATTATATTATCTCTGCACACTGCATCGGTCAAACTGAGGCTGCAACATCTTTTGGTCTTGCATGAAAGTCAATGAAGCTTTTTAAACTTGAAGTTGTGGTCTTGGAGTGAGTGGGGGAACCCTCAATATTCTTTCAAAAGTACGTTCCTGTATACAGATACTATACAAACTGCGGAAAAGGACCAAAATTGGATTACTTTTCCCAGCCGAATAAAATTACAAAATCCTGTCAGTTAAATATATTAATAATTAGTTCACGGGAAAAAAAAAAAGGCGCAGTATCTGTCACACTTGTTTCTGTGGACACCTCAACCGCGACGTAAGGAAAATAAGGAAGGTGGGAGTGAAAGTGGAAAGGGAGAAAGAGGAGCCGTAGTGGAGGGCTACGGAGTAATTTCGACCACCTGGGGATCTTTAAAGTGCGCTGACATCGCACAGCACACGGACGCCTCTTCGTCTCGCCTCCATCGAAACGCAGCCGCCGAGGTCGGGTTCGAACCCGGGTACTCCGGCACAGGAGTCGGGCGTCTTACCTCTGCACCACCCCGGCGGGGAAAAAAAACTATGGGGCAAACCCTGTCAGTTCTGTCATAATTGCCAGATTTTTCTGTAGTTCTGTTGTACTTTTTTTATTGTAGTTACAGACAATTATGGTTTTACAGGTTTCCTGCTAAAAACAGCATACAACGTTTGCCGTAACAACAACAACAAAAAATTTCTGTAGCTTTTTTCAACTGGGCTAAAACTTCAATTGCATTGTAAACATATAAATCAACCCTTGAAGTTTATTGACTTCCACTTTGAAGCTTGCTTAAAGCCTTTGTTTTCTATAACAACCCTTTTTATGTCCTGAAAAAAAAAAAAAAAACCAACAGCGATATAAGTAAAAAGAAAAAAAGACGCATGGGTCTTGCGGTTTCTTTTCAGTGTTATTGACACGATCAGTAAGCAAAAAGAAACGAATTATTTACTCGTCCAACTAAACATCACCGCTGAAAATTTTCCCTTTAGATACACTTCACTCGCTGAATTTATAAATCAACTTTGGATACGAATGGTTAACCGTCCGATCGATTTCGGGCTCCGGGATGACAAACGTCATTTGACACTTCGGTATCCTTGTGTGTGTGGAAACCAAAGACAACGTTTTACGCACTTCCGTTTTCTTTTGCACGGTTTTTGCGCTTCGCCTTTCAAATATAAAAGCTCTTCCTGAGCTCTGGCGGGTATAGCGTTCCATAATAAACACCCTCATAGCGGCAGGAGTTGTGTATTTTGATCATGCGCCAGAAATGTGCGCGTTTTTTTCACAACTAACGGGTGAAAAAAAAAAATGCCAGGGGTGCGAAATAAAGCAGTCACTAGATACTCTCCAGTCTGGAGGCGAGTGGCCCGTCATGCGCTGGCTGTTGTGTGCCCAGTATTAGGCACTGGGGATCAATAGCAAGGTTCCTTTCTCCACTTTTCTCCATCCTTCGCCTACCCTCTCGGCGCTCTCGACGTTCTCGGCTTATCAGATTTAGACTGCGCCGCTCGGCAGAAGCGCTGCTCTTCCGGCTTTTCCCCATGTACCGCTTGGACCAAATGCATTCTTTGCCCTTCTTCTTCGCCTCCTCCCTTTTGTGCACTGCTTTGTGCGTGCGCGAAAAATTTTTGCTCTCTGTGCATTCCAAACAAAGCGCGCCTTTCGGCGCTACGAAAAGAGCTTCCGAAAGTGAAGCGGACAGTGAACGGCCGTCCCTGGGCTCGGCGGCTGCACGGCGCTCGTTAAGTAGGCACGTGCCCGCAGCTCGCCGGGGTTCCGGGTCACGTCAGCAACGATGCCTGCCTCGCCTGGCAACTGGTTGGAAAGTAATAGCCTACGACGCACGGCCGTGCTTCTTCTCCGCTCTTCTTCTTTAATTTTTTTTTTTTTTAAGACCAGCTATTTTCGACGACGATGCAAAACAGGCTTGATGGTGGCAAGGTTTTGCATTTCTTGACTTCGTATTTCAACGTCGGGTTTTTTGGATAATACGATGGCGCGTCGCGTTATCGAGAATTCGTGACTCTGCTAAACGCTTTAGCAGCTCGAGGGTCCTCCATTCCGTCCGGCGCCTCTGTTATCTTCACGTTTTGTCTCCTTCGCATGCTCGTTTCGAGGCATTAAGCGTAGTAGTCCGCTGAACACACATCTCCCCGCTCATGTCGCCGTGCTGTTGAGATTTGTCTCACAGTGACGCAGCCTGTGCTGTTCCATTGAGCACAACTTGCAGCTAATGTTAGCTGTTAATTAATGAACTTATTTTTCCAGAGTGCTAGTATTAGGCATTATGCAAAGCGGGAAAAGGTAAAGGTAAATTTAGGCAACCTGGACGGAAAAATTTCACACCCTCAGCTTTCGGACGAGATGCGTTGCCGCTCGTTTTCGAGCCGTAAAAGTGTACCTTGCGTGTCCTAGCAGATACCTTGTCTTTCGTAAACCGAGAATGTTCGGTTTAACCCCCTCCTATACCCCAATTTTTTTCACTGAGCGAAATCGCTTGGTTATACAGTAGAATCTAACATGCAAGGGTCGTTAATTCGCATTAGCCCCCATGCCATGTTTTATTCGCTCTTATTTAACGCGTGACGTCCCCTTTAACGTGACCATAGCGGCGGGTTTAAAGTTCCCGTACAAGGTAATGTGGTTGTGACGTCACGACCCTCTAGACCAACAGAATCTTTTGTTCAGTGCCAACAACGCCGACGACAATACAGGTTTTTTTATTTACACTTGACCATTACGCTATCACTTAAAATAAAAAAAGAAATTGTTACTTATTGAGGGGAATTCTACTCACAAATGAAAATTCACAAATGCTGGAACTGATGCATTCATACACTTTCGTAAGCCCACAAACATTTCATAAACAGAGTAAGCATGCAACAGGCAAGCATGTAACTGGCATGCATTTAACAAGCAAGCATGTGGCCGAGTCTTTCTAAAACTACTGACGTTCTGCCGTTTGGAGACAAATTGAAGCAAGAAGAATGGTGCACATTCATTCTAGTAGCCAATTTTCTGTCTTGAAAGTAATGCCTGAAACAGAGCATCGCTAGTTGAACGCGATAAAACGAAAACATGTCTTGAACCGATTATAGCAAATGCCGCTTTCCTTGCAATATTTGGCAGCGCAAACCCCTATTCACAGATGCACGCTCGCGCAATTCACAGATACGGCTGTGCACTTCGTGTTTCCAGCTATTGGAAGGTTCGGCAACAGCTCGGGAAATCACTGTCAGTCTCGCCTCAGCTCACCCCTTAATCACCGCGGCGCAGCCACTCACGCTCGAATCGATTCAGCAGCCGGCTTTGGCTCAGTCGCGACGAATCAATCCATCGTGGCCTGCGCGCGGCTTCTATGACCGCGTTCGCGAGTGTGAAGACCCACAATTTACATGGAGCACTTTCCGATGGTCCTCCAACACATCGACCACCCAGTGCGAGCCAGTGTTTGGGGACGAGGCAAAAGCTGAGCGAGACGTCGATAGGCAGACGCACGAAGCCTGACGTTGCCTCAGACCCCATGGTTTGCCAGCCCGTTAGACACTGCGTGGTCACCCAGCACGATCAATGAATAGCTGTCTCTGAAAGACGCCCCGCTTCGCAGCTGAGCCACGGCCCTGGGAAGCATTGGAGAGATGCTGTGAGCTGCTGGCAACAGTTCTAAACTAACCTCCCACCGTTAAGTCGGGAAAGACATCAGTTTTCGTCCAGTCGATAATCGAAAGAATTCGCAAATTTTGGCAACTGTAACTCGCGGAAGTCCAGGCCCGGCATAAGGCTATTCCTGTCGCATTAAACTACCACGTGAAGGTTTCTTCGCCAGCGCCGGCATACTGAAAGTGCTACCTCGCATTGCTCCTGTAGACAATGCTCCATATTCGGCTTTGGGCCTATTTGGTAGTTACCTCGTTGTCGTTCTTTTGCGTAAGAAACTTTCTTCGACATGTCAGTTGAAGAAACAGTACTTAATTTTCATACTTATAACAGTAGATTCAAGATACAAAAACAGAAGCCAATAGTTCTAGACATCTCCCTATTAAAGTGGAATTTGCTTGCTTTGACGGGAGCCGTAACTAGAGCCCTCGTAACCTTTAAAAATAAACTGCGTTTTCGCTCAAATTGCGGCACAGTAACTACACTTACCCCTTAGTCGGCGATCGATATTACGATATATATATATATATATAAATGGTAAGGGGAGCGGTACTGTCATCACTACACTACAGTAGCACTGTTCCATTCGCATTTGTGTATTGAGTATTACAGAAAACGCGAGCTTTGTGCATCGGCGACAGTATTTCACAGCCGAAATGCTGTAATGTAATAATCAATGCTGCTTCCGAAGGGTCGTTTAATAACTAGATCATCTTTTTTGGTATTCATTGCTCTGTCAAAAGTGAGTCGATTTTTTGTCTGCTTATCTGAGCCCTACCTGATATCACGGTGTTTAGTCGGATTGAAATGCGAGTAATGAACACGAAGTCTTTAGGTAAGTTTGTAGACGTTAACAGAAATAGTCACGCGCTCCTGAAGTCGGTACTTAGCAGAATAATAAGAAGAGAGCGTGTGATGGGGCCGCGGGAAAAATCCGTCCTAGTAATTGCATTGCACTTGAACTGCAGTATTTACACAACAGCCGAACAAATTTTTTTCATCTTTTTCCACCGCAAATCACCATGTGCTTGGGTATCTGTCGTAACCAGAAGGGACTGTAGGCGTCTTAGCTTGTCTACAGCAATAAAAAAAATATACGCCGCTGTCACGCCGGCTCTCGTATTAGTTCTGCGCGGCAAATCCCTTCGCGGCATTTTTTTTTCTGTCATTGTGGGCTCAGAAAGCAGGAATTCTGAGGATTAGGTGAGGATTATCTACGTTCAAATCATGGTAGGTGATTATTATCTAAAGTGTACTTCCTCCTGACAAGCAGGTATAGAAATTCTGACACACTCAAGTGCTCGGTAGATTTAGATCTGCTCTGATTACTTGCCAAGTGCGAATGTAACGAATTGTAATGTTCGTACCACATCAACAACAACCACAAAATTCTCAAGAACTTTAGATTGTTTGGGCTTCACCATGCTTCAAAAGTAACCTGGCCTTTTGAGATATTTAGGGCACAACATCCTCTTTTTTTTTTTCATGACTGCCATTTGCTTTGTTTTCTGTCGCCAAACAGTTAAATGGGGCAATTAAACATACCTGCATGTGGTCAAGCAGAATAAAGGAACTTACAAGGAAAGGTTCTTCAAACGACCTCGACTAACGGACATTGAAATGCACTCCCGCGGGGCGCAAGCATCAAACCTTTCGAACTGTCTTTGTATGTGACGTAGTTTCATTCCTACTCTTTCTTTTGCTGCATTCCTTGCGCTTATAAAGATTCCTAATTTTCTAATCGCGGTAGGTGCTTGTTTCCTTTTTTTTTTAGTTTTGAGAAAGAGCCCGCGGCGCACATATACCGAAGAAATATTTGCTGCAAAGCCCATTTTTCGCTGCAATATTCTCTTAGCAGTGCCCTCGTGTAGGCACGAAACAACGCAGCAAAGTAATTTCAAGAAGAAAGTATATGAGTGTAAGTTTCTAGCTAAGTATCTGATAAGCATGCACTTTGTTTTTCTCTTCTTAAAATATAAAAAAAAAAGCTGTCCGATGTCACTAGGCACGATTGCAGGTGTTAAGAGGTATACCGCAGTCAAGGATTGCGCATCGTGTTTCCCCACCACCAACCCATCTACGTCGGAGAAAATCTCCGCTATCCATTAGTTTGTTTCACCTAGGTCAGAATAGGGAATCCTTGGCTTGAGACTGAGAACACAATCTCACGCTCAGCAACAGAGCGGTTTCGCTGTACTCAATGCGTGGCGAAGCCGAGAACTTTGCTGATTAATATTCATATTTAGCCTCCAAGTTCCGAGCTTTCTCCGTAAGCTCACGCGAACGTAGGCTTAAGTGGCTTTATTAACCGGTAACTTCTTGCACGCCGCATTTCAAAGCACGGTACGAGGGCAACTTTTTTCACCTTACAGAATATGTCTTCATGGTAAGCATCTGATATTAAATTTTGTTTTCCTTTTGTTTTAATATCCACGTTCGCAAAGTGAGAAAACAATACAAAAAGGGTGCAACTTTGGGAAGACGGCGTATATTCTAGCCGGTCAGCCACTACGA
Source organism: Amblyomma maculatum (assembly GCF_055883805.1). Lineage (NCBI taxonomy): Eukaryota > Metazoa > Arthropoda > Arachnida > Ixodida > Ixodidae > Amblyomma > Amblyomma maculatum. The sequence continues at coordinate 370,885,877 of NC_139344.1, read as the reverse complement.
AGGCACGGCGCGTTTCCGCTCGGACACCATTAAGTGCCGTAAGTTTGGCGCGACCGTGCAACGCGGCACGCTCGATGAACGTAGAGAAGAAGGGGGTCAGAAAAAACACGGCTCCTGTTCGTGTCAGGTTCGGCGTTGTCCGAGCCAGGAAATTGAACCCAGTGTACAGACACCGAGTCGAGAATTTCTTTCAGCGTTGGTGAGGCTACTATCGCTGGCTTCAGCTGGGTATATTACACGGTCTTGAGAGGAGGGCACTTACGCGACAGCTGCATCGTCGCTCCAGAACCTCGTACAACCTGAGTTTTAGCTTTTTGTCTTTTTTTTTTCAGAGTGGTACGATGCCATTTATAACAGCGCAGTGCTCCATCGATGTGTGGAAGGGAATGAGTGAGCTCATACCGCTCCTCAAGATCTCGTCCCTCGGGACTCTTTCCCCCCTCTTCCTCACCCTAAATCGGCCCCATAAGGGATGTACGTGGAGAGGCTGCGACACTGCAGACTCTCGCAAAAAACATCCGCCCCCAGCCGAGGATCTCTCTAAACAGGAGGAAGTTATATGGCGACCCCTACAGGCAGGAACTGGCAACTCACTCGCTGGTTCAGACCTGAAACACTGGCGGGCCCTACGACCCCGAATATAAACCGTGCGGGGAGAAGGCAAGCCTGCCCTACATAGCATGGACATGCCCAAACAGTACACCTGACGATCCAAACGCTCTGCTAATTGATTATTATGGAATACTCGTTTCTCCGATAAAGGCACAAAGGTCTAGAATTCTCGCTTACCTGTTTTTATGATGGGATATAGTAATGCGGGAACATTACGGGGCACAAGCCGCTGAGAACGCAGCGTGGTTAGTACGCTACCTCACCCAACAACGCAGCCCTGCCCTTGGCCGCACATGCACAGAACCATAGGGATATATACGTCTACGAAATATCAGGTATGTATTTAGCAGTTGATAGATAACATAATGGGACAATGATGGGTTGGCGGGATATGTTCCGTCCCGAGACTACGGGATATAGCAGGAACTGCCACTCACGCAGATATATTTTAGATGGGAGGGGGAGGTGCTAATCAAACCCGCCGGGAATTTTGAATCCTCAGACAGACAAATACACGCAGGCATGTGTGAAAGGCTTTGTTAAGCCTGGTTGCATGCCTATACACGTCGGCTGGCCTCTCATGTAAAGTGTGAATGGGCTCGAGATTCGCAGCACAGCGCGTTGTCTGCAGTGAAATGAATTCAGGAACGAACGAAGATAAAGAGACGGAAACATTACTGATCTCCGATCACAGCATCTTTGTGCCGGCTGTGTTTCAAACTATCATAAACAAATGACGTGCCAGCTTTAAAAGTTGAAAAGGCGGATGGGAGTAGACTTCCGGAACGTCTGAAGAGCGCAAAAACCAAACAAGAAAAAACATATCTGAACGTCCAAGATGTCCTTATGTGAATCAATCGGATCCTAAGCAGACCCCAACGACTCCTGCTCGCGCACTTCCGTTTAGTCGCCGAACGTGAGCGCCGTATATATTTAAAATACGTTTATAAGGGCTTTTCGTAGTCTCTGAAAATTTTCCAATGCAATACTGGTGATTCTTATTAAGTCATGTCTATTCTGCGTTTTTTTTTTTTTGATGCTGTTAAAAATAAATTATATTAGCTAGACTGCTATGCGCTGCCATAAAGGAACATATTAATATTTATGGGTGGAAAAATGTAACCTCACTACCCTGAAATTGCTGCTTTTCCGTGGCAAGAAAAGAGCTACCTTGGAAGAAAACACGCACTACCAGGAAGCGATACCAGCAACGGTTTTCGTGCTTTAATTAGTGTGTGTGCTCTTTAGTTGTCTTTCGGATGTCACAAAACAACGCGTGAACACGAAGAAAAGTTGCGAATGCTAAAGAGTTTGCAAACACGTCCTTAATTGAATAATTCCTCCAGGTTCCCCCAGCCTCCTGGCTTCGGTAGTGCTGAATTCTGAAGTTTTGGGTTTTGTGATGTGAAGTTGCTTCATTTGGTGGTAACACCTGTTAATTACAAAGTCCCGTTCTTTGCGCTCAGAGTATGCCGGATTCCTTTGCTCCGCACACAGCAAGGTAAATTGCTGCTTGGATAATGTAAAACAATATAAGTGAGAAGTGACAGGAACTCTAAAGCTGGTACCAACAAAATAACTGCGGTGAAGAACGAGTTATAAAGCGTCCTAATTTAGCTTGCGTTTGGAAGCAGAGTGTCAATCGTGTGTTCAGGATGCCCTTGACGCAGCCTATAATGGGTAAGTTCCGAGCCTGATTCAATCTCCTGATTGACTATATTGAACGATCGATATAGTTATGGACAACTCGACCAGCTATTCTCCCGATTGGAACGTAGTCTTTTGATTTCAATCTGCTGCACAAAAGAATATTGCCAAAAGTCGACCGAGACGTTTTTTTTTTTTTTTTTTGTTAAAGCGTTTGCTTTCAGATGCAATAGATTACGGCCGAAATATGCTCATATACAACGTTGCATAAGAGAGAAAGAGGAGATATATTCATTGAATATCTTTGACTCGAGGCCTAACTAGGGAGAGGAAGGTAGAGCTAGGGTATGTATGACCCATTTTGAAACATTAGAAGGCCAGGCTCTACTGTAATATAACAGTGTTTTTATGGGAATGCCAAGGGCTTCATACAATCTATGAGACCTGGAATTATGTAGAAAGCGTTCTCTAAAAAACGTTGCCTCAAAACAGCCGGCTCGCGATACAAAAAGGGTGCGCACAATTTATTTATTTATTTATTTATTTATTTATTTATTTATTTATTTATTTATTTATTTATTTATTTATTTATTTATTTATTTATTTATTTATTTATTTATTTATTTATTTATTTATTTATTTATTTATTTATTTATTTATTTATTTATTTATTTATTTATTTATTTATTTATTTATTTATTTATTTATTTATTTCAGCGGGAAGTCGCGACGTGGAACAAATAACTCAGGGCATTGAAAAAAAATTGCCATGCAGCAAAACATGATGATAAAGTTTATCGAAAAGAGCCAATCGGGTAAGTTTGCGATGATGTCATAACGTTCGGCGGGACCCTTTAATGCGAGGACGCTAGTATGACGAGAATATTCTGAGAAGATGATCTAACGGCATGGTTTTGCAATGATTTCAAGACATCTATAAGGTATGCTTGATCCGGGTATCAGATGGCCGACGCATATTCGATTTTGTGGCCGTATTAAGGTGACGTATGCTAGTTTTTTTTTGGCGAAAAGGTGCTTGTTTAAGGTTACGTTTTAGAAGACCAAAAGAGCGATTACCAGCTGCCAGAGTTCGGCTAAGATGGAAATTCCATGTTAAGATAGACTGGAGGTGTAGTCCCAAATAATTGCAGGAAGTAGAAAGTTGAACCGGGCTATTAAGGAGAGTGTAAAATGTCGGGATGTGGCATGACTTGCGACTGAAAGAGACAAGTTTTGTTTTAGAGAAATTCAGGGTCATTAACCAGGATGAAACACCAGTTGCTAATGGAATCTAAATCAGTTTTTAAATATTGGCGGTCAGAGTCATTAGTAATGTGGTATATAACACAACCATCAGCGAATAATCTTCTGGATGATAAGCAAGGGGTAAGTCTTTTGTGTAAATTGGAAAAATTAAAGGTCCCAGAACGCTTCCCTAGAGAACACCGGGCGAAGCAGGTGAGGAGGACGAAAGATGATCATTGACTGAAATGAACTGAGATTGACATGCAAGAAATGCCTTAACCCAGGCAATAACGTCAGAATGAATGTTCAAGTGGGTTAGTTTGAGCACAGGTCTGTGATAGGGACTCGGTCGAATGCCTTAGAAAAGTCAAAGAATAGCGCATCGACTTGTATGCTGCGTCCTCTGATGAAACAACGTCGTGAGGGGATCCGGAAAGTTGAGCGTCACATGAGAAAGCCTTTCTAAATCCGAGCTGGTATTTAAATATGATGTTGTGGTGCTCAATATAGCTGATAATATTAGTGAAAACAACATGTTCCATAAACTTAGATATGGAGCTAGTTAAGGATATTAGACGATAGTTCAGAGGATTACAGTGGTCACCAGATTTGAATGTGGGTATTACTTTAGCTACGCGCCAATCGCTAGGAATCGATCCAGATGATATGATTGAGAAAAAGGTGATGACAATACTGGATCAATGCCCTGAGAGATGGTTTAAAGAATCTTGTTGTTAAAACCCAAGAGGACCAGAGCTAGAAGTTAGTTTAACATTTTTCAGGAGCGATTTAATTTCGTCATTAAATATTAAGATTGTATTATATTAATCAGTAAAATAATGAACTATGACATAAAACATTACGAAGGTGAATGAAACCAAAGTAATTATCTACAGTTTGAACCTCAGTATCGAACACTTTGAATAAATATATTTGCTCTCTCTCTTAACAGCCTCGGAGGGAAACATTAATATACAATGGGTAGCGAGGCACTGGAAGGGGTAAAACTATGCATAATCAGCGCATGCAGTAAATGCACATCTGGACCTTAAGAGTGAAGTAAGTAGAGGGACAAAAATGAGGTGGAGCGCATTAGGTTATAAATGCCACTTTACCATTACCCATCAGGAGATAAATATGCACTAGCTTATCTTCCCACGGCACTCGCCTAGAGGTAGGAGGAAAGTAGAGGCTAACGAAAAGGATTCAATTTAAATTGAGGACCGCGCAGGGAGCTCTGGAAAGGAAGATGGATGTATTTGATAGGAAACGCGTAAGATGGGTCAGGGAGCAAAGTCGAGTTAATTACAATCTAGTCAAAATCAAGAACAAAAATGCGTGAGGAGGACATGTAATGGGAAGGGAGGACAACCGATAGTCGCTAAGGGTGGCTGTATGACTAGATACTAAGAGAAAAGTGTGGCTGGGAGCGACAGGTAGTTAGGCTGACGGACTGAATTAGGACGTTTGCATGGATAAACTGTTGCTACTGATAATGATGACGATGATAAAGCAGACGCCAAATAACTGCTGGCTTCTTTCACATATGCGTTTAAGGAAAAAGCATAACCATACCCTTGTCTACACACAAGAATTAGGAAGCTGATCGAAACCGCATGTGATCCAATCATTCAACATTCATACTGTCATTAAAAGGCATTCATGCCTTATCATTGGATCTCAAAGGAGCACCTTTGAAATTATTCATACTTGTTCGATATTTGTATTTAAAAAATCTTTATTAAATAGCATGAAATAGCCTATACATACAGCTAACTATAGGGGTTCAGGGAAAACAATGTATACATAAACCGATATGTGAGCCCCGTGATCATGATGATGGTAATGAAGCAGTCGCCAAAAAACTCTGCTAGCTTCTTTCACATATGCGTTTATGGAAAAAACCTCATCACCATACCCTTATCTACACACCAGAAATAGGAAGCTGATCAAAACTGCGTGTGACGTATTCAATCAGTCAACATTCATACTGTCATTAAAAAGGCTTTCCCACCTTATCATTTTAACTCAGAAGGGGCACCTTTGAGACTATCCTTGCTTGCTTGATGAAAAAATCTGAATCAAATAGCATGAAGTGGTCTATGCGCACAGTTAACAATAGGGGTTCAGAGAAAACACTGTATACATAAACCGATATCTGAGCCCCAAAAAGGCACAAGTGAGCAGCCCGCGGGGCTGTTCTGACGTTTTGCTGCAGTGCGCTCATCTGAGCATAAAATTGCCTCGTACGAACGAGACATTTTATGCACCTGACGTGAATTCATATATGCGTGAAGCTTCTTTAGTTGTCCGGGGGCTGCAACTGCGTCGCAGTTTCATCCGGGTGATCGGCTGCGAGTTTTACGGCGGCCGGTTTTACGAGGCGCCGATGGGCGATGTATAGGGGGAACTGCTTTGCGCGTCCTCCTCGGTTGTGCCAAGCCATGAACCGTGAAAGGCAGTCACGTTTACCCTGTTGGACTCTCTTTATCCGCATCTCCGCGCTGTAGCACTCGCAGCGACCGTTCACGATCAGCTACGCAGTTTCGACGTTAGCAAGTGATCTGCTCTGGTACGCCATGGTTACCTCATTCCTGCGAAAAAGGGCCAGTCAAAATAAGTGCTACTAGTTCGAGCTACTGTGCTTAACGTATACACTGTATGAAGAAACTTGTTTAGCCGCGCCTATATAAAATGCAATTATAAGGTAGATTTTTTTTTTTTCAACTGTTATTGTTCAACCCTATTGGTGCATTCTTTTATCGTTTACAGCAGCCTGTAATTTCAAGTACGACTGCGAAGTGAGATCGAGATAAAGTGTGCTTAAAATGAATAAGCATATAAACAAATACAAAATGTCAGATGAACATTGTCTGCTCATCTAGCGTGTGGTACCAGTTGGTATTTTCTGGCTGTATTATTATTTCAAACGTAAAATGATAAATATTCATCTGAGTGTAACGCGAGTGTAAATATGCACCCCTCGCCGGCGTCGGTGGCGCTGTAACAGATATTTTACTGGAAGCACGCGACATTTGTAAGGTGGACGATAAATTCATTTAATTGCTACAGGCAAGGTAAGCCGTATGCTAATTTGACTGGCCATACTTTACCGGAGCAACGCATTAAATAATAATAAAGCTAAAAGGAAGCTTTGGAAGGCAGCGCATATTGCTACCAGGGCATACAACCACCTGCTGTTAGAATCAACTGCTGATTTTTACATATGAAGTTCAGTCTGTGTTCCAAAGAAATTATAAGCAAATGCGAGAGGCATGTCCACGAATTTTCCGGTTTCAATGCCAAGAGTCATTGTTTAGCATAGAACTGTGTGTGACACGAATGTCTTCAGAAAAATGAGCAGTGCAAGCCTACAACAAAAGCGCCATTTGTTTAGCCTGCACCAGCTACACCAGTGCAGCAAAAACCTGTTGTAGGTGTAGGTGATTTCCTACACTGATGTAGCTGGTGTAAGTTAAACAAGTGGCCCTAGGGACTTAGCGGCTGACCGCACGCTGCTGGCTTCTTTTTGTTTTCTTTGTCTTTTTATGTATTTGTGCGCAGTATTTCAGCGCAGTATGGTTACGCTGATTTACTGCATCATCATTGCTGGCACAAATAGTACGTTAGTTCTCAGTGCTTGGCAGTTTCCGATCTTCGGTGAATCCCGGGAAACGATAATCGAGTTTGGTTTCAGCGCACCGAAGAGAATGAGTCACATTGCGTCTTAACTGTGTAAGCGGCGGGTTTAGTTCGACTGCAGATATTTCTTGAGGTTCATGCAAAAAATAAATGAAACGCTGGTTTATCACTAAAACCACGTTTGCTTCCAGAGTTTTTTTTTTTTTTTATGTTTCAGAAGGGGTGTATAGATGCGCTATAGTAACGGATCGCAGCTCTGTCGGATGGCTTGAGGTTATGCATCCTGTCCAGGAATGGCCCGTAAAAGAAATCAACAACGTGGGCTCATTGCCCACTCCTGCACAGCTGTCCACAGCTTGTCAGAGCTGCTAGGCTATTGAGAGAGGCCTGATTGCTTGGAACGGCTTCACATTACCAATTTTCTCACGTCCTCAATTACCTTTAGACCAGAGCGTCATGCATGCCAAAGCAGGGTCTATTTTGACATTCACTGATCTCGAAATGGCCTTGAACAGCATCTGCTTCGTGAACAGACTCCCCATTTTGTAGAAAATGTTACAATTCGTTTAGGAACGGATCATCTGGCCTGTAGGGTAAAAGGACACCTTCTATGATGTCTGCATCGACTTGATCTTGTCACGCGTCCTGCAACTCAGTGGCAGCGGTTGTTGGCAGCTGACGGTTCTCGACACGCGTAATCAGGTACGCCCGCTGCCGCATACGTTGCATATTTTTCTGCGTCTCTACTTGGTGATAGCGACGTTGGGTTTGATTAGAGCAAATATATTGACAATAGCCATAATAATGTGGTAGGTGTGCAAGACTGTGGGTACCAAGCTCTCAATGCTGTAACAATATAGCCCAACACTCTGCTGCTTAAGTTTGAGACATAACCTTTTACTCTATTTCCTTGCATTCAGTTAAGTTTACTTGTTTTCTAAACAATTCTTCCTCATTGTCGCGTGTTAGACATGCCTTGGACCAGGTCCCTATAACCAACTGGCTTTGCTGGTCGATTCCAATGAAATACATGGCTCTGAAACATCAGTATCAGAAATATTTATTTCTTCTCACTCTGTCTTTCTACTCAGATAATGAGGTCTGGACTAATTCTCCCGCGTACACCATTAGCGAAGTAAATTAAAACAGAAATCTTCGCCTAAGGTACGCTGCTAAGAGATAGGCTCGCCCCAGCAAAGCATTCTCTGTGCATTCTTTACGGACTATATATAGTATAAAGCTATGTCGGGATTTTGAGCCGTGGACTAAAGGAACTGTAATGTGGTTGAAGCAATGGTATATCCGAATAAATGAGAATTAGGCCTAAACTGCAATCGTTGTGAATATGTGATTTCGCATATTTTTGAGCCACCTTAATTTAACGGAGCTTTCAGTTTAAGCAACTCGTTGTCTCATAGGGTACCTTTTACATACTCACTTTATTATAAATATGTATTTCGTAAATTTCTCTGACCTATAAGGACAAGTGCAAACTAGTTTAATATTACAGTTTTTTTGTTTTTGTTTTTTCTGGTTGTCGCACACGTTTCTGCTGTTCAAAGATTATGAAGACGGAGCCTTCATCCCTGAAGACGTCAGCGTTTCAGTTGGCTGTTGTCCATCCGTCGAAAAATAATGCGAATTCTGGACGCATATTCATATCGGCTCAACGCAATGTCTGCAAAGCAGTTCTGCTTTTCAAACCAAGTACACGCAGTTTGTTCTGCACTGTCTGAACAGGTGCGTTTAATCGTAACACTCCGCGAAGCTCCCATGCGACAAGCAATTTGTCATCTGCGGCTGCCGCGACTATCACTCGATTTTCGTCGTCATTCGCCCTTCTTTGTGGCCAACCATGAGCCGCATCACGTGGTTTGCCCTCAATTCATAATACTTGCACCACTCTGTACACAGTGGCCAAAAACGCCCCGTGACTTCGGCGACGTCTATTTGGGACATTCACCATCTCATCTTCGGGGTAGAAATATGATCAATCGTTAGTCACGATGCCAGTGGCAGTCTTCAAGAGACTGACTCAATCGCAAGTGACTATCAAAATTTTATTTCAGTTATAGCATGTGTGATCTTGTGCACCTGCGAATCTCTGAGTTCCTATGGTGTCTTTAACAATCACATGCGTATTTCTTATCATCAGAAACAGCGAATCGAATGCTTTGTGCGCCAATCTGCAGCTTTTACCAGTGATCATACAGTACGTTGACGTAGCCGTGTTGCAGTAAAATGCTGCAGGCCAGAGCTTCCGCAAGGAAAGGAAAAGAAAAAAGCATCACCATGCTTCAAGTGCTAAATTTTTCATCTCGTAGCGGTAAGCGGACAGCTCGTAGCGGTAAGCGGACGGCTATCTCTGACGATGAAAGCAGGCGGCGAAGCCGCGGTTGTGGTAGCAGTTTGGAGATGGTATTAGCATCAAAATACAGGCAGTGGTATCAGTTTGGTTGCACATGCTTACACATAGCCTGTTTAGAATCAAATATTATCGCTAGATGTCGCGCGCCTAGCCGAGAGGGGCCCGCAGTACGCAGTTTGATCGCCCCAGAGGAGCGTGTTTTTCAAATTTACAAAGAAATATTTCTGAAAAGCTTTCAACGTAAGAAGGAATTCTGGCCAGACGTATATTTTTGTCATATTAAGTTCTTTATGAACGCAGTTTTGCGCGAAGTGCACTATAACAATCAATATCACCGGATATCCTCTTGGGAAGATCCTATTTTTACGGCCAATATGCCTTCACGCAGGAGTGTGCTGCTGTAATGGAGTCATTACATTCAGCTAGACCTATTCGGCTTAACAGAGCCTAACACTGTCAAATAGCCTCAGAGAGTGTTCGGTCACGTTTCAGACTCCGTTCTCTAACCTGTGCTTAATTAGGCTCGATTAGGTCCATTTTGCTTTAACCTTGACCCTGAGTTTGGCTATAGATAGACCTGTTAATATAGTGTTGCCGTAGCAACACTCGATTAGGCGGACGGGAACTAGAAATTGGCGAAATTCATCGTCCTAGGCTATAAGGGCCTTGTCACTAAAAACGTGAAACCTCGAGCACTTACACATATCGTTATGCCATTTTTCTTTCTTTTTTTTTCGCATTCATCTCGCTTAGGCATACAGTGCTGGCTTAAACGCTAATGACGGTACGAAGTGGCGCTATTTTTTTCTAGTACATTTCGTTCTCTCAGGAGAGCTTCATGGTACCCCCGGGGATAGTCGTTGGCAGCGGCATTACGAGGAATTCGCTAAAGTGAGCGTTCTAATGCTACACTTTTTCTTGTAAACTTGCATCATTTGCTTTTCTTCACATTACCCCAAATAGATCCTTTCAACTACCTTCTCTCTGCGTCAAGTGGGCACTCATTATTTGAGTATAAAGTACTTTATAGCAGCGATCGGCTCAGTAGACGTCCACAGTCAAACAACTACTATCAAAAGGCCCATACTTCTCTACATTGGGCGGAATTCCTTGAACCCTACAAAGTCTGTAACTTAAATTTGTCAGTACGCTCTTCCTTATACTGACGCAATCTCTTCTCAGACCTCTTCCGTCATCCTCCGTGCGTCAGAATCACTCAGCGTGAAATATGTAGCTAGCGCATGCTTTTCGTTTATTTATTTAATTTTTTTTGATGATCCCTCACTTTGAAACTCAATTCCCTCCAGCGCTGTCACTCACGGCATTCCTTATTTTCGCCAGCATCGCGCGCTGATAGAAGTTTCCCGGAAAGCGTCGGATGATAGTGCTACCGCAAGTCCTCAGAGTAACTGCACTTCTACTTGCTCGAGAAGCACACTGTCTGCCGCATTATCCCAGTAGCATCTTCCATTTCTAGAGTTAGAAGGCGGTGGAAGCGATCCGCCTTCGAAGGCCAGCAGCTGTCGCGTTTCTCGCGGTCCACTCCGCGACCAATCTCACAGCTACTGACTTTGCAAAGCGCAAGCCCCCTTTTCTTCCTTCTTCCACCATCCGGTTGGCCACTCTAACCTCCCGCTCACAAAGCGAGCCCTCTAAACACACATATTGTCGGGGCCAGGCGGTGCGACACAAAATGAGGCACGCGTGAGAGTTTAGGGTTTCCACCTTTCTCGAGGCCCAGTGGTGTTTGTTGCTTCCAGTGCTTACGGTTGGGAGAGTTAGGCGGGTAAGTCGTCCAGAGTGGTCCGGCGAAGCGAGCATATGGCCTTCTCAAACTACCGGAGCGCGTCACAGGTTGCAGCCGGACTCTTTATGGGTCTCGCTTGAGCACGTGATATGCCCGTTATAGGGGGAAAACGGGCAGGGTGATATATGCTGCGCAACCATCGCGCTGGAGGACCGTAATATCCCGGCCAAACAGCCATCTCAGGAACAGAAGCAATGCTGCGGCCTCAGGTTCGCTCTAAAGAAGAAATGAAAAGACGTAGGGAAGAAGAAACCACTCAGTAAAAAGCTGTAATAAACATTATTATCTCGCGTCTTATCCTCGGCCAACATTGACAATTTCTGATCGCGAGGCGTAACTTTAAGCTTTCGCAGGTTCCGTTCACTAATTCCCTGCTGTCGAAAACTTTCAATAAATTCTTTAGTACAAGTTGACCACCGGTGTCCTAATACTGTATTCTCATTCGACGATACTCTCCGAAGGAATGCTAAGAATTTGCCTGCCTGTGTATTAAGTGGCCTTGCAGAGGAGTAGATAGAAAATTTTCCTAATCGTAATGCCGGTTTTACAGGTGCCTCCCTGCGAAATGAAAAGGCAGCTATTGGCATATACTAACGGACACTTGATTGAAGTTATTCATTTCGGGTCTCTGAATATACTGCTGTTTAGTCCCTGAGTTTCAAGCTATTGAGCTGGCATTACAACATTCCCTGCAATATCACTAAAATTAATATACTTTCAGACATTCTTTCCGTATTTACAGCGCCCGACAATTCGAGGGATACTCCGCTCAGCCGTTCATATAATTTTGTTATTAAGCCATATATTAGAGAAGTACGCTTTCACTGGGTCTCTGGCCACTGGGGAATTACACCTAATGAGAGGACTGATTTGTTAGCAGAGTCCGCCCTTTGGTGACCAATTGTTCCGTTCATCCCAAACACAGTATACTTAACTATGGCACGTTTTCAACGCTTCCAATACCTGAGCCATGAACCTCTCCTTGCTGAACCGGATTAATAATACCTGAAACTTCCGTGAAGTGTGCGGATGTGCAGCTGAAGGCAATCTGAGATTTCCGCGATCCGCTTCTGTTGCAGAATACCATGGCTCAATATTTATACCGTTCCAGGCTATCTATGACCAACCTTTGCGAGCCTTGTGGAGAAATTGAGTCAATAGATAACTTTTTTCTCTCCTGTCTGCAGTTTACTTCCCTCCGTAGTATTTACTTGAAGGTCCCCCTCTATCATCTCGGGCTTTCTCTATCTATTCCGATTCTCCTATCCTTCATGGCGAGCACCATATGACAGGCTGTGAAACCAGTGTGGGATTCCAATCACTGCTATATAATCACATCAGGGAGAGGTACCTCTGCTAAATTGAGAATTCATTGATTCTTCTTTCCTTTTTGTTAAAATTCTAGTTTAATACTCAAAATTGTAAAAATACTGCACTCCTTGTTTAAGAATATCTTGTATCTACAATGCGGTCTGGCCAGTCAATCCTCTGACGTGGGTATATGCGCCATTACGACTGAGGACGTCATCAACACGCTTTAAAAGCGAACTGTTTCAGCGTGTCAGAAGATAACGTCGTTCTTATCGATACACACACGAGTATCTTACGATATTCTAGATTTGCCTTCCAGAAATCTTCAAAAGCGCAACCCATTTCTTTTATATGACGGTCATAACTACACGGGGCGAGCGCAGGATAAACTAAAACCAAAGTTTCCCACGCATCGGATGGCTAGGCCATCACCGTCAATATGTTTATAACAGGATCTAAAAATCTTCCACACTAGCCTTGTAATTGAAACTGATACTAGGAAAGATGTAACTTATCTATAAGGCGAGGAGAGTGACAACTGTAAGGTAATAATTGCTACCTTGCGCTACAGAAAAGGCAATGGCGATACACACACACTTGCCGTCGTGTGTGTGGGTTGTATGTATGTATGTATGTATGTATGTATGTATGTATGTATGTATGTATGTATGTATGTATGTATGTATGTATGTATGTATGTATGTATGTATGTATGTATGTATGTATGTATGTATGTATGTATGTATGTATGTATGTATGTATGTATGTATGTATGTATGTATGTATGTATGTATGTATGTATGTATGTATGTATGTATGTATGTATGTATGTATGTATGTATGTATGTATGTATGTATGTATGTATGTATGTATGTATGTATGTATGTATGTATGTATGTATGTATGTATGTATGTATGTATGTATGTGTCTGCGTATGTATGTATGTATGTATGTATGTATGTATGTATGTATGTAGCGCAGAGGCCGACTGTGAGTTTCGATCATATAAGCGTAATTCTCATGCTCAATTTCGGTCTGAACTATACGGCTGCCTCAACACGCGTCGTCTCGGACATTGCAGTTTGCTCTGAAAATCACCGACTCACCTGCATTCCCAGCGTTTAGCGGTTAAAACTACCCGCTGAAGCCGCACACTCACGAAGTCCTTTTGGAGTCCGCTTGCACGCAGCAGCGTACACAAGGTGACAAATTACCCAACGCTAGAGACGGCATAAAACTCGCAAGGAACGAGAAACTGCCGATGCCACCTTTTCTTCGGAAAGGGTTGCCCAGTAATTGCGTTCCCCAAATCGCCCATACTGCACCGCACGCAGAAGCGTGCGTACGCACGCTTGCCAATCGAAGCGGCCGCGTACACTTGCCATCATCATCAGATGTTCCAGTCGCGGAGATCGGGGCGCCACCGAGCTGTGGCCCCGTAGACGCTCCCCAGACGCGCGGCAGTCGACGCAGCGCGGCACGCTGTTCCACGCTTGATTAAAGAGCAGCCCAGCCACCGTGGCGGCGTATCCCCTGTTGACTCGAGGCACGTTCGTCAAGGCACTTTATCAAATCAATCCGCAATCAAGCGTGTGTATGTTTGTGTGTGACTCCCGCTGCGGTAAAACGTAGACGCACGCAAGCAAATAGACGAACGGGCACTTTGATTCATGAAAGAGAAAGTAAGCGCGCCAGAATGACGCCGCGCTGGGCGATGCTGCTACAAGGCTGTGATCCTTACGATGAAGAGAAGGAGTGGGAAGAGACGCTAACATGGCTTGACCGTGCGTGAACGCTGTTCTTCTTCCTCTTTCTCTCGGTCCACTCGGTCGCGATGTCGTCGCAACGTGGGCCTGACGCAACGATTAATGGAGCACCGCCAGCGCATTTCGTGCCCTCGGCTTTCTGGCTGCGCGTGCGGTCGTTTGGTTGACGGTAGCGTTTTTCTGGCGTGCGCAGAAGAATAAAATGAAATTTTCTGCGGAGAAACAGAGGAAGAACCAGTTTCTCAGTATCGCTTCTTAAGTTCTGCGGCAATCAGACGTCGCGTGAGTTGATAGAACGCGTGATGCAGTTTGCCTGTCTTTTCGCGTATACACCCGTTTATGAGTGGCGCGCGTCTTTTTTAGATAGATGCTTTTTTTAGATACGCGAATGTTGGATGAAATAGGCTAGAAATGATGACTGTACAGCCCACCACACGTTACTGTCTTAAACGAAAGCACATCAGAGACCGATGCGCTCAAACGCGGCTGGTGAATGGCCAGAGCCTGTCTGGCTCGTGTCGAGATATTAAACGCCTTGTTTTAACGTTTCCGTAGATAATATTTTCGTAGTAAAATTTGTTTTGCTATACCTCTTCTCTGTCTCACGTATCTTCTCTAGAGCAGGGGAACTCCGCTGTTCTCAAACATCAAATGAAGGGAAACTTGGAGGCAGAGAAAATGACAGTAGCTCGACCGACGTAAGCAAAGTGAACTGAAAAATAGCGGTCGGCCAGTCCAAATCAAGATGCAATAGAGAGTTTTAGAAAAAGGGTGACCTGGCTAACCTTCAGGAGGACGCTATTAAAGATAGTGATTGGTTTGCCTCAAACTTAATACGAATAAATAGCACCAAATCCACACTTGTCGGTTTTCGTAACCCGCACAAATGTGTACCAAGTGTTCAGTTCAGGCGTTCAGTCGTGTCCGACTCTTCGTGACCCTATGGACCATGTCATGCCACGCTTTCCGCTCTCTCACTACCTTCTTAACATCACATAGCTTCATCTGCAATGCCTCGAGAATGCCATCTAACCATCGCGTTCGCTGCCTACCCCTTCTCCGGCGACCCTCAACCTTTCCCAACATCAAATCTTTCTCCAGCGACTCCTCTCTTCTCATCAGATGACCAAAGTAGCTGAGCTTTAACTTTAGAATTTGACCCTCCAATGAGCAGTCAGAGTTTATGGTCGACAATATCGACTGATGTACCAAGTGTAGGTTCCATATATTTACACCCCTCATATAGCTCTTTGTGTTCTTGTCAACCTATAGCTAGCGTTCCGTCGGTTAAGTATGATAGACAGTGATCTGACATGGAATACTCAGTTGACCCACATTTGTAAGAACCTTAGAAATGTTGCATGTTTGTTGTTTAATTTGTAAACTATGACAACTTTTTCTATCAGAAAACTAATAGCTCAGGCTCGGGGGTATAGCGTTTTAAGATATGATATGTGTAGTCTTTTTATTTGCTCTTTCACATGGAAATGTCGAGGTAATAGGATTTAAAAAAACACCGCTACAAGCTTTCTCTACATGTCACAGGAGAATTTGCCCAGCAATTTCTTTAGAACAGCTGGTTTGCCTTCTTTTGACAATCTTTTTAAACAAATTGTAGTACTACAATATTTTTAGAGCAGTGCATACAGGCACGTAAATACGAAACCGGTACCGTTGAGACAAGTTCTTTGTTATCTTAAACCGAGAGTGCGCACACACTACGGTAAAGCAACAAGACGCTATTATGTTTCAGCTACCTTCAACGAACTACTGGACGATGCATTTTATTTGACCACCCGCAAAACACTGAGAGTTGCTGTTCAAGCGTTAGATAACGTATATTATGTACTGATGTTATCAGGGCATTTTTGATAGTGGGCTGTGCCAAATGTTTCTCGTTTTTTTTTTCCTTGTTCTTTTTTTTTTTTTTTTTTTTTTTGCTTCCGATGGAGCACTGATGTAGCGCGAAGATTGCCGCGGCTGCCGGTTGTCGCCGCAGAAGCCCACTTGTGGCTTCGGCGCTTCCATATGTGTATGTAGTTTTAACTATACTGAATAAAGATTATTATTATTATTGGTTAGGGGGATATAATATTTGCGGGCTGACAATGCGCATGCGCGGAATGCTGCAATGAAAAGGCGATAGGGGGAGAGGATGGGGGTAGTAATCATTCCAGGCTTGCGCTGCGCTCTCGCAGCCCGCTATTACCCCTATTTCCCTAAGCGACATGGTCCCTCAATTCTAAAATTCGAAAGCTCCCTGATATTGGTAGTGTAAGTTTCATACACGCTCATAGGAGATTGCTCCCTGGAACTTTTCTGCGGTGATCGTTACTACTGAAAACATGCTTTACACCGCATGCCGGTCTTGGTGAAGGGAGGCTGGTGCCGGGAGTCTTGGGAGAGTCTTGTTTAGCAACTCCAGAGTTTGAAGGGGGAGGGGGGGGGGGGGGAGGGGGATCTCACCTCTTCTTCTCATTAAGCCTATGAGTGAGAATAATGATTTATTTCTTCACGAGAACATCTCGTGCTCTTCTCTTCAGGCTTCTGAGTGGAGATAATGATATTTTTGCGGGGAACTCCAGGAATCGTCGTGCGTCGGCGAATGACCTTTGAGGCATTGCAAGGCCCAACTAGGATTCAGTCATTGTAGTGGGGATTTATCTAGTCTACGTGTAAGGCCCTCTCTCTCTGCTCTTTGTTCTCACACACAGAGAGAGAGAAAGAGAGAAAGCTATCAGTGCTGATTTAAACCTAATGGGTTCGAAACAGGCACTCGGGTTCAGTAAACGAGTCTTAGCAACTGATACACTCTGATGAGCGCTTTCGCTAGTTATAATGCAGGGTTAAGTAGGTTGGTGATTTTTTTTAGTTTTCGCTGGAGGGCTCTATTTGCATTCGTCGGATACTTGGCAGATAATACGCAACCATTTCTTTCGCAATTCGCACCTGTAGCCCAGCTCTTATGTTTCGCATCTGTGCTCTATCGAGCTAAATATTTTTTTTTCATCCTCACTATGTCTCCTAATCCTACTTCGAAAGCAGCCACGGCGGGTGCGTTTCTATGGAGGCGAAAGGCAAAACGCGAACCTATGCTGTGGGGTATCAATGCCCGCTGAAGGTCTCCGAAATCGGTGGTGCGGAAGGAGTAGTTTATTTACTTTATTTATTTACAGACATACTGCGGACCGTGGTATAGGTCCAAGCAGGTAGGGCACTATACATAACAAAGAAACAAGCAGATAAATTATACAAAACGAAGCAATATACAGCATAAACGCACTTAGAGTTTGCAATGTAATAAAACCAAAACACTTACAAAGAACTTTGAGGTGTAAGGCAAAAATTAAAAAAAAAGGAAATAAAAAATAAAATCCGGATTTTCAGAGCCTAGCAAAATCGTCTCAGGCTTGCGGGTCCTCGCGTTCTGCTTTGACAATTAAGAAAAAAAAAAGGAATCTTCGGATAAGAGTGGATTTGAACAGGTCAAGTTCAAAGCCGGCTACTCTGGTTCAGTTTCCGAGAGTCTTAACCACTGAGCCACCGTGGATGTTTTATTTATTGCAGCTTATACAGAAATTGTGAAAAAAAAAAACAAAACACTTTGGCTGTTGTTACAGTACTAAAAGCTCTTGAAATTAGCCCACTCGTCTAACACAGAACACTATGATGGTAGCTCTTTGTGTACCTTGAAAATCTCTCGAACATATATGACACTCGCAATCATAGTTAACGCTCAGAGATCGAATATAAAAATCAACGTGGTGCACAGACTACCGTGGGTGCTTTCGATCTTAACCAGATTTATGTTGTGTTATACCTCTGCCAATTTCCGCATCTGTCCTCTACAGCACCGCTTCTTTTCCTATTTCACTCGCACTTTCCTCCTCTCGCTTACGGTGTGGTTATATGTCCACGCAGGAGTGAGGCAGTTTGTACATCTTTCTTTTCCTTAAATCAATTTTTATTTTGCCACCTTTTTTAATTCTTTCCTTGTATTGAAACACGCGTTGGTTGAGTAAAACCACTGATATTAAACCCTTGTGGCACTGTTTGTCGATCCACGTGATCTAACTTCGCATAAGCTGGCAGGATAAAGCGCTGACAGCTTGTATGACTGAATAAGCCAGGTTAAGGCAGTGATTTTTATGTATCCACTGACGTGCCTGCTCGATGAAAAAAAAAAAAAGTATCTATAAAGACGACCGGTTATATCGTAATCCATACTTATGCGCGGCTGTGTGAGCAAAAAACCACAACAAAGATAGAAAAGGCTAGAAGTGGCCTGAAAAGATTATGCTTGTTACAAGAAAAACAACCACCTTGAGCTGCGTGATATGCATCTAAGTATATCACGAGCAAAAAAAATGGCTTCAAAATTATGGGAACGTCGCAAAGCGCGGGCGTTTGCATTTCAAATCAGCGCTTTGCATAAAGTAGCGGCCAGACGTCTCTATTCCAGAGCAGCGCATACTAATTAAGCCACCCCGGCCGCCTCGCCGGCACTTGCGCTTCCAGTAAAGCTCGGCAATGATGTCGACAAAAAAAAAAAGCAAGAAGCAATTGCTACGCGTGTACAGCAAAACAAAAGCCTCACTTTAAGTCTGAAGGAAGAGCCCGTCTGATCGCACGAAAGGCGGCCTCTTCCAGTGAAGGGCGGACGCCGGGGAGGTTTTGGCGCTTACTTTACGTATGAATGTTTTGTTTTTGTTTTAGATTTTGTTTCACGGTGCGTAGTCATCAACAGGCGGGATGTGCCTAAGACTCAGGGATTTAGGCTGGAAAACTTCGCAGCGGCGCTACGATTACTTGCATATGAAATGGCTGATTCTTGGCGCTATGACTAATGGGCGCCTCTTTTCAGCCCAGAATATACATAAGCCAGGCGAAGCGGTAATCGTCGTAGTCTAGTCAAAAGGATGCCAGCTCGAGCGCTGGGGGAGACGGGCACGCTTTTGTTGCGTCGTTTATTTCTGTATGTAATATTAACCATTTTCTTATGCTATATGGGTTTTTTCTTCGCCTGTTTTTATTTTTGCTGCGAACAGACATGTTCCACATATTTTGAATGGCAACACTTATATTGCAATTTTTAATAATATGGTATGCATGTTAAGGGCAGTTTCCTTGAAATGGGCGCCAGTCGATCTTTCTTACAACAGTGCTGCTGTGAAGTCATCAGGGCTATGTTGACTTTCGGCACACCTAAAGCTCATGCTGCGCTTAACTTGATTTAATGATCGCACTATATAGGTTGCTGCTTTCGGTTTTCAGTTTAGCCCCGCAGAGGGCTAATAATTAAATATTTATGACCCTGTAAATTGTAATCGGTGTGAGTGGATAAATTACAAAGCTTGTACGCTTTAATAGTATTTTTTGTGGCGAAGCCTTCTCCTGTTGATAATGTTTTCGGGCTATTACATAAGTGGTGAATTTCAGCATATTTTGGGATGCTATTCGAAATTAAAAGATTATTTATCCACGCTGTAACGAGCCGCACCACCGTGTGCCATCTTAAATAATTCCGGATTTGCTCAGAAGCGGTCACAGTCACATGAGCGATAATAATACCCCTTATTAAAATGGTTTATAAACTTTTATACACTTTCTATATACATTTTATGGACTCTATTGCCATCCTTTAGATTTTCATTCTTTTGTATATAGACAGTCTATAGACTAAAGCCTCTAATCCTCTTCGCTTCCTTTCATCTGTGGACTATCTATAGACAATAGGCAGTCATAAAATTCTCTGTATTAAGACAAAAGTTCAAGAAGAGTGTTCGGCCTTTCGGCCAATTAATCTAAACCTTGTGTATCGACTGCCTAAAAGAGTTTCTGCAAAACTTTGACCTCATTATCTTGATGTCCCTTATACCAGCTCTAAACTGGCGGTGAAAGAAGACTAACGCTGCTTTTTTGTTGTCGTTTCTTGATATCCCGCTCGTCTTGACACGAGCAGGTCTGTTCAAGCGTTATTAATGTCGAGTAAAAATCAAGCTGTTGATAGATGAGGTCGGCGCAGCTCAATGCTCGCGCGCTTCCTTTTTTCTTGTGTCCTTCTCAGCTTTTTTTTTTAATGCACTTTCTAACCTAAGTATAACAAAAACGTGCTAGGCCACGTGCATAGAACCGACGCCCTGGTCCCTGAGGGACCAGTTTTGACGGGTGCTACCACCTCTCTGCCGGTACGTGTAGGCCTGGGAATTTTCGCCCTGGCAACGTAACGTACGTCTCTACGTGATTTAGGTCAGGGCGAAAATAGTGGGTCGTTTTTTTTTTTTCTTTAATAGATTTCTTTTCTGTGGGACGCAGTGGTGAGTTTTATTACAGGTTTGCTTTAAGAGAGGGTGTAAAAAAAAGGGAAACGCTACGCCAGTCTAAGTCCTCAGTGCGCAATTCTACCATCAGTGTGTGACCCGCGATAACAAAAAGGTAACTGTTCAATGAAGGCACTTAAAACAAAATCAGCTTATCGAGGCCATGTCCTGGTCACTAGAATATGACCCCAATTTCGTCACTTATATGCCCGCCCAGGGTGTCCTTTCAGTGACTCTGCGTAAAGAATATAAAAAGATTCGCTATTAATTAATGGGGCCCCTTGATCACCCCTTGAGGAAAACAAAATGTCGTATGCGTACACCCCCCACCTCCTCCTTTCTCCTATGAAAAGTGTAGGGAAGTCACTGTATTTTTCTGAAGCCAGCAAACGAAACGACACATTCAGGCGCCGTAAACACGTGTCTTGAGAGCAACATCACAGATCAAGTGATGGTGACCCGATAAATAAAGCACGTAATAAATAAATTAAAGCCCTCAGCTGCACGGGCAGACCAACTTCGCTAGTTTGTGCGTTAGGCCATTTGCCATCGCCACATCTCGCGCAAGTTGAAATTCGAATGCATGTAGTTTATTGGAGACAACTACAAGATAACAACAATAAGCTTTCTAAATACGCCATCTCGTAGAGAGGCTGCGAGTCACTAAACGGCGGGAGATTTGAACCCAGTTCTTCAATTATCATTGACATGCCTTATCATATGTAAAATATCTAGGTTATGGTAGTTACGCAGCCATGAGTTTCAGGTTTTCTCCTGGCTCAGCAGACCAGAGCTTTAAATAGGTCCTACGTCAACCGAAGATCTCGGCGCCGCTCGAGGCCTCCCAAGCAAGGTGCTCATTCCTTCCTCTGTGCAAATGCTCACCCCTTAGGCATTCCCCTATCCCCTCCCATTCGTTCTTTATACCAGTTATGACACGACGACCGTGTGCAAGTGGGTGCGTGGCCACAAAAAAATTTCGGCGCACGCTTTCTTGTCCGCTGCCTCCGGGCATAGCCTCCTCTATGCTCCGGGCCGTGTCGGTGGTTGGAGAGCGTGAAAGCGTCACCTGCCTTGCGGGCATGAAAGGAGCAGCTTCGGTAACACCTGGGCTATCATTCGGCTGAGCCCCGTCACTCAAGCCGCTTGAACAGCCGTGCCTCGCTCCAGGCGCTAGTGGCTTTGTGGAGTGCGCTAGCTTGTCGAAGCGGGAAAAAGAGCAAGGATTGAGATCAAAGCAGGCCGTCCGTGTCCGTGGCCTAGAGTGGAGCATTCTATCATTCCAGACCTTTCACCGGCAAATGTAAGTCAGTCCACGCTGATCGATGCGATAGAAGCTAAACATAGCTCCGCGTATTTCTTCTTCTTTTTGCGTCAGAACACGTGGTTTTTCTTCCCGCTAGTCCGCTAGAAAGCTTGCCGCAGTCTTGCTTAATCAAAAGAAGGTGGAGACAAACAAATCTCATTCGAGGCTTCGCCATCATTCAGCCCGAAGCAGAGATGGAATAAAGTGCACATCCCCCCCCCCCCCCCCCCCCCGCTATCTTTGTTGCAGATTTAAAGCCAACTTCCTGTCCCTATGGAATTATATATTCGCATTGACCTGCAAACGAGTGCTGAAGTTTGATGTTTTGACATACTACGTAAGTGATTCCTACGGCGCCGTTTACGCTATAGGAAGTGTTTTATACAGCTACGAGTAAAAACATCTCAGAGAGACGCGACACAGGTATTAAATCTGAAAACAACCGCATGCGCTTTCTGACAAATGTTACCTTCAGTTCAAGCATTCATAAGAAATCATAACTACCGAAGTAGTCAAAGTGATTAAAATAAGGGGAAGTTCAAGCCTGCATAAGAATTGAATAACACGAGCCAGCGGCTGTTCTCAACGGCAAAAAGGATATAATCGATCGCGTAACGACGCCGGCCACTTTCCAGAGCTATGATTCGTCATCTGGTATCGAGTTTCCCGGAGGCCGTGTGGGCATTTCTATTACCTCGCTATGCGGCCTTTCTAAAGCCTGCAGAAAAATTGAGGCATTTATCATTTAATTTGCTTGTGACCACGTAATGGACGGTGTTTGCGCTAGAGGAAAAGGGTTGTTTCTTCTGTGCAGTTTTTTCATTCTCTCTTATTAATTTCACTGAATGCAAGTTCAATCTTGAGCGGCTCACGATTTCCATTATGGCCAAAAATGCCGGCCGATTAAAATACATATAATATTATCAAGTATTTCACTAACTTCTAACCTTAGAGCGCATTTTTTTCCAATTCGTTGAAGTTGGGCGTCGTCCAGCAGAAGATTAAATGTTAAAGAAGGTTAAAGAAGGTTAAATACGATGATGTTGGATGTTCGAATATGTGCGTACGTAAGCGGGGAATACGTCGCGAGTCCTTATTTCTGGTTTATGACGAATCTTAAAGAGCGGGCTCTTTCGGCGTTATGACCTGATTAACGTTCTTTGTAACTGCTGCGTGCAAAAGCTCACTAATATTCAGACGTTAAACTCTGGTCACGGGCCAGGAGTTTATCGATCCCGCACCAAGTCACTCTTTTCGCAAGCAACTACTGCCGGAATAAGAAACGGATTTACGAAGCCCTCATCAAGATATATCCCCTCTCGATTTCATCAGCGCCACCTCGCGAGTGGGTATCGAATTTCCTTCTAGCAAGCAAGCACCCGCAACCCTAAGCACGCTCCTACAGATGAATACAGTTCGAGCTGTATTTCCCCGCGCGCCCCACGGAAACATTAGACTCGCCCGCTCGCCTGGTCGGCAAGCCACTCGAGTAGGATACTTTCATGCGGAAAAGCACTCCCCTCCTCCTTAGCTTCATCCCTCTTATCTTCCTTTGTTTCCTTTTCCGCGAATATAGCGCTATTCTGCGGCCTGCTGCAATTCCCGAAACGCCGACACCAGCAATTGGGTTTGTGCCGCGAGCGTGGTGGCGCGCTATCCAGAAGCTGGGCCCGCAAGCACGGCTAACCTAATTACGGTCCGGCCACTGGCGAGATGAAATGCCGCAAGGGAGGTGTCGCCGGTGAGACCGTGCGGAGCACCCGAGCCGGAACAGGCACTTCAGCGAGCCGCCCGGAAGCTTCGCTGCAAAAGCAAGCGATGCGAAATGCCGTTTCTTCTAGCAGCTAAGGTGGCGACCCGGGGGCTATTTCCGCAACTAGGCACAAGGACGCGCCTTCTTGTCCGCGCTGCCGTGGAACGCACACTTCAGGATGGTCGCCAAATGCGAGGATAATCATTGTCTGAGGTCTTCTGTGATGAGAAATTGTAAGGCGAAAGCCTTTAATGGCTCATGCTGTCGTGCCCAAAATGTGTCGCGCGTTTGCGGCGGCTCCGATTGGCCGACGCGGAATGACATCATAGAGGTCCCGACCAATCACAGAGCACCATCATAGTATGCGCGAATGCGTGCCTTATATGGCCATATGACAATCAATGATAAATTACTAATTACTAGTAATGACCAGTTAATCAATAACCGATAATGCCTGGTTAGGTAATTACTTATTATTGGCTAATTAGGCACTTCATTTATAACTAATCAATAGTAAATAATAATTATTCACTAATTAGCTAAAGTTGCTTAGCAGATTGCGGCACACAGGCTTTCGCCTTTCACTGCTTGCAAGACACCTTGAAAGGCGCCTTGGATAAGTCTTACGTGCACCTGGTAGATGCGAGTCAAAGTAATCAGGCCAATAGGTTGGTGAAAGCTGGCTTCCCGATTTCTGTCATTGTTACTGCATTGTTACTGTTTGTAGAGAAGCGCCTACGGAAGCTGAAAGCCAGACCGTGCCAGGAGGGTGGCCGGTCAGAGAAAAGAAGGCCTGCGGTTTCCCAGAACTTGAAGAATGTGGCGAAGAGAGGCGACGTGCCGGTGGTGCTTTCTGCACCATGCGAATTGGCCTCGATTTGCCCGCTTATCATGTCCGAAGAGAAAAGTACGCAAGACTGCGAGAAGCGTCATGCCAACCCATGTGTTAGTTGTCGAACGGGCGTTGTTTACGAGGTTCCCCTAACCTGTGGAAGGGCGTACTACATCGGTCTAACAGGCAGGTGTTTGAATGACTGCTTAGGGCAGCACCAGCTTTCTATGAGGACTAAGACAGGGTCGAATTTAGCCTTGCACTGCGGCGCTTGTCCGCAAGCTACACGCGACAAGCCATGCCTACTTTTGCTAAAGAAAACAAAAATTTTAAATAGAAGCAGAGACCAGGTCGCACGTGAACTTGCCGAGGCGTTTTTCATCGGTGAGCGTGGGGATGATTGTGTAAGTGACCGTTCAGTCGACCTTTATGAAAAAAAGAAGGCAGATTTCTGAACCGTGCATGGGTCTGGATATGATGCTTGAAGGCATATAAAATGTGTTTATAAAATTCAGTCACGAGTCTGCGCTTGTTGTGTACCTTTCTCGTCCTTGTTTTAGTTTGCGCAGTATACGTTGAAGATACGTATGACCGACTCGCCTAACGACGCACTCTTTTTTCACTACTTTAGTCGTTAAAGTCCCTCGCAATGTTTTAGACATACACAGCTAGTCCTTCCTATTAATTTCCACTCCTTTATTTTTTTTTTTCGAGATCTTTTTCCTTAGCCATAGTTAGGAAGAAAGGGGGAAATTGGGAGAAAGAAGAAAGAGTGTAGTCCGCTGTCGGTTAAAAATTTAAAAAACTTCACTATAAAGCTATTATCCAGTATCCACTTATAATAGCCGCATTCAAGGTCCCACGGTGGGCTATCTTGCTTAGGAATCGTTATGTCACAGAAGCTGTAACTGGGCACGTCCACAAGTGTTTCACAACATATAGTTGCGGGGAAGCATCGTGATGGAGTCATTTTTCAGTATCTTGCAACCGTTTGCCACGCGACCGATGACGCACAACAGTGGTCAGAGCCTCTCCTTGCCAAATCTGGCACAAGGATGCCTCCTCCTCCTCCAAAGTGAGATTACGGTGGAGATGGTACGAACAGGGAGGAATTAGAGCGTGTGTTCGCTAACGCAAGGCTTGTTTCTCAGAAGCGTGCCGATATTACCAAACATTCCGGAGTAGATATGCATTTATATCTTGAACGCTCCAATTTGTGCTAGTCAGTTTGCGGTGATTTTGGAGGGATGCAATGAACAAGACGTACACATTCGTGCAGCGGTGGCGTAGCGGTAGAACATCCGCCTTGCATGCAAGAGGACCGGGGTTAAAATCCCGGTACCGCGCAATTCTCCACCGGATTAAAAAAAAAAAAATCCGCTTGTCGATGGAATTGCATAAATAAATTTGGGGTGCGACCTGATGCCGGTGAACACCTCCGGCAACGCACTCCCTCACCAGAATAGGAGTTTGGCCACCATGTTGCAGTAATTGGCCGCAACCTCTCATGATAAGCTCTATAAAACCCCGGCCCTCAGTCACCAGCGGCTGCGGAACAACTGACCACGGCGGCGGTCAGACCTGTGACGCAGCAGGGGGTGCTAAGATTTCCTGGCTCCGCTGGACAGGCCGCCATTGGAAACTGACCCTGACAACGTTTAACGCTGGAACCCTAGCTAGTGAAGCTACTTTAGCAGTGCTGTTCGAGGAACTAGAGGGTATGAAATGGGATGTCATAGGACTTAGTGAGGTTAGGAGGCCGAATGAGGCCTATACTATACTGAAGGATGGGCATGTACTGTGTTATCGAGGTTTACCAGAGAGGCGACAACTAGGAGTAGGTGTCCTTGTCAATAAGTATATAGCGGGTAATATAGATGAATTCTATAGTATTAATGAGAGGGTGGCAGGCATCGCAATTAGGCTTAATAAGCGGTATAAACTGAAGGTTGTACAGGCCTATGCACCTACATGTAGTTATGATGACCAGGCAGTTGAAAGCTTCTACGAAAATGTAGAATCGGCAATGCGAAAAGTAAAGACGCAGTATACTGTACTAATGGGCGACTTCAATGCCAAGGTAGGGAAAAAGCAGGCAGGAGACCAGGCAGTAGGTGACTATGGCATTGGTTCTAGGAATAGCAGGGGGAGTTCCTAGTTGAGTTTGCAGAGCGCAATAAGTTAAGAATCATGAATACTTTCTTCAGCAAACAGAAGAACCGGAAATGGGCATGGAGCAGTCCTAACGGGAAGACTAAAGATGAAATTGACTTCATAATGTGTTCAACCCCCGCCATTATGCAAGATGTAGAGGTAATCGGGAAAGTGCGTTGCAGTGACCACAGGATGGTGAGGTCCCGAATTAGCCTCAATCTGAAGAAGGAACGCAACAATTAGTAAGAAAGAAATCCATCAACAAATTAGCGGTGAGGGGGAGGGCAGAAGAGTTCAGGATCTCGCTAGAGAATAGATATTCAGCTCTAACCGAGGATGGCGACATTAGCCTAGAAGCAATGAACAATAATTTCAGAGATATCATTACTGAGTGTGTGGTAGAAGTAGGCGTTAGGATAGTTAGAGAGGATACCGGTAAGCGTTCTAAAGAGACGAAAGATTTGATTAAGAAACGCCAGAGTATGAAAGCTTCCAATCCAACAGGCCAGATCGAATTGGCCGAGATATCAAAGCTAATCAATAAGCGCAAGGTGGCCAATATAAGGAAGTATAACATGGAGAAAATTGAGCATGCTGTAAAGACCGGGAGAAGCCTTAAAGCGGTAAAGAAGAAATTGGGCATAGGCAAAAACCAGATGTATGCGTTAAGGGACAAAGCGTGCAACGCCATCACGAATATGGACAAGATAGTCAAAGTAGCCGAGGAGTTCTATACAGATCTCGACAGTAGCCAAAGTAGTCAGGACCGTAACGAGATTGGCGGCAGGGAAAAACAGTCAGACGTTCTACCAGTGACGAAGGATGAGGTCAAGCAAGCATTAGAAACCATGAAAAGGGGGAAATCAGCTGGATAGGATCAGATAACTACAGATTTGCTGAAGGACGGGGGGATATCGTGCTTGAAAAACTGGCCACCCTGTATACGTAGTGCCTGGTGTCATCGACGGTACCGAAACCACGGAAGAATGCAAACATTACCCTGATTAATAAGAAAGGGGACTCTAAGGACCTTAAAAATTACAGACCAATCAGCTTACTGTCTCTTACGTATAAGGTATTTACTAAGGTAATCACTAATAGAATCAGGACAACCCTAGATTGCAATCAAGCAAAGGAACAAGCAGGTTTTCGGAAAGGGTACTCTACTATCGATTATATCCATACCATCAATCAGGTAATAGAGAAATGCTCGGAATATAACTAGCCCTTATACATAGCATTCATTGATTACGAAATAGCTTTTGACTCAGTTGAAACCTCGGCGGTGATGCAGGCATTGCGAAATCAGGGGGTAGACGGGCCGTACGTGAAAGTGTTGGGAGATATATATAGTGGCTGCACAGCAACCATAGTTCTGCATAAAGAAAGTAACAAAATTCCCATAAAGAAAGGTGTTAGACAAGGAGACACAATCTCCCCAGTACTATTCACAGCTTGATTAGAGGAAGTATTCAGACTTGGAATCGGAGCAGTTAGGGTCAAGGGTAGATGGAGAATACCTCAGTAATCTGCGATTTGCTGATGACATTGCCTTGCTAAGCAACTCGGGGGATGAACTGCAAATAATGATTGATGACCTAGACAGGAAAAGTAGAAAGGTAGGCTTGAAAATCAATATGCAGAAGACTAAGATAATGTTCAACAGCCTGGGGAAGGAACAGCAGTTTACATTAGGTAGCGAAGTACTGGAAGTAGTAGGCGAATATGTCTTCTTAGGACAGGTAGTAACCGCAGATCCGGACCATGAAAAGGAAATAACAAGAAGAATAAGATTGGGATGGAGCGCATTTGGCAAGCACTCGCAGATTATGACTAGCAGCTTACCGGTATCGCTCAGGAGGAAAATATACAACAGTTGCATCTTACCTGTACTCACTTATGGGGCTAAAACTTGGAGGCTAACCAAGAGAGTTCTACTTAAGTTGAGGACAACCCAGAGGGCTATGGAACGAAAAATGGTAGGGGTAACATTAAGAGATAGGAAGCGTGCAGAGTGGGCCAGAGAAATAACTTAAGTTACCGACATTCTAGTGGAAATTAAGAAGAAATGGGCATGGACAGGACATTTAGTGCGAAGAGAGGATAACCCATGGTCGCTTAGGGTAACAAACTGGATTCCAAGGGAAGAAAAGCGTAGCAGGGGGCGGCAGAAAATTAAGTGGGCGGATGAGGTTAAGAATTTCGCAGGGGTCAAGTGAATGCAGCTAGCACAGAACCGGGTTAAGTGGAGAAATATAAGAGAAGCCTTCGCCCTGCAATGGGTATAGTCAGGCTGATGATGATGACGATGATGATGACGATGATGATGACGATGATGATGTACGAGACGACACAGAAAGCACTGCTCGTTCTTTCACCGTCTCCAGCTCAACGTTTGAATGTTCGTTGCCCGGAACCACATCGCGGTAGGCGGTGCGACGCTTATACCGGCTCTTGTGTTCACAGTGCAGAAAGCTTCCTTCAGCGTTCAACAGATCCGCTCGAGGTTGCAGCTTTATCGCTCTTTATTGCCTCAGGGTATCTCCATGGTTTATTTTTAAGGTGAAATCATCTATAGGCTCGTGGTGAATATATCGCGCCTGCTAGATTTGTCCGCATGAATCCGCGAGATGTGTCAGTGAGGCGTTGGAATAGGTTCTGACGTCAACATAATTTCCCTGGTGAGGACGTCGTAATAGGTTTTGACGACGAAGTAAGAGAATAAAATTAATGTTTATAACCAGTTCACAAACACGCAAGACAGAGGAAGAAGAGAAAAGGTAGACAGAAGAGAAAGAAAACAAGGAGGAAAGACTTTTCGCCATTAAATTGCTAAACGAAACTGAGTGCAATTCTCTAGTTTTTGCTACTTTAGGCTTGAGTAATCATGCGTATACAGTTTGGAAAGATGTCACAGTCCGTTGTTTTAGGCGACAGCCTTACTTGCCTCATTAGTGGCGTAAGCAGAAACTGAGCGGGATGGTCGGAATTGTTTCGAAGCCCTCCACTATACGAGACCTCTTTCTTTTTTCCCTCCCACTTTCTTTCCTTCCCTTATGGCGCGGTTACGTTATTCACAGAGAATCCTTACGTAAAAACGAATTTACAATCCACACATTATGTAAAAAATATCGCATGAATTCATACCAAAATGTTATGCAGCCTTTCTTTTAACAGCGTTCAGGATGGTGTCATCCCATTTGGCATGCCATTTAGCATACAACAACTGGTCAAGCTGGAGGCTAATTTTCGATAAGGATTCAAACGGACTACATATATACTTCTGATTGCGCCGCTATCATTCAGCCTACATAGGAGATCCGTGTCGGCACTGTGGCTCAACCGTTCTTCGTACAGCCTTAAGAGTCATGTCATACAATTTCACGATGCACGTTGTAATTGTTGTTGTGGCTGTAGGAAGAAGGAAAAGAAAATGCACGTGCCTGCTACTGAC
Organism: Amblyomma maculatum; assembly: GCF_055883805.1. Taxonomy (NCBI): domain Eukaryota; kingdom Metazoa; phylum Arthropoda; class Arachnida; order Ixodida; family Ixodidae; genus Amblyomma; species Amblyomma maculatum. The sequence continues at coordinate 370,855,658 of NC_139344.1, read as the reverse complement.
TCTGTAGCTGAACCACCTTCGCTGCTTCGTGCAGACAGAAGAGAAAATAGAGAAGAGAGAAAAAGAAGAGGGAGAGAAAGACGCGCGCCGCAACGACAGCTGTTGTTCACCACCGAAACGGTGGCGGGTGCAATGACGGCCTACAACAGATAAAAATTATGTGGCAGGCTAGCCCCCGCCGCAAACGGTGGTGACCTACCTGTCCCAGCCTCATCAGGGGAGTACCAGGACCCTATTGAGGGACCCTCTCCAGGTTCCCTCACGATGCACGTATTATGCGCCTCTTAGGTAATTTGCAGGTTAGCTCGACACAAAGATTTCAACAAGCGACATATGGGCGTTTAACGCTACGTCTTTCCTTCACTTCCGTTTAATAGTTGTGAGGCGACGGTTCGTTGTACAAAGGACTTTCGTTCCAACATTGTAACACAACAATTTGTCGCACAACGCTCGGAGGGTTGCTGTACGATTTGGCGTTGCACGTATCACACTTCTTACTCGAGTTGCAGGCTAGCTTGGGCCAATAATTTTAGCCGTTGACGTTTATTGCTTATGTTTAATGCTGCGCCTTTCCTGAATTTCAACGATTGCAACGATGCTTCTCGTCGTACCGCTCCGGCGGTGTCATTCGGTTTCTCGGTGCACATTGCGTGCAGGTACCAGCCAAGTTGAAAGTTAGCTCTTCACAGGGATTTCAACCAAATGTGAGCTCACGATTAGATGTGCATTGGCTTCAGAGCACATAAACAGTCTTATGTGTTATCCAAAATACTTTTTCTCTTACGAACGAAAGGTACAAATTTCCTCCAATTGTCTATTTTCGCGCGAAGCACGGACACTGCGACGCCATCTCATCTCGCAGCGCATGGTAGGTACTGAAATCGAAGACAAACTTTGCTGAAATAAACACTGGGAACGTTGTATCGACTTGGTCTTATTCCGCGGTCAGTATGGCCTCCAATTTCAACTGATAAGTTCACTGCAAAAACAAAGTTAAGTTAGGTTAGTGGGGTTTAACGTCCCAAGGCGACTCAGACTATGAGAGACGCTGTAGTGGAGGACTCCGGAAATTTCGACCTCCTGGAGTTTTTTAACGTGCACTGACATCGCACAGCACACGAGCGCCTTGCTTTTCGCCGCCATCGAAAAGAGGCCGCCGAGGCCGGGATTCGATTCCACATCTTTGGGTACAGCAGTCGAGCGCCTTAACCAGCCCAGCGGTGTGCTGCAAAAAAGACATTTCAACCTGTGAGAAGTGCTTCATTGTAATGTCGACTACGGCCTTGTGTAAAAAGAGATATCCATTTAATGTTTCTTGACATAATTAAGTGTACATTTGTTGAAACACTCTGTTAACCTGTGCAAGACATCTTTCTATGGGATTGGCACATTGCTCAGAGCAGCAGATTCAAATCAGGAACAGCACACATGAAAGCCTTTCAGCTTTCTATACCAATGTTAACTGTCTCATTCATACGGTCAGGTACTCTTAAACTCTTGTTTATAAGCGTACATCGTTTCCAGTTGATTTACTTTATTCAGTGCGTATCCACAGTGCAGCTCTTGGTAATACAATTAAACCCTGCACAAGCTCTGTAAAAGCGAATGAAAAATTGCTATACGGTCGTGATAACCTGCTGCTCTGAATGTTAACAATGGTTCATTGCGACGCAATTCATTACGAAGGTGTTATGTTCCCTCTCATAGCTCTCAAAGGGGGGCTGAGAGGGGGTGTGAAAAAGGCACATTTTCGCAGCTCAGGCTGGAGCAGGCACATAAAAAAGTACGTCGCTCCAACAAGCAACATTCTTTCTCTGATAGCTGCTCCGGTTTCATTTCATTTCATTTATTAATACTGTCAGCCACCATAAGGGGCTGTAACAGGAGTGGAAAATACAAAACGAAAAATGAGCAATATAGAACACGATGAAAATCAATAGTCAATCAAAAATTGTCTCTGAATACACACACAAACAAAACAAAAATGAATTACACAGAAATCGGAACAACAGCCATCCTACACAACAGCAATAGTACCTCATCACCCTGTGGTAGTGCCATAGATGAAATTTTCTAAATGGCGTACAAATTCAGATAATGATGATGATCGAACAGCAGAATCTGGAAGAGAGTTCCAGTCCTTACAAGTTCGCGGGAAATAACTAAACTTGAAGCAATTATTTTTTATAGCCGGCAATGGAATGAACCTACTATGACGATGCCTTCATATCTCATTAGTTTTGATCTCAAAGTAGTCTGATTTAATAATTTTTAGATAATTATTGATAATGAGGTAAAGAGTTTTTAGTCTTTCATACCTGGTTCTGCTTTCTAACATTGGTAGTTGGGCTTGTTGGCAGAGGTCTGTTGAAGAATGGTTACGGCGGTATTTATTATATATAAACCTTGCTGCGAGCCGCTGAATCCTATCTAGCTTGTGAATGTTAGTTGCTGTGTGAGGATCCCATACTACTTTGGCATATTCAATAATTGGTCTGACTAGGGTTCGAAACCCATCGCCGGACACCCACCGGTAAAAATGGGTACAAGCGTCCCCCGGCCTGGCGCCCGGCTCTCACAGGGGTGTGCGCTTGGAAGAGGCTCCGCAAACCCCGCTGCACTCCTTCTGGGGCAAAATAGCTTCGAACACTTCAGCCTGCAAAGGTGGTTCGAGTTACCGTGTTTCACGGGGTTCAAAACTGAAAACGAGTCGTGTCCTGCACACGCGAAAACTCAGAAAAGCCTTGTTTCAAGTGCGAAACGCTTTAAGCCAGCGTGTCGAAAGACGTAAAGGTTCACTGTCACTGATGAAGTTCACTTCATCATAATGGCTTCAAAGAAAATATTCTTGAACAAACCAACTTGTCCTGTTATTCGCGTACGATAGGCAAGACCTCGTGCACACATTGCTACTGAGAAGGCCATTCTAGGTTCCTGCGTTTGCAATTGAAGGCCGGCTGCGCTACGCAGTTCCCGGAGCATAATTTACTCTTCATCCGTAAAACAGACAAACCGACCGTTAACGAAGAACAGCTTCGTCATATCATAAGGTACTCAGTTATGAAAAGTGATCGTCTAGGCCAGTAGCTATAGATTGTACAAGAAACAGCGCTGTACGTTATATTGCCGCCACGCTTCTTTTTTAGCCCTGCGTGTCGCTTCTGCAGTATTGAGAATGCCCCATTATATTTTATCTGAATCGCGGCATGACGCGTCAAACAGGCACAAACCAAACTGGTCGAGTGTTTTATCACGCTTGCAAGATCTGGATATATAATTAGAAATAAAATATGTCCCATCATAGTCTAAATTCACCAAAATCTATTTCGCTTATGCCGTGTATAAATCGCCTAAAAAAACGGTATATGAATCGCTCTTCCTAAATTGGCTGCGTTTCAGTAAAGAGAAAATAGTGGTCGTTGAAGAGGAAAAAATAATTTTGCTCGAATCTAATTTTAGCAACGTATATTTCTGCTCCTTTATCTAACACTGCTTAAAACAGTTTCTGCGACTATTCATCATTCTTTTTTGCGTACAGTGACGAAATTATCACGGAAATCATTTGCTAATTATCGGTTCTTTCTTGGGGCGAGTTGGGTAATTTACTTGTTTTTGTTTTTTTTGTCGGTAATAACTTCGTTCAATTTTCTTAATCTGGAGCTGTGTATTATCTAATCCACTTGTTCCAGTGCGCGCAATCCGAGGCTTCGCGTTCGTAGGCATTGCTACGCACTGTAAACATGTGTTCCTAAACAGTCTGAACCAAAATCTTCGACAGAATGCTTTTTTTTTCTCCTGAAGAGCGTGCTTTGTTGCACGCACTATAGTTGTGTAACAAAGCCACATTACATGAATTAGCCTTACAGGTGCGAATATAGTTTTCAGATTCGGATGACTGCTATGAGTGCACCGATGTTTGGAGTATACCTCTTGCAATTTATTAAAAGATTATTTATTCATCCGTGTGGGGTTTTATCGAACGCCAAGAAGTGAGAGAAGGAGTGCGCACCTGACTAAGCAAATCAGCAAACAAATTGAGAGATTCGTTGTGCGATCCGTACAAAGATATAGCCAGCAAGAAATAGCCGACAGCCATTGAATGTTGACATCATTCTTATGTAACACACTTAAAATTGACACAATAGAGTCATATTTAGGGTGCCCCTGAATAAAAGCTGCTCGCTCACTTCTTGTCTGTACATCTCATTGAAGGAGTCGTAATTCTGGAGCCTTTGTTACCAAGATCATCGCCAGAGTCCATTGTCGGGCTTTGTGTTGTAAATTTTGTACTGACTTTGAATTTGTCCCTTTGTCAGCCTGAAGCCTAATGCTAAGCCATTTCGACGATTGCCGAAAGTGCTCTTTGTTTTTCTGTCATCGGTGCTACTGAAAGGGATGGAAAGAAATGAAGGGCTTAAGTGCGAGCGCGAAAAGCAAAAAGGGAGACGAGGGGGTGCATGTCCAATGCGAGAATGCATGTCAGTTTCAAACAATAAAAAAAAAAACGAAGAGATATACGCATACACAAGCGCACGTGCTTCTGTCATCTCTAGACCAGAGATGTCACTGCACAAGCTGTACGCCCCCTAGGGCTTCTGATCTTAAAACCAGTAATGCATGCCGCTCTTTTTCACGCTTCGAATGGCGTTGATTTTATTCGAGGCGGGGGCGGGGGGGGGGGGGGGGGGGGGGGGGGGGGGTATTTTGTTGTCTATGTGTTACCTTTTTATTTTTTAAAAATTTATGTAGATATTCGCCGTGCTTTCTCCTACATCAGCAGACGGAACATCTGAACTGCTTGCTACTCGGCGCTGTGCACATTCATTCTCAATTCCTGCTGGGTGTCAAAGTCTTATGCACTTCAACGCGTCGTCGGAAATAGCGTCTATCGTATTTACGTTTTTCCTTCGTGTCCATAGCTGTTGCCGCCTTTACATAAAGATGTGTTTTCGTCTCTGAAATCGAGGGGAAAGCTGGCAGTGCCGCGACGAGAGAGAAGGCACTTGGAAGCGAAAACGGCGTTCTCGACACGGACAATGGAAGAGGAAGTGACATCAACAGTGAAGCGGAGAGAGACGTGTCCCGTGCTTTCTATTCCTTTCGATACGATTGCAGCGAAGTGAGCATCTCGGGGCATTTGCCTCAGGCGCCGAGTCACAACGCGTTCAAGTCTGTTTGCTTTGAAAATGTACCCGCTTCCTCCCTCACCCACGAGAAATGCAGATGGATTTGAATGTGGTGCAAATGGGTCGGACGACGCGAAAATATAGTCGGAGTGACGCAACCTTGGGCAAACGTTGAAAATAAATTCGATCTGATGGAACAGGATTTGCCAACATCAGTGGGATGATTTTGTCCCTAATCTGTCATCGTCGTTCCCTTTTATAATCCTTCGTTGGAGAGGAACGGCATTGCAGAGACTCGTCGGCATCCGCTAAAAGAGCTGCTATCTAGGGAGAAACTTTTCAGTAACGTTTCACGTGTGGCGTTTGAGAGATTTTGTTGTCATTAAGAAGTATTGCGGTACGGGGAGTGCAGATGACTGTTAAATGAGTGGAAATAACTGAAAGCTTCATTTCCACCTTGGGCTGCTATAATCGTGGACAACAACAGACTTTTCTCATTCGTTGTAGGAAGCCTTCGGAGACGTCCATCTTTGCATTTTAACCTTTCTGACGGATGCTATCGCTTCTCTGCTCCAAAGCAGTCAAGGCAGGCTCCTGTTCAACAGACACGCGCTCATCAGGTGCAGATATCTTCAGCATAGGCGAAAAACATTGGCCTTTTTAATTACATTGAACCTGCCACATTGCAATACTTTCATAGCGCGTGCTTAGTATAAAACTATTCTTGTATTCACTAGCTATTATTAGCTGTGCAGCTGTGAAACCCGACCGCAGCAATACACTGTGCGCTTTGCGGAACTTGTAATTCACTTGCAATTTCTTTTCAATGCACAAATGATTTATCATCGCTTAGTTTCTGTTACGAACGTAGACGATTTGACAATGTAAATTTTTAACAATGAGCGTTTCACATCCTATATTTTACGGATTATGGCAAGTGTGAAATAAGCAGGCATTCCGCCACGTACTTTTTCAGGGAAGCAGTTTTGGCGACAAGCTACACGTCAAAACTAGAACATTAAAAAATAACTTTTGTTACTTTTGTCCAGAGGTGAAAACCGCGCTAAAGATGCAAAATAAGCTAAATAGCCCCGACTGGAGGCATTGTTGGGGTGAGATAGGAGCCTGTCAACGTCGTCTTTTCTTGTTTTCTTATATCTCACATTGTGTCGAGACCTTCCATTAGCAGAGACTGTCATGGCGACTGAATAAATGTGCAGCCTCACAACGTACTGTTGTTGCATATGTATAGATATTTCATTCGTAACGACAGCCGAGCAGAAGAGCGTGAACATTAGAGATAACTCCGGCCTCCATTATTCAAGCTCTAATTATGCGGAAATTTTTCTTGCCTGTCACGACTAGCGTTTGATACGCCTGATAAGCCTTTATGCGACAGTTTTTTTTTTTTTTACTTTTTTTTTCGCTGCTAAATGAAGAAACGAGTAGAAAATGCAAATGATAAATGTTAAAATAAGCACATTTTAAACGTTGCATTTTACTGATCCGGATTTTCCTTAACCTTCTATGTACGTCCTACCGCCCTCAAATCGAAGAAAGCTACCTAAGTAGGCAGTTCTTTATAAAATAGGATATGCAAATCGAACGCTAACAACAGTAACGTGAGGTGCTTAAAACGCTTTGTAGTCTTAACCACGAGATGTGCTAAATACTTAGTAGCGCGATAAACCTACACGCAAGCACGCAAGCACGCGCGCGAACACACACACACGCGCGCACACACACACACACGCACACACACACGCACACGCACGCACGCACAGAAGAATGTTTTGATATTTCTGTACAGTATAGCCAATAAAATATTGAAAACAATTGCTCGAAGACGCTTCTTCAGAGGAACAAACAATAACTTCATCCTCTGTTTAGTTAGCGATGGTTCCAAATTTTGTCCTTTTAGAAGATTTGTTTTTCTTCTTTGGTGCTTTTGATTTCTGTAGTTGAATTCGTCTAATTGTTGGCTTCTACCATCATTAAAGTGTTAAACGTGTGCAATTTTGTTCCGTCCGAAACGCAGTACTGCGGAGTGATAGCAGAAAAATCACCGTTATTTCGTCGAGTTCAGCAAAATAGAGCATTGCGCCAGTTGAAAATCAATTGTCATCAAATTGAGCTTTCTTTGCTGATTTATTGTACCGTCAATGCAATTGAATGAAAACTCAACGCCTCTCCCACGCAGCCTGCAGTGCAAACTAGGTGCGAAGTTCTTTGGTCTGGCAATTACCAACTCTGCTCGCACCTCAATGAGCATTGTTGGACAAGCGTTCTCACCATCTCGCTGTGCCTTCGCGCCAGCCGGCTCTAATGTTCTCCTTGATGATTGTCTAATGATTGTTGAGTTAAACAACCTGACGGGCCTACTCCTTCCTTCTCTTCCTTGAAAAAGCAGGGCGATGCAGTTCTGAGAAAGGGGTGCACGTTAATGGTTCCATGCATGCAAGAATCAGGCTGCGTTATAAAAAAAAATGTACAATATCATCGCGGAATAACCAGACTTATTTTCTTCTTCTCTTTATATCTGTTTGAATAATAGCCTGCGTCACAACTGCTTTCTGTTTATTCTTGTAAAATAATGTTAAGACAGAGCTCTTAACGCTGTATTCTTATTCTGCTGTGAAGGGTAAATGATATTAAAGGCGCCAAATTGTATTTTATTTCTATTGTAAGACGACTGCTGTCCGGAGCGACATTATTACGTAGCTTGACTCCAAAACATCAGAGGCTTCGCTACTCAGCAAACACACGACTAATATACATAAATAGTTATGATTCCAATACAGAAACGTCATACCAATTAGCACTGAGAAAACAAAGACAGAGCCCACGAACAAGTGACATTTTGTGCAGACCCTCAAAGCTTGGACGTTTTTATACGGCGGAAGTTTGGCTTCTCAAGAATGACCGTTTGTCCTCAGTCACTCACTGGCACATTTTGTGTGCCTCTTTCTTTCAGGAAAAGCGGGCAATGCACATAGTCCTTTTCGTTCTGTTTTGTTTTATACAGAGCGATTTACTGCTTGGTGCGGACACCAGGGTCTTTTCTCGACATTCGGAACATAGAGACCATATAAGAAGCCATCACATCAACAAACCTTGGAGACATGGGCATTAAGGACGTCAAGGCCACCTTCCCCTGTTCTTTATTTTTTGTCGGACACTTATCTAGCACTTGCCCCGTTCTGATTTGTATCATTTAAGCTTTGTTCGGGAAGTGCTTCTACTCAGCGCACAACACAAGCTTTCACTTAGTTCGGTCAGCAGCTTGACAGTGGCCCAAAAGCTTCCAGTCGAGCGGTAAATGGCTCAAGCCACTCCATTTTTTTTAAGGCGATTTCTTTGTTTTATTGTTGTTGCTGTTGCTGACGTCGTTCTTGGTGTGTTTATATTTTTCCGGTGTTCAACTTTCACGTTACGCAAATGGTGCAACTCGGATCGCCGTGCAACAGGGCAGCTCTTCTGAAATGGAGAGCAATAAGCTGAAGTCAGGTCCAGTAGCTTTAATGGTGAGTTTCTCCAAGGAAACGAACAAGAAAGAAAAAGGTTGATCGTAAAGCAATTAACGAAGGAGGAGGGGCAAGGATGCACGGTACCGCGTAAATTAAGTCACTGCGAATAGATGCCAAGAAAACGGTGCTTGCCCCCTCTTCCCTCTCCCTCTAGGACAGGACGCCCATTTGCCATCGCACCCGCTTTTCCCAGCTGTCTCTCACATCTTCTGGCGACCTCGTCAATCACGTGGCGTGCGAAGCGTGACAGAAGGCGCGCCACTTCCTCCTTCTTTCATTCCTTCTATTTCCTCAATCTCACTCTGCGCAAAAGGGAGCCGCACTCCCGTCTCGAGGAGGTGACGTCCTTTCGAGGAGCCAGACTTCCCCCTCTCCCACTCAACTCTCGAGCATCGCATGCCTCTGTCCCTAGCACGAAACTGGCCTGCCATTCTTTTTCACGTTCTTCTTTTTTTTCCTCTTTTGTTCCCCATTTTATTCGCTTCTTTCCTTTCTTTTTAAGTCCTTTTCTTTTTACTCCCTCTTCGGCGCGCATTCCTAGGCACGCTCTATCGTGGCCGGCGATTCTGCCTTCGAGTGCATTTGGAAGCGCCACGCTAGACGCGCATAGAGAGGGCGGGGAAGAAAGAGTGCTGCTGGGCGGATGCATCGCTGTGAGCCCCTCTGGAGCAGGCTTCGCGCACGCAGCTCATCCGCGGGTGTACTATTTAGGGAGGAAATGGGGATGTATGGAGCGGGAAGAGCGGGGGAAGATAGGGAAATGGACGTTGACCGGCCGGTCAAGAGCAAGTAGAAAAGATGAAAGAAAATAATTATTATTATTTCGCTCTAAAGAAAGCGAATTTACGTAAAAAAAAGAAAACAATCCAAAGCACGGAAATGGAGGTGTGGTGGTCGGTAGGCAGAGGAATATTTGGAAGGGCAGCCTTCGTTCGCGCCTGGGGAGACAGAAAGGCGATTAAGGAAAAAGGGTGCTCAGACGTGAAATCCACAAAGGCGAGAAGGCGGCGAGACCAGGGTTGAGAGAATGGGGTCAGCGGAAAGAGAATAACCAGTCAGAAGACAGGAAATTACTTTTAGCCTGTGTGTGTGTGTGTGTGTGTGTGTGTGTGTGTGTGTGTGTGTGTGTGTGTGTGTGTGTGTGTGTGTGTGTGTGTGTGTGTGTGTGTGTGTGTGTGTGTGTGTGTGTGTGTGTGTGTGTGTGTGTGTGTGTGTGTGTGTGTGTGTGTGTGTGTGTGTGTGTGTGTGTGTGTGTGTGTGTGCGTGCGTGCGTGCGTGCGTGCGTGCGTGCGTGCGTGCGTGCGTGCGTGCGTGCGCGCGCGCGCGTGAGTCAGTGAGTGAGAGGTGGGGGGACAAGTGGGTGTTCACGACAAAAAAATGCCGCTAGAGCCGGATAAGAGGGAAAAGAGATCTAGAATGGAAGGAGTCAAAAGAGAACCGGCTTTCTTCACAGCACAGCACATACACAAAGCGACCGAGCAAAAATACGACGACGCGAGTTCGTGCTTCTCGGGGTAAAGGGCGGGAGAGGTGAGAGGAGGGAGGCACTCGAGGGCGGAAGACAGAGCACTAGGACACATTGAAGGTTGCATAAGCGAGCAGCAGCCGCAGCGCTGCGCTAATGGCATCGCGCACGAAGCGAACGTAATGAGAAAACAATTTTCCGTCACCCCTGCACAACGTGCGCGGCATCGTTCGTCAGGCCACTGCACAGCGCGGCAGAGGGGCAAAAAGAGCGCTGGCGCCGCCAGCCAGGCTCTCGCATAGTGTTTAGGGAGTGGTATCAAATAATGCTTTGTCGTGCTATGAGAGATTAAAGAAGAAAGGGTTTGCGGTGGGTGAGGACGCGTTCATTCGGCGTTCACCTATTTGTAACGCTGACGGTTACTTTTCTAGGGTCAACAAGCGCAGGGATGTGTGCATGGCTCCCGAAGTACGTCGTTAGCTAACGTAATGCTGTATGCCTCATCGCCGGGTGTTTACCAGATAGTAGTCGCTCTGTGGCAACCTGTATGACGATCTCTGTTTTCGGCCACAGCTTTACGCGTTAACCATACGTTTTGACCGCAGTTGTTTAAACAGACTAATAATTGTCTCCGAATTGAAATCCTCCCATGCTATACTAGAGGTCTGTCGACGGGCGTAACTCAGATAAACAGGGTTGTCGTCTATCCGTGGTTTCCTAGAAACATATCTTCTCTCAGGATAACCGCGCATCAAACACGCACAAGGGCTCGTCCCAGCGACTTTACTGGTGTGACGATCAAATAGCCTACGAATGTTATTATGAACAAAGTGCGGGATTCTGACATATGGTGCCTGTAGGAAGCCTGGCAAGTGATACAGTCGAAGAGCATTTTTGTTTTGGTTAACTTGATTCGGTTAGTTATAAGACACAGTTCGTCGTTTCGTTTAACGCCTGAACGCAGCGAAGGGGCGCAGGATAGGGCGTTAGGAATAGGTGTCTGGTGCAGATTTCGGGTAGCTTAGACTTAAGTATTCTGAAACACGTTACTTCTGAATTATAACCATGGAAGGAGCGGCTGTATACATGTCATGTTAGAAGTAACGTTCATTTAAAATTACGTTTGATTTTTTTTTTGTTCTCCAAGCCCTCGACTCGGTTTTATCCTATCACCTCGCTGCGTACGTCTTCAAGTAAGACGAATGGGAAGGACGCTTAGGCAGCAGTTTTGGACGCCCTTTCAATAAGTCTATTAAAACCTCTGCTCTTCTCTATCTCAGTCACTCTCATAGAGATATCAATTTTTGCGCAAGCGCTCTAGTGTAAAATACGCAAACAATAAACAAGTTTCAGTTGTCTTATGCACATGAAGGAGAAGGAGAGAAGGATGATTTTCTCATATTGGTTACTTCTCAAGTACTCCGGCAAGTTTCACTGACAACTGACCGCGAAGAGCGATGAAAGTTTTTCGTGTTACCATTGTCCATATCCTGCTCAATTCTCTCGTCTGTGGCTTCACCGGTGCGATCGTCTCACCGTTCTCAAGGCTGCCACTCGCAGAGTGTTGGTAATTATATATATCTCTCACGAAGACAGCGAAAACGGGATTGCATATTTTTTTTTTTTTTCAGCTTCGCACGCGGCAGCAAGAGACCCCCATATATCCAGCCAAGAATATTCCCCGCCTTTCCTAGCTACCTCTTTTTCTTTTATTATTCCCTGCTGTGCCTGTACGAATCAACACAGAACAAATGACCCTCTTGTGAAAGAAGCCTGTCAGACTACCGCAACGCAATGTAGGTTATCCATTCGTTTGCCGCTTTATTATTCTTTTACTCTTACTCTTGTTTTTTTTTTTTTTTTTTTTCGCGTTCTCATCTTTCTCGTCGCGATCTTCGCGGAGATGGTACCCCGCTGGTCACGGCGTATTTGCTCGTGTGCCCCGTTCCTTCCTTCCACATCCCAGCGTTCTCGGTCTGAGCGGCCACTTAGCCACAGCAGCCCGAATTCGACAATGCATCCCTCGCTATGCGTGTACACGACACAGCCTCCCCAGCGCATTACACTTGTTTCCAAGTCTGCTACTGCACCAGTGCCAAGTTGCTTGCACTGTCTCCAGAAGCAGTACAACAGTTTACGTAGGCAGACGCGGCATCGCTTCCAGTCGGCAGCTTAATCTTCAACTGTGTTCTTTGCGAATAATTTGTGGCTGATTTAGCGCGATTAGGCCTAACGTGAATTATATTTCGCTACAATTTCGGTTGCAGTGCAAATCTCAGCTTTCAAGTTCAAGTAGTCTTCAAGGATGGGCGAAATCAGTGAATGGCGCTGGTAGCTCAGTATATGATTTTTGGTGCGCCTAATGGATATTTTGAGCAACCAGACCACGGTGTCTTCTGGATCGACTGCTCACAGCTGGAATGTGTTCAAGACGACGACATGCCAAGCACGAGGCAAAAGACTGACAGTTAAACACTCGGGCGTTCGGCTGTGTTGATGGCGCACTAATTCTTTTTGACTTCGATTATCACCTTCCGGAGGGCGAAAACTGGAACGACATCGGCCAAATATCGGCCAATGGTAGGTCAAGCTCGAACGCCTAATATATATATATATATATATATATATATATATATATATATATATATATATATATATATATATATATATTTCGTCATTTCGTTACGCAGTCAAGACGACCAACCTGCAAGAAAAAAAAAAGAAAGAAAGAAAGACAAATTAATGGCGTACTAAGAACGAGGCTCCTGTTCGGTAAACGAACACCTTCACTGGCTAACAACTCCTCTATTTTTCGGAAGGCTGCATCCTGGCAGAAAGAAAAAACTAAAGGGGACGAGCCGAGCAACTGATTTAAAAATCAAGTTTCTTACTTGTAAAACAAAACAAAAAAAAACTATAGGAATGCAGCACCTAATGCCCTAAAACGAAAAAGAAACTCGCTCTCGTGCCTGAATTGGGCTAGGCGGACAAGATGCGAACAAGAACGAAGCAAGCGATGGGCGGAGAAAAAAAAAATAAATTGAGAAAAAGGAGGAGGTGCGGCGGGAGTAATTCAGAGCGATGTTTCTGCAAACGTCGGATGTTCTGGAGGCCGGTCTCCAGTGCGCAAGGTGGTCGTTGCTATTAATCATCGAAAGCTGCGAAGCCGATTCTCAATCTGCATACCTGATTTAGTCTCCGTGTTCCGAGCTCTTTTCCTCTGGTGGGCTCCTATTTTTTCGCTTTTTATTTGAAGTTCTACGTCCGAATGTTCTCTTCCGCTTCTTTTGATATCGCCCGTCATTTGTATTCCGAGTTAGAAGATTTAGAATCTATAAGGAAGCTATTAGGCGACGTTATTCGACCTTTTTTTTTTTTTTTTACAACATCTTCTCGCCGCCTGACAAACGCTGTAGACAACACCACCTATTGTAATATTAATAGCACATCTCGCGTTACATTGGTATCCAAAAACAAGCAAACGCTATCAAGCAGCAACTATCTGAGGGAAGCATTTTGACTGTCGCTCATTTGTTGCTTTCTTTTCTCTTTTTTTTTTTTTTAATACCTCCTAAAGAAAAAAAAAAAAACGTATCATCGCTTATGTCAAGCTTCTTGTTCGCACCGTTTATTATTAATAGATATGATAAAAAACGCTTGTTATTGTCGAAGATGGTAATAAAAGCCTTTCTCTTTAAACAAAACAAAAAGCTACCCAATCGGTCGCAGCCGAAAATTGCTATTTGGGAGGGAGGTTCTGTATTTAATGCATCTCAGCTGCACTGGACAGAATTGGGAATATTGGGAGGCAGTTGTACGGTAGCAGACCTTCAGCGAGGGGAAATCGGAAAGACGGGATGAAAGGAAGCAAAAAGAATCATGGGGAGGAACAGGAGCAAGAGGGAGACGGAGCGTGGGGATGAAATGGGAAGAAGGGCGGAAGATCATCCTGGGCGGCTGCAGAAGCAGCAGCTGTCGGCGCACTTCCTCCCACGCTGCTCGTCTCCCGCGACAAATCCCTGCTGCCACCGAAGGCTAACTCCCATATACCTGCCACCGCGGGCCGCTTCCGCTTTGCTGCATAACCCCTCTCACCCCTCCTGTGGTGCCCAGGCTTGTTAATCACGCCGGCAAGCGACGTCATGCCGAGCAGTTCGCAAAGGCTTCCGCAGGATCCTTCGTCAACGTAGGTGGCCGTCCCCGGCGCTGAGCACAGCTTGGCCGACTGGGACCTATCCGTAAATAAATCCGTTCTTTTCCCCCGCCCCCTCCAGATCCCGTCAGTGGCCGGACGTGTTCCCCTTAGTGCCTCGCGGTCCTCCCCAATGTGTTGTTCCTGAAATCTGCGGTGTCTACTGGCTCTTCGTCTTAGAATCCATCTCTCTATATTAGTGCAGCGTTGTCTAAGTTAGCACACTGCCTAATCATGGACAATTTCACAAAATGTGGTTTTCTGAGTGAGAACGGTTCATCCTCGAGTGGATCTTGCGTGTACCTGCCGTGGTTGATGGGCGCTGCAGCATGGCAAGGCTTGCCCCACAATGATGAACACTTCTTTCGCGCGCACTGCGTTGTCATGCCGGCCCCAGGAGGACTGGCTGTGACTCTTTACCTTCCACGAAGCTGCACAGTATTTAGTGCACCAGAATCGGTTGCCCTTGCCGAAGGCAACGCTGTGCGCTGTGCGCTTTGTTTTTCTATCAGTGTGTCTTTTTTGGTGCCGTTTTCTTTGCAAAAGGAACTGCTACCGGTGTTGCACTTGTTGCTTGGCGTGTTACTGTTTTCTTTAGGCTTTTAATGTTTCTTCCCAGGAGTGTCGAGAGATGTCAATTTGAAGCGGATAACTACGTACGCCGACTGCATCGTGAAGTAGTCCACTTGCGCAAAACACTGACAGAAAATAGGGCGCAAATAGTATATCGCGCGCACAGAGGTAGCCGCACCTTGAAGGAAACAACAAGTCGAAAAGACGACAGACACACAAAAAAAAAAAAAACGCGTATCACAAGCGCTGGCTTGCAGACAAGCGTTAATCCACAAAACGCAGAATATGTGCCAGAATATGTGCATAGTCAGGAATAAAGAATCTCAAGAAGAACAACAAAACAGATGAAATCAACCAAGTAGCTTGTTTTGAATCGTCTCTTCACAATATTTGATTTCGCTGAATGAATTATTTTTGTTAAACAGGGAGATTAAGGATGGCTGATTTTCCAGGGGATGCCTTGTCTCATGCTTGTAAAAAGTTGCTTAAGGAACTACATGCAAACAAGTTATAACCCGCAACTGTAGAAGAGGGGGAGGGAAGAAATGTTTCTGTTCTTCTCTAGGTTCAGTGTTGTGAAAAATGGGGACAGTCAGAACAGTGTCAGTAGGCTATTTTACTCCTCAAACAAAGTTGCCTGAATGTGTTTGCGTCATGGGGTGGGCGGGCCTACATGGAGATACATTAACCAACTCGAATCATAGCGGGGCTCTCCTGCCGTATAATATATATCGGACAAAGTGGCCGGCGCTAGCAAGTGCGATCCGCCTCTTGGAAGACTGACGTACTCAAATCTATAAAATCACTGCAGTGAATACCGTGGCTGTGACCATTCTGGTTTGATATCTATTATAAATTGAGCAGCGTAGTGTCGGGGTCCTGTCATATCTATAATTATGCTTGAGCACACAACTGTGAGTGATTCATTAGTAGCCCTTCCCGAAAGAAAGTCACCATATCTAAAAGCGCCACACTGAATTCATTCTGTGTTTTTGTGTCATACTGCATATATTTTCCAGCCAGTATTTGCTCTTGTCGCTTACTTTATCAATAAACGCTCAATTGCTGTCGACATTAGAGTGCGTGCTTTACACGTCCGTCGCATCTTTGCGTATTTTTGAGACATTATACCAACCAACTCAAATGTGGTTATTACTTCCGAGAAAACTCTGCGGGCAGTATTTTCTAGTATTTGTGAGCGTTATTAATGTTGCACATCGATGCAACAGCATTAGAGCTGCAGTCTCATCAAAACCCTGCCCCGTAAAAAGCGAAGTTGCCTGAGTGGACGTCATGGTGATGACCTTACAGAAGGCACGAAACCACGAGGGACGTATCACTGGGCTCCTTCTAAAGATGCGAGATTCAAGGATATTCCTTGGCTTCTCTATATTATTTTGAGTCCACCTTAACCACCATCAGGTGTCGGGAGATGAGATGATGAACGCAGCAGCTAAACTGACGCAAGCACTTATATGGAAATGAGGCTAAGAACTTTAATGAAGGAGTCTTAAGTGGCCCCCTAGCTTTTGCTTCGTGTATCCGCGCCTTACCCAAGTGCATATCAGCTGTATTTGCAACGAGAATTTTCTTTACCAAAGTTCACGAACTGTGAGTATAATAACTATAGGCAACGGGAGGCATTTAGTCATTATTTATGTACGATTAGTCATGGTACCTTAAGTGATAAGGCATTGATGAGGTATGTTCTCTACTATGCCAAGAGTGCGGGGTGGAACTCAAAACAAGATAGTGCAGCACCTTCCGGTGGTTCTTGGTAAAACGCAGGCTTGAGAAAGAGGCGTGGCGTTCAAACAAGAAGTAAGCGTGGCGTTTAAGCGAAGGCGATGAGGGCTCTTGTAGGTAATAATAATAATAATATTAATAATATGAATAATAATAATAATAATAATAATTTATTGGCAACAAATTTGCAGAAAGTCATACTTTCGATGGGTACGCTCCCGGAGTTGTATTAATATTTGCTTGCTACAGCAAACATCTTTGTAAACTAGAGGTAAACTAGAGGTAAACTAGAGGTACTCTGTTGGTAGCAATCCTTTGCGAAATCAAAAAGCCACGCGCTCTCGTGTTCCCTCTCATATTGATTCCAGCTGTACGTTATGCAGAGAATAAGTTTAGTGCCGTCTGAGCTGAGTTTAACACGAGCTAACTTGCTCCTAATTTGCATAATTTTTAGTCTAGACTCAGCTTTGTCTGGTAAATTTATATACTGAATACAATATATCTGCTCCTCGCATAATTTCTAAGGCGCTTCAAATGGCGCACGGTTCACTTAACTTACCAAACTTGCACGTGCATAATATA
The DNA here is from genome assembly GCF_055883805.1 of Amblyomma maculatum. Lineage (NCBI taxonomy): Eukaryota > Metazoa > Arthropoda > Arachnida > Ixodida > Ixodidae > Amblyomma > Amblyomma maculatum. The sequence goes on along the minus strand of NC_139344.1, from coordinate 370,838,447 downwards.
ATAGGCACTTTGGTTACTTTAGGTGGCACCTAACCAAGAACTCTTGATTTTGCTCAGATTGTTTTGCACTTCACTTACCTATAGATTGCTGATGTGTATCGTTAACCACATCACTAGGTACATGTGCGGCCAAACCACAGTACTCATTTGTCATTTGCCTTCATTTTCCCATAGATTGCCCTCTAATTGCTCGAATATCCTCGCCGGATAAATTTTTAGCGTTCCTCGAATATCATCAGATAAGGCTGTAGCGTTAAACGTTACCAGGTTCAGTTTACGATAGCGGAGAGTCTGAAGCCAGATTCTTAGCACCTTCCGCTGCGTTATAAGTTCGACCGTCACCGTGGTTTTTTTGTTTCGCAGCCGCTTGGTACTGGGTGCCGGGGGTTTACCGCAGCGTTCATATATATGAGGTGGCGGCTAATTACTGCAGTATTACGGCTAGATCCCTCACTGGTGGCCACCGGGATCAGACAGCAGCCAAGACCTGATTTGTGCCATTCCTTCTTCACGCATGAAGGTCTCCCCTGATGGGGCTGGGGCAGGTGGGTCACCGCCGCTTGCGGCGGAAGCTGGCCTGCCACCGAATTTTTATCTGTTGTGGGCCGTCATTGCGCCCGCCGCCGCTTCGGTGGTGGACGACGGCTGTTTTTGCGGCGCGCATCTTTCTCTTCCTCTTCCTTTTCTTTCTTTTCTGTTTTTTCTTCTGTCCGCACGAGGCGGCGGAGGTGGCTCAGCTACAGAGCCAGTAGCAGGCCCGTGCATTTTTTTTTCCTTCTTCCTACAGCCACAACAAAAACATCTTCACGTAGATCTTTTTCTTCCCTTTTTAACGCTATGGAGAAGTACGCTGTACCACCTCGCCGGGGTGGCGCAGTGGTTACGGCGCTCGACTACTGCGCCCAAGGACGCGGGATCGAATCTCGGCCTCGGCCGCCGCTTTTCGATGGAGACGAAAAGCAAGGCGCCCGTGTGCTGTGCGATGTCAGTGCACGTTAAAGAACCCCAGGTGGTCGAAATTTTCGGAGCCCTCCACTACAGCGTCTCTCATATCCTGAGTCGCTTTGGGACGTTAAACCCCACAAACCAACCAACAAACCAACCAAGTACGGTGTACCAGGGGTCAAACCACAATCCATTTGCACGCCAGGCGGATGCTCTACCTCCACGACAACATTGAACTCTGTTCCGCCAGCGTTGCTGTGCCAGCCACTGCTTGCTGCTGCAATCCAGACAGGAGAGAGAAAGTGACGTGGCACTTACACCATTGTTTGACAGTACTGGATTTATTCAAAGTGCTTCTATTTCGACACACGCCTAGCTGCAACAGGTAAAACTTTAATTATCGAAATTATTTAGCCAGTTTACAAGAATTTATTAAGGCAAAAGCATTTTTAGGCTCATGGACGAAATCTCGTGCGCGATATTTGTGCGCGAGATCTGTCACATTTCGCGAGATTCCGCGAGGTGTGTTCTTGTTTAGCGTTCCTGACATCTGCAATCCCACACTTCGAGGCGCGCCAAGGAACGTTAAGCGACAGGAGCGATGGTGAACCGGCCAAATACACTTGCGGAGGAAGTGTGACAGATACTGCGCCTTTCATTTCCTGTGACCCAATTATATGTAACCCTGCAACCAACGCCGATAACAGGCAAACGATGAGAGACAAATGATAGGAGAGGAGGGGTAGGCTTTCGCCATTCTCCAGATACACTCTTTTTTTTTTTTTTCTTCTGTTGTCTGATGCCTCTCAACACAACTACAATCCTGCCGCAGAAGCACTACCTCTTTATGTCTTATAAAGCCTAGCGTTAAAAAAAAAGATTTCGGTTTCAGAAAAACACCTTGGCCCGTATTCCGAGTTTTGCGTCGTTATCGAAGTGGCGCTATTTCACGTGACCTCGAGTCATTCGATTGGTCGAAACGCCGGAACCGGATGTTGCCATTGCGGAACCAAAAGAAGTGGGAACATCATGTTCTGGCATTTCAACCAATCGGATGACTCGATAACGAGGCAAACTGGAAATACGGTCCCTAATACAAATGTAGTGGGATATTGTTGCTACTCATTTTAATCGTTAGTGGCTGCAGTTCATGCGTGGACGCGCCTGCAATGATCGACAATGCCGGCCACACTAGGCTAGAGGGCTACCATATATGCGACCGCTCACCAGTCTTATGAACGCAAAACTCACAAACAATGCAAATTATTAACTATGATCTCTGAATGATGATTTCTGTGACATCTTTTTGTAAACCGTGTTCCGGCATCACTTATGAAAAAATAAACAGCGGTCGGTAGAATACCGCTGAGAAATTGAATGGCGTCAGGTCGCACTAAAAATATTATAGACGACTGTATAAACAAACTCAAAGCCACAGTCCACGGAAGAGCGGGGAAAATAGCCTGCATACGCTTGGCTTCTGAGAAATACGCACATTTCATCCGGACCGTCGCGGTGAAAGAGACTCCTTTCTCTGGCTCCTCTGGTTACTTCACCGGAAGGCGAATTCCACTTGTGGGGTTCGGTCACAGCAACAGATAAGGCATCCAGAAACCTGCGGTGTACCACTGATATCGCTAAAACAAGAAACGGACACCCGCCCAAGAAAACCAGACCATCTTCTTTCCTGCGGAAAGTGGAGTTACCCAACGCCAGAGGGACAACCTCGGTGTGCGAGCAGCTCGAAACACAGGAAGCGGAGCCTATTACCGAGTATCTTGCAAAAAAGCACGCTTGACGTGAGATCGCAAAAGATTAAAGCGGCAGTGGGCTCCTGCATAGAAACCCACACACTACTGTTTCTATCCCCGCGTTGACAAATCTCGCAACCTCGCTTTATCTTTGTTTTTCGCTTTGTCTGCTTGTATAAAATCAGTTGCCTAGTGCATAAAACTTTGGCGAACAAAGGAGGAAATAAAGCAAAGCCGGACAAATGCGACAAAGGAGCCGGTATAGGACCGGAAGACTCTGCTGTAGCCTTGGGGACGGAAATGGGCGAGGGAAGTGGATGCTTCTTGGTGTAGCCGTTAAGGCTGTGGTGGATGCAGCCGATACAGCGGGCCTCCACTAGGGCATGAGTGCAGTGTGTGTGTCCTCGACCAAGAAACACGGACCCGTCCTCTCAACCAAACCCTTTTTTACTTCCCCGGGCATGCATGGGAACTTTCCTCATGCGGCAGATGGGGGAAGACACGAAAAGGAAAAGAAGGGATAATACAAAAGGGAAAATATGAACGGCCTCGTCGCAATACTAACAACCGCAGCAACACCCTCCATTTCTACTTTATTTCCTGCTTTTCCTCGGGAACTCTGCAACCAAGCACTAGCGGGAAAAATCAATACGAACGCACTGAGCGGATGGTGCCAGGAACGCCGGACTCTCCCTGTAGTGAGCACCAAGGAAAAAAACAAGCAAAAAAGTAAGAAGTCGATCCAAGAAAGCAAATGAAAATGGGATAAAAGGAACACTCTGATGAAGTAAAAAAAAAAAAAAAGGCTGCGCGCCGACCAGTGCGTGGTATGCGAGAGCAAGCGAGCACAAAGCGGGCATCGCTTTGTGTTTTCGTGTGGGCGAGTGTAGCGAGCTGCTTTCGGAAGCTGAGCGCGAGCCTGCCAGCAGATTGTTACGTTCCTGATACCAGAGGAGGCCGCGAGAAAAGAATGAAGGAACAGCAGCAGAGCAGCCTTGCAAGATGCTGCGTACAAGTGAGATTCGTGTAGATACTCCTGCTCTACATATGGTGACGATGTACCGAGAGACGGAGGAGATGCGTGCCTGAGCATTAGTCTCTGCCGAAACGGACCAATGGTTGCGACCGGTCGACGATTTGCATGGATGTTGTGGAGAACAGTGGACTCAATGAGTGTCGTTGTAAGCGCCAGCATCAAGCACAGCGGACTGCTATTGGGCATGGCCCCGTTACTTTTTTGTTTCCCCCAGCTGTGGGAAGTTGAAGATGAGATATCTCCTTACCTTTCGCTGCACGCTTAGTTGCACGTAGCACCGGTTGCAGCCTCGAGAAATCGGCACCGGGGCTGTGGCTCGGTGTGTGTGTGTGTGTGTGTGTGTGTGTGTGTGTGTGTGTGTGTGTGTGTGTGTGTGTGTGTGTGTGTGTGTGTGTGTGTGTGTGTGTGTGTGTGTGTGTGTGTGTGTGTGTGTGTGTGTGTGTGTGTGTGTGTGTGTGTGTGTGTGTGTGTGTGTGTGTGTGTGTGTGTGTGTGTGTGTGTGTGTGTGTGTGTGTGTGTGTGTGTGTGTGTGTGTGTGTGTGTGTGTGTGTGAGTGAGTGAGTGAGTGAGTGAGTGAGTGAGTGAGTGAGTGAGTGAGTGAGTGAGTGAGTGAGTGAGTGAGTGAGTGAGTGAGTGAGTGAGTGCGCGAGCGAGCAAGCGACCTGGTCAAAATGAGAGAGTGTTTGAGTAAATGGACGGGCCTCAGTGAGTGATTTTGTGAACGAGTAACGTGTAAGCGGGTGGGTCATATCTAACGAATGATTCAGTATTATTATTTCGATACTACGTCACGTGCTTAAAGAGAAAAAAAAAGATGAGAAATTTAGAAAAAAATAAGACCAGAATTGCTTACGGGCACGTCAGTGAGCTCTAACCTAAGCATCTTAAAAGCTACATATTTGAAAGACTTTGGTCACCAGACGGGTTCCTCTCTGAGCCCACAAACAGCTAGCCTCACCAGCTTGCAATATCAACGCAGCAGCAGCTGGCACGCAGAACTAACCCGAGGCTAACAGCCCACTCTTCCTGTTAATAACGAACGTCCCAAAGGACAGCGCAGATCGATGTTAGGCAGTTCAGGATGAAGACAGGAAGTAAAGGCCGTCTTGTGTCGATGCTGCCATACGTCGTGGCGATTTCCCATTTTTTGTGAGTCATTCCGATACAGCACTCGAAGCCATTATCGACCGGCCCGAGAATGGCGCTTCGGCTGGGAAGCCGGAAAGGGCTGCTATGTACCGGTAAGTGAAGCTCGGAGACGCTGAGAAAGGGGAAGGCCGGAGCTGAATCGAGGGAGGGCAGGAAAATAAGAAAAGATAGAGACGACTCGCATGGCTTCGCGGCGGCGGTAACGTCCGCATGAGAAGACGGGGGGCTGGCCGTCGGGATTAACGAATTCCAATACCGCTCCCCGTACGTGTGCATACGAAGGGCGACCCAGAATTCGCGCCGGCATGTAGCAGATACGCCATCGTTGCCTCTCTGGTTTGAACGATTATGCCGTAGCTCTTTCATCAGCGATGACGGGAGTGCGGTCATGCATAGAAGGGTGAAGACTGCACGAAATCGAAGTGTAAGGATTCGCCGATTTATGAAAGGAAATGGTACGGCATCGGGACGTATAGGTACCCATAGAGACGGGGGAAACATCGCGGTGGAAGGAGAAGGCTGTAAGCGCTGGCACGATATTGCACCGACAGATCAGAGAGACTGAAGAACATCACGACCTGTTCTCTGCACGTGGTTTCAGGCAATTCAGGTCACCCCAGCCGTTATTGCCGTTTTCAAGCAATCGTAGCGGATGGATCTTAAGTTACTCACTGGACATCACCAGGTATGGTGCTTCCCTGCTGAAACCATGGTAGCAGGCATGAAAATTAGCGTTTATAAGCATGCTCTTGAGAGATAAATGCATAAAATAAGTTAACGTAGTACCGAGTGTTTGGGGCGCGGTATGAAAAGTCACCGCGCAGTGAAACGTAACCTAGGATACAACGCGACGTTTTGTACCTGAGTATACCCACAAATGAATGACGTGTAATGCGAAAATAAGAAAGGTTCGGCAATCTACTTTCAAGTAAGGAAGTCTCTAAAACATTGCAGCTTTCGGGGCCTCACCACGGGGCAGCTATTTTGATAAGATCAGCGGAGGCTCAATAACGTAATGAAACAGAGATATATGAGCGCCTCTCGCTCGCTCAATTCCTGCATCTGCCTAGCGTGTCTGCTGTCGACCAACATCGCATCGCTCGTGGTCTTTTATTTCATTTACTCTACTTTTTTCCCTTTTCTCCATCTGTTCCCCGACGTTTCTTGATTAAGGACCGGCATGCGGCAGAAGTGGTTTCCTCTTGTGTGGAGTCGACACCGCAGTTTCTTATCCAGCATAATTAAGCAACGCATATAAAGCTGTCAGGTAATTCGTGCAAAAAACAGGATGAGCTGGAAGCGCGGTTTATAGGCTAATAAAAAATATGTGTTTGTTTCCTTTTTTTCTAGTATGTAGCCTAAATAAAGACGGAATAAATAGCGAGGTCTTCTATGGCACTGGCATGTACTACACTACTGTCGTTCGATCTTATCCACTAGGTGGTGGCGTCCGCGTGAACTGAAAAGAGCGATAGTTAATGGTTGTGGTTGCCTAGCATATTGAGCTTCGCTTCGTCCCAAAAAGGTGCTAGATTCGGTATCAACCTTACGCTCTCCGCATTTGCTTTCAAACTTGTGCACCCTACTGTGTATTCAGTCCTCATTATTAGCCATAGTTCACCGATCAATACAAATAAACACGTTCGGGAATGAATCCAAAAAGAAAATTATCTTATACCGGGAATTAGAACTAGGCTTGATAAAACGCTTTACTGATATCGAAGATCATTCCAATAGAACCGAGTAGGATACTTGTACTAGCCATTGCGGTTGATCTTTCAGGACGGAAGCCCAGCATTTTCTTACTACTTCGACATGCAGACTTGTGACAATTGCACCACCATATGTATTCCAGTAGTGCGTTGTCACCGATGAGGACAATCTGAAAACTGTACCCTTCGATTCGTTCCGTTATTGTGCATCGTGTCCTTTTACATAGCATTCATCGTTTCCTTTATTTTTTTAGGCAAACAAAAGCCGACAGCGAAGTTTCTTGCGGTGAGAGGCCGCGAAAAACTTGTTACGCCAAATGGGGTTGATTTTTAACAGGTGCTGCCGGCCACTTCTTTTCGTTGAAGGAGATGACTCAGCACAGGATTTGACAAAGTTGTTCCCAACATGGTACGGCTGCAACGCACAATATATTTATGACTCAACACCAGAGCAATATTAAATAGCGTACGTTAGTCAAGACACTTATAAGAACAGAGTATATACCCTCCTAAAAAAAAAAAAAAAAAAAGGAAACGAGTGGCGTTGTCGATTTTGCCTCCAAGCGTCACGAGCTTGGATACTCAACACAATGAACAAGCTTAGGACTTCAGTACTGTGAAATAGTATTGCATACCAGGCCATCAGATTCCGAAAACTGTTTTTTTTTTTTTTCATGCTTAATTAAACCATAATATGCCAGCAAAAATCGCGAACGAAAAACGGTTTAAAAATAAGTGCGCGTATGTGTGGTGCGAATGGCCATAACTTGCTTTCAATATTTTCACACCACGAAAGAACTAATCACACAGCCGCACTAATCCAGATTCGCCAGAAGTCGAAAATAAGTAAAAGCAAAAAAAAAAAAAAAAAAAAAACAGTAAAATCTAACCGTCTTCGTGGGTGTACGAAGCAGCTGTAGCGCTCTCGCTGTCATGTCCAAGAAAAATGAAGGCCATCGCTAGACAAACAAAATAGCCTAAGTGCCGGGTGTTTTAAGAAGGAAAAAAAAAAAACCGAGTATGTCTGGGCGTTCATTAGCCTGCTCGAGGGCGTGGAAAAAAACACGAAAGGCCACTCCCGGCAGCGAGCTCCAGCCTGACTGCGGCAATGAACGTACGCTTCGCTGCACTGAAAAGCATAAACGAGATGGTGAAACGCCTCCAAAATGCCGGAGAAAAACAAACTCCCAGCGCAAAGGGGTTCACTAATTACTACAGTGTGCCAATCTAACGCCAGCGAGCAGCGTAATCATGGTACCAGTGCGTTGTCTTACTGCTTTGGAACTGCCTTTACGATGGTCAGCCGAGATTCCGGTGTTTTAAGCCTGTTCAGGGCTGTGATTTATATATCTAGTTTATCACAAAAGGCAACAGTAAAATTTTCTGGGAGGCGTGCACTTAAGACTGCTTAGGGGCAGGAAAGCGAAAGCCGTTCCTAATAATTTTCATTTTGAATTTCAAAATTTTTATTTTATTTTTCTTCTATGATCTTATTTGTTTCCTTTCTGTTATCTAATTTATTTTATATTTATTATATGGCTTTTTGCAATTCATTACTCAGTCTGTAGATACTTTAGCCTATTAAGCTAATGTCAGCTTTTTATGTGGCTGCTTGATTGGATTCTAGACTTCTGAATTTATTAACGATCTTTCTGGATAGTTTTATGATTTTTGGCTAATGATTACCCAATGTTCATATACTTTAGCCAATTTAGCCAATGTTGGCTGGTTATATGGATGCTGTTCGATTAGCTATGAATATGTCTCGTTTGACATATTCCTTCGGAAGCCACCCATGAGACAAGAAAAGGTTTTGCCTTAAAATTCGTTTCAAGGCACAAATCAAGCAAAACAAATGTATATACTGTACGTAGAATCACTGACGCTTTTCCTGACGGTGCGTGAAGTGGAACCTACACAGGCTTTTATTGAAGTCATGTGCCGCGTAATTTATGAGGTACCCGGGGGTGCAGCCTTCGGTCTATTTCCGGCGCGTTTTGTGGAACTTGTTGGGCATTTTGGGTGACCAGAAGTTTCCCAGATTCGCTGCGTGCAATCCTCTAAAAAAGCTCGGTGGGCTCCTTACACGCCCACTTTCATTCCTCAGAAGCACCAGGACCCACCTGCCAACCTATCTTTATACGCACACATGCACACAGATTTCTTCTTCGAAGGAGATGTGGTTGAGCTGCCATCTCAGAAGAAGCTCGGACCAGAAAAAGACTGCGCAGCGGTGAGAGTGAAGAAAGCTTTAGCGCTGCACACCCACTGCTTCCAGGTGAGATTTGGGTTCAGGGATGGCTTTCGCCGAATGTTCTAAGCTGACAGACACTCAGGACAACTCCATACCATTAATGCCAAAATTGTTAACCTGGCTCTTGTTACGTTGAAATTTCTACAGAAGCATGCGGCACATCCATATATCGGCCTTAAATTTGATTAAAAAGTATTGCTATTATGCAATTCAAACTACTGACGTCGTTACCAAGAAGGGCAGGCCGCCATTGTTTCAAGCGAGATGCGGTGCACCGTGGCCTCTGATATCCGCAACCGAAGATCTACATCGCCGCACGCATTTAAACTTGCCGAATCGTGCGGTGTTGGTGACACATATACTTCAAGATTGATGCTTGTTGGGCTAGTTAGTTAAACATCAGTTCAGTAACAGCGCAGGTAGAAAGAAGGGATCGGATAGAACACAAGAGAATATAGCGCTGATTTACAAATATATATATATATATATGTATATAGCATAAGTTAATAGACGTACTTGGTTGCTAAAGGTTATACACAAGTGAAAAATAGCTTCATACTGTTTCCAAGTTTATTTGGAGTCGACGTTTCGGCTGGAGTCTTGCCTTTATCAAGCCTTGAAAAAGGCAGGACTGCTGTCGAAACGTCGACTCCGAATAAACTTGGAAACAGCAGGAAGCTATTTTTCACTTATGTATATATATATATATATATATATATATATATATATATATATATATATATATATATATATATATATATATATATATATATATATATATATATATATTATCACGTGGCGGGAAGAGAGGACAACACGAGAACAGAGGACAGAGAGAAGATGCTCGATGGTCGTGAGATTACGTTTAATGAATCTGTGAGCTGGCCTAGCGCGCCCTCCTGCCCGCGCACTGCCCTCTTCTTCCTCCTTTGTCCGTAACATGACCCGAGGCCACCGAGCGATCGTCCCGATCGTAGACGAGAAAGTTTACCGATGATGATTCCATGGCATGATGATGGGCGTGTCTGGATGCTTGAAGAAGAAGAGGAAGAAGGAAGAATGGAACGGCTTGCCGGTACGATGTCTGATGCGTGGGTGATCCGCCTCCCTTGGAGCTGTCAACCATCCGTCACCAGAGTCCATGGGACCGATGGCTCGAGGTCACGTCGGGCAGCTTGGGCGGGGTTTGCGTGTTCGTGTCCATTGGTTCCTTCGGGTCTTTTGGGTTCTTTGTCTCGGTTCTGGTTGGTGTGTCTGTTCTTGGATTGAAGGGCTGGGGCGAAGCTGCTCGGCGACGTCCCAGGGCCCTCGGTCGATGGTCCCGGCTTACAGATAGCGTCGATGCTCCAAGGCGAGAATGGAGATCACCACCCAACACCTCCACCAAATGTTACGTGGCGGCAAGCAATGACAACAGGAGAACGTTTATTTATTTATTTATTTATTTATTTATTTATTTATTTATTTATTTATTTATTTATTTATTTATTTATTTATTTATTTATTTATTTATTTATTTATTTATTTATTTATTTATTTATTTATTTATTTATTTATTTATTTCCAAATACTGCAGGCAGCAGCGCTGCCCAAGCAGGAGAGGGGTTACATGGTCTGCAATAACAGTTCAGCAAACATATTTTCATTGGTGCATTCAACAATAAATTGAGGCAAGCGGTTCCACTGATGTGTTGTGAGGGGAAAGTATGAATTCTGGTAAAGTTTGGTTCTGGCGAAATATGGGCTTACTACTTTGGAGTGGTTCAGTCTACTAGATCTCTGGGTTGCAGCAAAAATATAGGTATCACGTGACAAACCAGACTTGTTGTTATACAGCATGTGAAAGAATTTCAGCCTAGAGACCTGACGGCGTACTTTAAGGGGTTCTAGCTTAAGCTGACTCAGCATGTTAGAGACCGAAGATGTTGAACGGTAATCAGAAAAAATAAATCTGGCTGAAAGACGCTGGATGCGCTCTATGTTCAGTTCAGTTCAGGCGTTCAGTCGTGTCCGACTCTTCGTGACCCTATGGACCATGTCACGCCATGCTATATCTTTGTAATGCTATATCTTTGTTATAGCACGGGTCCCAAACTACCAAGGCATACTCGAGAACTAGTCTGACTAGAGAGCGGTATGCTTCAAGTTTGACGCCACGAGTAGCGCGTTTTAATTTTCGGTGAAGAAAACAAAGCTTATTGAATGCCTTCATGGTAATATTGTCAACGTGGGTGTCCCATTTGAGGCTGTCTGTAATCGTTAACCCTAGATATTTAACAGCTGAAACAGAATTAATAAACTGATCCTGTATGTGATAGTTGTAACCAAGGGGCTTCTTCTTTCTTGTTATTGACATAGATACAGTTTTTACAAAATTAACCTTCATACCGCTCTCCTCACACCAGTCCGCAAGTTTACAAAGGCTTTCATTCAACACAGTTTGTTGTGAAACACTGTCTATGACACTGTACAAGACACAATCGTCGACAATTTCACGCTTACACTTTCATCGACGTTTTCGGCAATGCTATTGATATAAATCAAAAATAAAAAATCAAATATCAAAACATAGGACAGAGAGAAGATGTTCGATGGTCGTGAGATGACGTTTAATGAATCTGTGAGCGGGCCTAGCTCGCGCGCTCCTGCCCGCGCCACTGCCCTCTTCTTCCTCCTTCGTCCGTAATTATATATATATATATATATATATATATATATATATATATATATATATATATATATATATATATATATATATATATATATATATATATATATATATATATCTTCTCAATTATCAATTCTTCCTTGATGAAGGACGGTCCACCGTCCGAAACTGTTGGAATAAAATAGATAATCGGGAAAGTTGTGTGACATCCTGTTTGAATGATATATATATATATATATATATATATATATATATATATATATATATATATGTATGTATATACATGCACGTTTGGTGCAATAAATAGGTAGAGGTCCGCGCTCTATTCTTTTGTGTTATATCCCATCCCTTCTTTCTACCTGCGCTCTTACTGAAGACATGTACTTCAGTTTTTTTTTTTTTTATGGCTCTTCAAGTCCACAAGAAACATTCGTTTTATTTGAGATTGGTGTACATCGCATCAACATAGGGCACAAATTAATTGGTCCTCAGTGTACTTTTTGCAAAGCTCTAGCCCACTTTCTACTGCACATTTTCTTTTGTTCTGCTTTATATTTAAAGTTTCCTGCTCACTGAATTCTAAAACGACCAAAACCGGCCTCCTCACCTACAGCCTCTCTTATCTTGAAACAACCAAGACGGAAAGTAACAAGATAAACGTGCTAACCATACGCCTCTAATAGCAAGTTTGACGATCTGGACATGCACTGTACCTTCGAAGAACATAGCGAAGCTAGGCTCGACTCCCAGATCGTAAGAATTAAACAGACCAAGACGGGTCATGCTCTCCTTACGATACTCTAGCGCAGAAACCCCAAATATCGCACCAGACATCAGGGACACCTTCACGGTCAAACCACTTCCCCAAATTTGGACCCTGTCAATCATAAGGGCAGAAGGAATGCCAGAGCCAAAACTCTTGACAAACACCTGAACGAAGTACGTCGACGCAGAGAGGTACAAAGGCAGAGAGGCGACCGCATCCGCGGTCACTGGCTTAGGAGGCAAGCTGATATACGGAACAAGTATACGAACCAGATGCATCTGCACAGCGAAAGAGGTGGCAATAGCCGTAGGAATCTCGCAAGCAAACCGAAGACAACACAGTTACTTGATAGCCTTGGACTCGCAAGCCGCCTATCGAGCCTCCCAAAACAGCAGGATTCATCGCATAGCAAACAAGTTCCTAGCCGGCCGGCCGGAAGGAACAGACCCAAGTAGGCAACACACGATTGATTAAGTCCCCGACGCTGGGGTGGGGGGTAACATTAAAGTAGCTGCCGTAGTCCGAGGTTTCACTAGCCAGGCGGCGGAGCCATCGGTAAAGTATTTCACAACACCAGAAGCATAAGGGCAAACAATACGTGCTTGTAGGGAGAGGTGTAGAAACTAAGCACCTCCACATGACACACTAAGCCGAGAACAAGTCACTACACTTAGGCGCCTACAAACACACATCCAAACAGAGCCCTGTACCACAAGATATGGCCAACACAATGCAAAAGCGAATATGTCCGGTGCGGAGGCACTGCTACACTGTACCATACAATATGCTGATGTAGGGCAAGTCCCATAATGCCTAAAATAGAATGAGATAGCCCCAGTCCTGAGTAGTGGGAGGGCCTTCTAGTCGACGGCCGCACAGCATCAGCTCATGCTGGTGCAGTGGACCAGAGCCGCTGCTGAGGACCAACGAACTCCTGGACAGAGGACTGCCGACTACTGTTCTTTCCTAACCCACTACCCCCAACCCCAATTTTCCCCAATAAAGTTTATCAATCAACAAACCGCTGCATCAGGATTCAGTAGGGATTATTAATCACTGAATCACGCCATGTTCATTTTGAGACTGTGAGATTCCGTGAATTTTCCCCACTAAGTGTTACTATTTTACAATATTTTTTCGAGGTCGCTCTCTCAGAGAGCACAAACGTCTCTGTGTTTGTTTTATTGGCCGCTTTTCGCGCCACTTGCTCAGAGTGTCTATCTTATACCTTTAGCAGGACTTATTACACTGAACAAAATTATTAACCACTCCACCAATGGCGGTTAAACTGCAAAACAGTTTTGGTTTCCCAGTAATCATACATATGTCGTTTACATGATAGAAGGTTGAGTATTTATTTAGGAACGCACAGTCTTGGTTGATGCTTCCATGGTGTTCAACGTTATTCTCCTCTTTTCATTACGCACGGAATGACATCCGCTGGGTTATTTGCAGCAAAGGAGGGCGGGCATCCGTCAATTTTTATGCTGAAATACTTCATTTCTGCAGCAATTAACGCCCCTTTAAAGGCTTCGAGCACTGCTATCTTCCAAATTATAAAATAAAACTGCATCACATTTATGAGCAGGCCAGGAAACTGCCATCGGAATGAAGCCGTTTTAGAGTGGCATGAGGTTCTGGTCTAAATATTGTGTAATATTAGCAGGTAGTGCACTCCGAGAAAAGCAGATGCCAATGGCATAAATTCCTATACGCTTCCCGGACGCTACACACGTTTCAAAAGTCAAACACAGATTTCGTGGGGCCTCCTAGGTGGGAACCATGCATTTTTTTTTTGCTTCGCCATCGACCATATAGCATAAAATACCCATTGCGATTCTTTATCGACTTTACATATACACAGAGTGCTGATTGCGCAACAAGTGTAGCAGTTTAATCAGTAGATGGTTCACCCTAAATTAAACGGGCCGTGTGGCTAGAGCGCTCGACTGCTATACCTAGTATGGATGCGGAATTGAATTCCGTCTGTGTCGGTCGCTTTTCGATGGAGGTGAAAAGCAAGTCGCTGGTGTACTGTGTAATGTCAATGCACGTTGAAGATTCCCAACGGGTAGAAATTTCCCTGGAACTCTACTGCAGCGTTCCTCATAGCCTGAGTTGCTTGAAGACGTTAAACCATACATAAACCAACCAATCGACTGTACACGGGTGGATTGCGTACCAAAACTTACACTGGTTCCATGGATTCTGTTGCTTCATTTGGGGGGAAGGGGGTTCGTGTGTATGTGTGTTTGTTTTTGTGCGTGCGTGCGTGCGTGCATGTGCATGCTTTCAGGTGAGAAATGCGCGCACTCGAACGGTTCGGTCATTAGTTTTGTGCACACTATTCGCGCGGAATGCATAAGTGGTCAACTTGCCCATCGAGAACTAAGTGCACCCGTATCTCACTTTAAATTCCTCCACAAAGAAGTAACCGCCAGTCAAACCTTTTGAATAAAACTGCTCGGCATTCGCGGCCTGCAAACTAAAGAAAAGCTTGTTTGGCTCCGATGCCTGAGTTGACAACAAAAGTAAAGGTAGGAGCACAAAGCAGCCCAATTTATACCCGCTTGACTTTCTACGCACATGTAGAAGCTATAACACGACATCAAGTTTGCGAAATAGAAAGAAAATTGGAGCGTCAGCGCAGCGCACACCATAGAGTCAAGTGTGTGGAAACCCAGAAATAAAAAAAAAAAGGCCGAGTTTCTCCCTACGTGCTTCGGTTGACAACTCGGACATCGGTCATCTGTCGGGAGGGAGCGTCCGCGCCTTCTATACGAACGGCATCCGGAATGACAACCGAGAAGTTTTAAGAGACTCGACGAGACGAAAATGGAAAGGAAAAGCTCGCAATGGGAGAAAACAAACCGCCACTGTGGCACGACTGCGCTCTGAAAATTGTGTGCAGTGCTACGTGCGAAATGCGGCTAGGGCCATGAAGCCCACCCTTCGAACAACGATACAGTAAACAAACGTGTCGGTCTCGCCATATCCATTTATTTCCAGCACTTACTTGCTTTTCTTCATTCCTCTCAATTTTGAGGTGTTGCAGTAAATACTTGTATTATAATACGTATCTTTTCTGATCGTCGAATCCCTACCAGCTGCTAGTTGGGACGGTTCCGCCTGGAACCATGCCACTGATCGAAAAAGCATCATCACTGCCTCTGTGCAGCATCGCCAGCATAAGCAGTGCTGTACACAACTTCCGAGTCATCGTTTCTTTGTCTCATTATACGCTTCCCTTCCATTCTGACGTTTACATTGCTCTCTGTCATGGCGTTCTTCGGGACGCGGTGCGGCGCTCTCTACCGGGCTGCTTCCATTCCGATGGAAGTCGTGTCATCAACGTGGCCTTCTTTCGTGCTGTTGGATTTCGAGTATATTTTATACCTTCTTGTTTTATTCCTTTCTTCGTTGACACGATGGACATCAACGACATGACATTACCGGGCGCAGTGCGAAGAAAGAGAACGGGCAGGCATGTGATGAAGGGAAACGACGTCACCTCCTCCCGTGTCTCGATTGCAGAGAAACCGATGATCGATACAGCGATGTTTATAGGGCCTAACTTGATTCTTTTTTGTGATTCTGTGTGTATTCCGTGCTCTTTTAGTGGCAGCTTGAAGAAAGGAGTACATCCTCCTGTACGCAAAGAGGCCGTTGAATGTTTACGCAGCATCTCCGTTACTAATAACAAAACGAACAATCAAGCAGGACAGTGGGCGCAACGAAAAGGCAAAGCAGAATGCAAAGAGGAGGAAAAGAAAAAACAATAACAGAAAAGTGTTAACCTCGACGAAGCCGAGTTTCCTTTTAGCTGGTGGCGGTAGCTTGCCTCTGCGGTGGACCGGCCGATCATACGTCTCCATTACCTTGCACCAAGGCAAGTAGAAGCCTCGGGCATAGCTGAGGTCGAACTCAAAGACGCATTCTGACCGTCTCCCCCCCCCCCCCCCCTTTACCCATTTTCCCGCTCTAGCAATCCCCTAACCGCCACCTACACAGCACAGCGAGCGTCAGCGTAGCTGCCAGCATGGCTTTCTTTCTTTCTTTCTTTCTTTCTTTCTTTCTTTCTTTCTTTCTTTCTTTCTTTCTTTCTTTCTTTCTTTCTTTCTTTCTTTCTTTCTTTCTTTCTTTCTTTCTTTCTTTCTTTCTTGCTCTCTTTCTGTCTTTGTTTCTTTCTTTTGTTCTTTCTTTCTCTCTCTCTCTCTCTCTCTCTCTCTCTCTCTCTCTCTTTCTTTCTTTCGATCTATTTCCCGGTTTCCCCGTCTTTACCAGACGGCACCTCGACCACAAAAGCCGAGCTTCTATTCCGGCCTAATCCCTTAGGCCCGGGCTAAGTCTCCGACAGACCTCCCAGAATCGACGGGCGATGCGGAGAAAGGACGGCAAAGCGCTGGCACCTTATTCTGCCGGCCCCCCGGAGCGGAAACATACGTGGGACAGGTGTGTTCAAAAACATGCCCAAGAAGAGTGCGAAAGCTCGCGACCACTCTCTCCGTGCTGCGACGTGTTGCTTCTTTCTCCGTCGGCGAACCTGGTGGACAATCACTCTCCATCGCTGAGCAGCGTGATTTTGATGGCAGTATAGGCGGAGGACTCTGTCTTTCGGAAACGATGGAAGGCCAGTTCTTTCATTTTCGTTTCTTCGCAGCATCTTGTTCTAATGAGGAAAATTATCGCACTGTAGAGGACATTATGTGTGTATTGTTTGTGTTGAAGAAAAGCTGAGAATGCGAAACAAATTACGCACTTAGTTATCTCAGTTGTCAGGTTAGTGGCTTTTTAAGTTAGCGACTTTGGATTTGGTACTCAGCAGGTATGAAAGCATCTTAAGAGAACATGAAGCTTCAATGTGCGTATTTCAACCAACCAAGATTTCAACCAATCGGGCATTATTACTTATTTTGTGTCTACTCACTACTTTGACATCTTCTTAGCACTCAGCGACCAGGATGCACTGAACGAGACCGCATAGTAGTATCTAACCGGCGTTTGATACAATGGATACCCCGAGTGTGAGACGAGAATGAAAACTAACTTCCTCTCGGCAATTTAAAATGTTTGCCCAGCGTGCTGCCGCCTAGAGCAACGGTACGAATGAAAATCTAGAAGCAACAATGGGCTTTCTCAATGACATGCACAATAATTCCGCCCACGTCCTATTCCTCCAGCTCGAAGTTTCATCGCCTTCAAAGTTACTTCATGGCAGCGATAAAATTAGCAACTGTTTAATACTTCGCGCCGAGCTTGCAGAAGACCATTTAGAATAAAATCCGGCGCTCATAGTCTCTGGAAACCCCCACATATCTCAAAAAAAAAAAAAAAGAAACTAAAAAAATGCGGAAGTGATGTTCATTTTAAAGCACCCGCGGTCCTTAAGCTCGAGGTCACATCGGACTTTAACGAGCCTACCGAGTACTTAAGCTAGCCCCGCTGAGCCTACTTTGCATAAGTAAACGCTACCGTCATTTTGTATCGTTTTATTTATTTATTTTTTCTGAAAGCGAGTAAGGCATTCATGCTTTGAAGTTGAACCTCGGTGGCGTTTAATTTCTGACACCGCGCTCAGCGGGAGCGCGCTTTGTGCTGACACTGCCTCGTCTGAATGTGCCACCTTAGCGGATTGCTTTGAAAGGCGAGGTATTCTAACCGTAGCGCCAGAGAACAATGATTTAAAGAAAAAAGATAAACGTAAGAACCCGACAGCCCTGGAAGTTTCAATTGTTTTGGAACTCTGCTGGAATGGCAGGCGCGAGCCGTCTGAGCCCCGTCTCTGGCTTTGAAGGGAAGCTGAAATAAGTCGCGTAAAGGAATAAAGCGTACTAACCTTCAGGGACCATAATAACGGCGCAAAGCCAGCTCAGTGTGAGCAAAAATAGTCATCCCCGCTTCCTCAAACAATGGGGCCTAACCCTGGAATAAAATGGTTTCCGAAAAAAAACAAAAAAAAACATCGCGGCGCTCTGTGCAAATGGTCGCTGACGCAGGGAAAAAAAAAAATTAGTGCAGTGGTAACGTACTCGAATGCTTTAAGCTGGAACAACTTAACTGCATAGAGCTCTTGTTTAATACCGTAGAGCGTTCGTTAAAACTTCCTAATAGCTAGCCGGCGTTTTGTAGTAAGCGGCTAATCTGAAAAGCTTTAAATGTTGCTGTGCGCACCAATTAAATGACACAAAGCTCTTGAGAGACAGTACAGCAGAGGGTAGAAGTGATCGGGAGCAGGTGCTGAACTGAGCCGGGGTAAGCTGCCAACACAAAAATCTAATTGACAAGCGTTTCCAGGCGCATGCATAGACTGAGCACATATGGCTTTGCGCAGAAATTATTCACGCAAACGAAGCAACTAAAGATGGTATTATCCCGCTGTCGCAGTTTGTTGCACGTCCACCTCTATCGCGTAGATGATGCTCCCGGACGTGATCATCAAGTTTTGCTTTGTCGAGTCAGTCGGGCGTCCACTGCGACTGGCGCGAGTCTTTAAAAGTTTGGGCTCGGGCCAACTTGGGCATTATCAACGCGATCAAAGCGGACATGTCGCAAAAAACGACATCGGGACAATGTCACCCTTTGTTACTGGTGTCGCCTACTTCACATCTTTCCGTCTTTCTTCCTACTTTATTCCGATTTGTTTTTCTGGCTCAATATAAAGAGCACGAAAGCGCGCTTGGTACAGTGCAAGCCTCTTTATGTTCGACCCTCTCCTCCTGCTCCAATTACTGCTTTTTCTGCACACTTTATGCCACACGTGTGGTCGGTTCCTTCAGTAACTAATTGAAACCACTAATGAAAGAAACGAGCAGTCGGCGAGACCAAAAAAGTATGGGGGATTTTTTTTTTTTGTATTTTTTGTTGACCTGTATTAGTAATGTAATCAGTTTAGGGTTGAAGGATAATTATAATCGAATACAAGGTAAAAGAAGAAAAAACAACACGCCATAGCGGAATACTAACCCACGGAGGTCAGGGGTTCAGATCCCATCAGCAGTGTGATGCCCCGCCAGGGTGGCGCAGTGGTTACGGCGCTCGACTACTGTTCCCAAGGACGCGGGATTGTATCCCGGCCTCGGCGGCCGCTTTTCGATGGAGGCAGAAAGCAAGGCGCCCGTGTGCTGTGCGATGTCAGCGCACGTTAAAGAACCCCAGGTGGTCGAAATTTCCGGAGTCCTCCACTACGGCGCCTCTCATAGCCTGAGTCGCTTCGGGACGTTAAACCCCACAAACCAAACCAGTCAGCAGTGTGATGATTACAGTATTAATCATGTCAACAGCAGAAAAAAAAATCCTCCACACTTTCCTTGGCCTCACCAACTGCTGGCTTCTGTCGTTAGCTCAATATAGCGAACCCTTCATCTCCAGTTCAATTTTCTGCTTAAGAGCTGGGCACCTCGTTATAATATAAGCCGTACTGATGAATCCAATGTAAATTTGACCACACAGGATTATTTTATTTCTTTAACGTCATCTGTGCTACTTTCAAGAAATAATCGCGATCTTAAAAGCAAGGAAACCACATTTTTTAAGTGTATTCTTCGTTCAAAGAGTTTTATGAGACATTAGTAAACGTAGATCCCGTGTGGGATTGTCCTGTGGCTCGTACATAATGAATATTTCATTTCTGTCTCTCGTGTTTATTTTGCTTCAGTTTCAACACCTCAGTGGTGGCAGTGACGCAGGGTTCCAAAAATTATAAGCAGCGTAGGTCATAGCAATATCATTTTTTTTTTCAGCCGTAACTTATCGATTGATAGAAAGTGGCTGATGCTGATGGGTCAAGGTCTTTTCTTCAGCTCGCTGTTCTTGAGTTTGCGTCTCTTGGTTGGTAGCCATCGGAAGAACCTCTTGAGGTGACAAAGGTGGCAAACATGCTACACGGCGGCTGTGACAAAGTACTGGCAAATCCAGGGCGTTTTCACCCAGCACCTCCACCAAATGTAGCAGACGAAACGGTTTTAATACAGGTGAAAGCTTGACGAATGAAAGCTGGTCACAGGCGGCTCCAAGCCCCGATCAGTCTGCACGCGTCTCTCTCTTATTCATCCTTCTCCTGAGTAAGCCACTACTCGGCGTAACAATATGTTAGCAATGCCGCTGGCGCGCTGGCGTGTGGACCTAAGTAACCATCATATCTAAGTGGATCTAAGTAATACTTTGGCATCACATGCACAAGAGGTTTTGGGGTCACTTGAGCCATGCAAAAGCTGCAGCATCGTAAACACTTCTGCATTTTGCTAGTTTTCAGCTTTTTCCCCTGAATGGAGGTTATAGCATCGTCTGTTATTTTTCAATTCAAATTTTTTGAATTTACCTTTGCTCACTTGACTGAGGCTGATGATAAGCTAATTCTTTCTCTATTTCATTATTCTGTTTTGATGCCTATATTTTAGTACATACTTGCAAAGAAGGTTGATCATAAATCGTAAAATCCGGGTTTGTGTTACCGTAAATACTTATCGGCATCTTCGCCATAACTAACCTCGACACCAAGGATGAGTAAAAAAATAAAGCTGGCTGTGATTTAGCTCTGGTTCACCCTAGCCGAATCCATTGCGTGGATACGCTTGCAGCCAAATGAAGAGTCAGATACATAATTTCACTCACCGGTGATAGGTAATTTTTATGCCATAGCCGGTCGCACGCAGAACACACACTTCCAAAGGGGTTGTTCGTGAAACGGCGGTTTAACCCACGAGTGGCCGACTCGTGCTCGCCCACTCTTTGTGAAAGTCTGCACGCCATCTACCTTCGACGTCTCCAGGCTCGACGATTAAACAGGCCAGAGCCCTCTTCCTTCTTTTCACGAGACGTGCAGCGCGCTCTTCATCTGTTCCTTCTGCACGCCGTCTCCTGAGGGTTTCGTTAGGCCTGTCATTTGTGCCTACGGCATACGAATGTGGAGCGAAAGCTCTGGCTGCGGGCAACCGAGCGTTGTATCGAACACCACCTGCATCTAAATAGGAAAAAAAAGGGGGGAGGGGGGGGGGGGGTACTTAAGCTCCGCTTTAAGGGTATGACGCGATAGCGTAGGCTACCAGCGCACATATAAAGCCCCACTTTAGCCAAGCCGTATGAACATGCCTTAGTGGCCTATATGGGTAACGTGAATACCAAGGTTCTGGCAGGCTGATTCTGGCATAACCGTCTCATGTGAAACAAGAGACCCAAGTTGGTAGCTCCGGTCATTTGCGACTGCGGCATATAAGCATACGCCACGAGCCGAGCTGACTGACGTAGTGCTGCTTTCGCAAAAAAAAAAAAAAAGAAAAAAGAAAACAAACCAAAAGCTTGAGATTCTTCTGCAATGACTATCACTAAGAGACACCAATACAACATTTAGCACTTTGTCCTTCAAGACCTCGTGTCACTCAGAGTTCGCTCTATATCTGTCCCTATGGCGCAGACGGTACGGAACTTTATTCTTCAATTTACGAATTGTGCGCCAGCTTGATAAGGAAGCTAGGCCGGCTCTAGAGTTTCAGCCTACTTGGTTTCCTGGAGAAGCCTGACAGCCCTACACAGGGCCCTTTGCAATTTAACTCTGTCTTCTTTGCGAATAAAAAAGTCGCAGTAATCTAATATAACCCAGTATAGACATCGAAGGATTCCTAACCATTACAGAGTGAAATACATCAAGAACATATGATAGGTTCCACTCCACTTCAAAGCCCCCTCTTGTCCTAACTTCCACTCCTCTTCAAAGCTCCTCTGATCTGCTTTCACGACTGACGAGCACTGGCCATCAGAAAGAATACGGCCGAAATTCCCAGCAGGCAAAAGCTACAGAAGGAAAGTCAATACACCTCCTTTAGATTGAAGAAAACACGACATCTTTCAGTCGGTCCACTAAGGACCAGCGCAAATAAATTTTTAAGGGCTTCCTTCCGAACTGGAGCTTTTTAAAGAGGGCATTGCGGACTCGACACGCTCCAATGCGCCCCTATCGGAGTTGGACGCCGAGCTCGTCTGTATGTCAGGGAAATCGTCGTGTCGGGGGTGCACTTCATGGTTGTTGGGCAAAATGATTGGGAACGGTGTTCCAACTTCCGCGTTTCTTCTTTTATGCGTCCCACTGGTCGTACTTCGGTTTCTTTCAAGCCTGGCGACTTAGAACATCCTTATGTACACACCGCCGATCTTGCATTTCTGTCTTGACGTTCGCTGTGAGCCCTCGTTGCCAAGTGGGTACACGCGGCTAGCACAGTCCTCCTGTTCATTGTTTGATGAGCACTGCATATTACAGATTTTATCCATTTCTTTTATTTATTTTCAGTTAGACAGGCATAAACTCTACGCGGCGGTCGTTCAGACTTCTCAGCGGTCATATTACCACGGCTCATTTCAGCGAGCACACGTGCAGGTGCGAACATAAGTAAACGGAGTACGCTTTTCCGTTCAGATTCCAATCACATCCTCCATATTGAAGATGTGAAAACTGTAATTCTCCAAGTGAAAGCGCGCAGGTGTCGGCTACCGGCGTGTACAAACTATGACTGCCAGTTTCAATTACAGAACCTGTGGAAAATAATAGAAGGAAATGACGTGCTCTGCTTACTTTTGCCCGCACCGGTACATGTGTTTAGCAGCTCATGTAGTAATGCTGGGCTATGAGTACCCATTGAAAGAGTACTTATCTTGCTTCTTGGCGTTGAAGTGATTCGAGAGAATCCCGGTCATCCGCAGTGACTGCAATTGTTACGAAAACAAGAAACGCAAATGACCGCCCAGGGCAGCAAAAACCAGTACATAACGCAGTCCCAGCTGGGAAGCACGATGTTTGCTGAAACTTTTCATTTTCTATGGCGGGCGAGAGTTACCGTATTTAGAAGTGAAAATTGATATATGCCAACAGGAGGAGAAGGAGGAAGATGAGGAAGAATGGCAGGGAGGTTAACCAGTAAAAGCAACCGGTTTGCTACCCTGCACTGGGGGAAGGGGATGAGTGGATATAAAAGTTGTGAGAGAGGGATAGTTGAAGTTAGTAAAGTCACATAACACTGATAACAGACACGCCACATCACATCACGTCACAGCCATATCATAGCAAACTCATAGTCTTTCGATTAGGCCTGTGCTTTTCATAAAGCGGAGCAGTGCCTGGGAGGCCTTGAGGCTTTCACCGCCGACGATCGCCGTGGCCAGGGACCTAATATCTTAGTTTCACTCAATGGGCGTCCATCTGGATGCTCCAGCGTACGGCACAGACACTACCTTTCCTCACTGCATATTGGGCACTCACAAAGAATGTGTCCAACAGATTTCTATGAGTGGCCATGCACATCGGAGTGCACAGTTGAGCACTGCATCAGCGTGCGGGATTGCTAATAGACAATATAGAGTTCTTGCTTCTCGAAGTATCTTAATATATCTTAAACCAAGACCAAGTGACAGCGTCTGTCACCGAATAAAAACAGTTTAAGGCGATGCTACGAGGTTCCCGCTATTTTGTTGCAGCTGAGCAAGGAGGCTGAAACAAGTAAGCGCGGCGGTTAAAAGTGGCCAACCTTGAAATTTACTGCGAAATCCGCACGTCTTTCTCCAGAGCGACAGTTCATTTACCTCACTGCCTTTGTTCTATGAGCCTCGTTCCCATCCCAATTTTCGCCTTGTCACGCCTGAACTTAGCGGCATCAATCAACCGGCCAGTGACTTTACGATGCCTGTTGGCAGAACAATCCGAACAGATACTTTGTGAACGGGTTTTCTTTTCTTTATTCTGTCACCATATGACGACAATAAAGCTTAGCTTCTTTTCTTGGCACTTCGCTTGACTGCTATTGAATAGCCAATGTCAATAGCTTCTTAATAGCCAATGTCAATAGCTTCTAAATATATCGAAGCCTCCATTTTACTCTGTTACCTTCCATTCGCACTTTTCTTTTTTTTTTAACTTGGACGTTGAGGTCGGGCTTGCTCCTGCTGAGCGTTTCTCGAGAGTAGATGGAGCATAAAACAAAGAAACCAAAAAATGACGAGGCTGGACGGGTTTGAACTCCGAGTGAAAAACACGGGTCCCCCTTGTTGCTTGCTCCGATGGTGGCGATCTCCTTTAATGTCCTTCCATTCCACCCGCCGCTCATTGTGTCGAGAGCACTGTTTGCCGTCTCAGCTTCTCTTTTCATTCTCATGGCACCCTGTAAGGACACTGATAAAAGAATAGAAGAAAATGGGACAGCCATTAGAGAAAGTCGTTTTTTCTGGTCCATCGAAGAGATCTTTTGTGCCTTTCTACTCTTCTTTATATCTTTAACTTTGTTTTCTGGTTCATCAAATGAACTTGTCCATCGTAAAGGCAGCTGACCAAAGTTTTCAGATAGCTCCCCCCACCCCCCCCCCCCCCTCCTTCCATTATTTTATTTCTTCTTTGAAAGAAAGCGTGCTATGCAGCGCGTTGCTAACTAAGATTAATGTTAGTGTAGCTTCTTGCACGAATCTTTTCCTGGCCAGTTGCTCCTTCACTGAATAATTAATGTTACGGGAATGAATCATTACTTTTATGTCACCTTTTGATGACAGAGGTCACACCCTTCGCTTGGCTAGTTTTTTTTATTTAGCTCCAACGCCGCTAATAACCAATGGTAACATTTAACGAGACCACGACTTGAAAATGGCGCTAATAAGACTGGTAACATATTCTCGCATTGATAAAACAAACTCTGTGTTTACGATATCTTTATTCTAGGATATATTTCATTTTACAAACCACAAGCGATAGAAATATTCAGCTATCAATCAAGAACATTCGGTAGGAACGCGCTATTACCATGTCGTCAAACTTCGCCTTCGGATGCCGAAGAATGAACAAGAAAAAGGAATACACGGGCGATGAAGCTCAGAATCTTCGCGCTGTAGTACCGGGCTCAAGCCGACTTCCGTCTATAAATAAAGCATTTAACAGTACATATCATCTGTATAACTAAAGCACACAATTTTCAACTACAGGGCAAACACGTGCACATAAACTATAAAACCATGGTAAACGTTTCTCAATCGAATGTGCAGGAAGTAGATGAATCTAAATGTATATCCAAGGAACTAGGCCTGTATGTTTACCACGTAAGTACATATATCTGCGTCGTGATGGCGGTAACTGCCTATACAATTTTTGTTTTCCCAACAAATATGCAATACCCACAAGCATTCATTCTAGTTGCACACACACACTCACAACTGGTTTCACCGAACAATACGCTGCCTTCGAAAAAAAAAATGACAATAAGACAAGTTCATCGCTGAGTGGTTCTGAAATCGCAGTCCAATGTCCGTAACCTTACCATCCCAACCCAGACGCAGAATGATACCGAAAATCAATGTTTACGTTCGTTGCGCGCATCCCACTATTTAGACAGAGATGTAGCTTAGTTGTAGAGCCCCTATTCCCTTTCATGATTTCCTTCGTGTACACTGCGATTCTGAAGCTCAACTTACAGAACTGCTTCATGGCTATTCTTTACATAAGCTTTCATATCGACTTTCACGTTTTGATTTCTCAAGAGTGCGGCACGTAATTATTTTTCGATGTTTTATTTCGGGACTTAGTTTTCGTTAAAGGCTCCTCTCCTGGCTTCGCGGTTGGCTGTTACTAACCATGCGGATGATTGTTACCGACGAAAAATTAGGGTTACCGCAGAATGAGAAAGATATGCATAGAGCGGAGGATTACGTAGTCGGAGGTTAGCAGTAGAAGTGTATTTCATTTTTACACCAGCATATGTGAAATTTCTTTTCCATGATTTCGCTAATAGTAAGTAGCGGTGGTACTGGTGAAAAAAAAAATGAATGCTCTATAACTGCACTCTTATGAACGTCGCTCTCAACTGCTCCACCTAAGTATATTATGAAACGAAATTTCTTTATCGGCTCTCACTGAATTTCACAGTACATAGCGCTAAACGCCCTGTGAGGTTTTTTTTTTTTTTTTTTTTTTAAGCAAACATTATTTTCTTCGAGTTAATTGCCTGTTTTTATTTTTTCGGTAATATAATGAAGGATTAATTTGCATTCAAAGGTCACTTAAAGTTTATCTTGCATTTGTCTCAGCGCGAGCTCTCACCAACTAAATAACGCAAATGGTGCCACAATTAGTGTTGTTCTCATAAATGCTGTGTGGCCTAAAGATGAGCAATAAAAGTTCAGTCATGTAATGGTCAGAAAAACTCACGTGCAGGTGGACTGTAAAGAGTTGTCATAAAATTGTTGAATTCATTACAATGACTTAAAGGTATACTGAACAAATATCCAAGAATATTGAGAAAGCACCTCAGTTGCATTCTTAAGACATGATTACACTAGTAAGGACACATAATTCGGGTTAGTTTTCATCGGATGGTTGTTTTTTTGACGTTTTCTGAACGGCCACCGGATCAGAGGCAGCGCGCTCCCGACTGCGAGCCGGCGGGTGTGACGTCACAACTACCCTCAGCATCTGGCCCCGCGATCCCGCCGCCGCCGCCCCCGCACCTGAAGTTGGTTGACCGGCTACACGCAGTGTCGGTTCCTCCGCGTCGCGCCGTGCACAATGCTGCGAAGTGTGGAATGCTGCACACGAGGGAGGTGTCGACTGGGACGCGTAGAGAGGGCGCGTTTTGCGGACAATTGTTTGCGCGCTGGGAGGGAACGATGAATAGTGCACAGAAACACGAGCAGCAAAAAAGAAAAGAAGAAAAGCACGTCCGTCCCTGCGTTCTGGGTCACGGGGAAAGGAAAAATGAACAGGTGCGACCGGCCGCGATGGGGGTAGTTGTGACGTGATATCCCGTAATTTTGCCAGAGCTTTCACAGGAGCCCACTTGGTGAGGCGATTTGAGACATATTCATTAAAATACTTTCCACTCATTTCCGTTTATAAAGTGGGTCGTTTTGGTCACTGTCAATGCGATATCTACCACCTGCGCTAGAAATCTCGGCGGCAGTTTTTTTTATTCAGTATACCTTTAAGCGAGGGCACTGGACAGGACCTACGTGTCACATCATCACCTTGCTTGTTTTAGCCCGAATATGAGATTTTTATCGAGATGCATAACAATTATAGGTGCGCCTCAACGTCTCTTGCATGAGATGAAAATCGTGCTTAACCAAGGCTAACAGAGAACAGCACTACCAGACTCTGGAGCTAGACTAACAGGCATTGCACCTGATGGCGTGCGCATGTTTGTAAAGAAGTGGAGAAATGCATCAAAACAGTACCACCGTTCTACAACGCTCCTATTGTATTGCTCTACGTACTTGTTAATTTTCACATGCAGTACGGAATTCGTGAATGCTGATATTTTCGGTTCAAGCATAACTTCAAAAACTGACTTTAATAGAATTTAACCGTTTCTAGTTTGCTTTACACCGAAACTTCAAAACCTGGCCTTTAACACCTACGCTGACGCCCACCCTCTGTATATTTACAAACCAGGATGCTCGTAATTCGAGCTGTGCTAAGAATCGTTTGTAAAGCCTCACCTGTGCTGACTGATGATAGCGCTATCTCAGCGTTTCCCCGAATTAAGAAGCATAGAATAGAGGCCCGTTTTCGGCGTTATTATACAGCTAGTTACTTAACCTCCAACCGTACTCCCACCACAAGCGATGCCAGCGCCATTCATCTGATGCGGTGTGCGACGGAGCAATGTGAGCTAGATGCAGGCGGTGGTCACGTGATTGCGCGGGCTGAAGTGCGCCTCGGCAACCACCAAAGATGCGTCTCATATGCATCTTTCACTACAAGAGCGAAGTTGGGGTGTAGGCTCGCCGCAGAAAAAAAGTAAATACTTATCGGACGAGAAACACGAAAGACGGACGCTCCGGCTAACAGAAAATGAACCGCCACAAGGCGTTTTAAGACACAGTTTCTCAAGACGCCACGCTTTGCTTTCACGAAGTGAGGGAATAGCACTATTGCTTCCAGGACAGCGCAAAAAAAAGCTCAAAATAAAAAAGGAAAAGGGAAGAAAAAGAATGCATAGGAAGGCAGGCTTTAGGCGCGAAGCTATATAGCTATATAGCGTCAACTCAGTATGGCAATAATTTTCCCCAAGTTTCCCCACTATGCAGGGTTCCTATCCACGCGAGGCGGCTACGCAATAAAATATGAAGAAAAGAAAGAAGAAAAAGGAAACAAGGGTGCTGAGGGAGAGAAGTATGGGGAGGGAAGGCAAGAGGGCGGGGTGCGGAGTCCTCGGCTCGGCCCAGTGTGAGCGACTAAGTTCATTGTGCGATACATGGACACGTATGCAAGCATTGCGTCGGCGTAGGCGGCGGCCGTCACGGATAAAAGCGTCGCCCCCACCAATACGGCATGGCCGCAAAGAAATGATGCTGCGGAGGCAAGTTAACTGAAGCGGAACGGGAGAAAAGGGAGAAACGGCTTTGGAAAATGCCAAAAAGGGAAAGATCGTCTTCTCGCGGCCGCCGCTGGTGCAGTCGGGGACAAAAGACGCGCTACGCTGCGCGACGGGAGCGCTGAGACTAAGATGTTGGGGGACAATGTCCAGAGCAGAAAGTGCCCAGCAAAAGCCATTTTTCAGCCGATAATAGAGAGAGCAGCTTTGTGGCCGCTGCCCCCGCGGTCGTCCATTGCTGGCGCCCGTTGTTTCCCTTATCGCTTTTGTCGCGTCGCTCGTCTTAGTTTTGATATTATCTCTCTATTTTATCATCTGAACCAGATTCGCGCCTGTTACGCAAGAAACGCCTTATTTGTAACCGTCCGTAATCGGGTGGTTACACGGGCCGTATGACCATGACGAGTAACTGGTTTTAAGAACGAAATTGCCGACACTAATACAATAAAACCAGCTTTCGTTTTTCTCTTTCATTTGTGTGGCCGAGTGGTCCAGAGAGTACATTTTCAAGCCACGATTAATGCCGTTCTAAATAAGTGAATAACGTCCTTGCAGGCCTAAACAAGCTACCCAACCTTAGTGAAATCGCGATTTGAAGCAGGTTTTTTCTTTACCAACACGTAAAAATCAGTGCACCTCACTTGAAAACCTACTGAAGCCACATCTTAAACACAGTCAAATTCGATATAGTTAAACCAGTCATCTAAACGCTTCAGGCGAAACATATGCTGTAAACTTAGTGAGCTAAATGTTTCGTTCCAAACATATTGAACCTTCACGAGCGATTGTTTCATGCGCCCATATAACCTAGCAAGATCGGCACTATTCTGCTATAATTACTCTCACTGTACATCGAGGAATAATGTTAACAGACACGCCCAATCACAAGCCCGTTGTAACGCCACCGTGGCTGCACACTTCCCTCGCACATGATAGCAGTCGCTTGAGTCTTCAATCTCGAGTAGCCCCTTTTCCTAGTGCTCCTCACGTACACGAATGGAGCCAAGCGGCAGTGCTTTCTCGGCCGACTCCACCGTTACGCGGGTAGCGAGCCACCGCGGTAATCAGAGAGGTCTGGGATCGCGTTAGGCTCGCTAGAAAGCTGCTGCAAATTGCACGAGCGCGCGATAGCGTTTCGCTGCCTCGACTCACCCTCCCGCGAGATTTGCGGTGCAAGACAGTGATTTCTCAGCGTCTTTCCCCTCCTCCTTCTCATACTTCTCTCTCAGCAGTGCCCGTTCCCTTCTCTCCGAGGAGATGTGGAAGGCGAGAAGCGGTCAACGCAGCGAGGGGCTGGGATGGAACGCGCTGAGCCCTTGCACTCAAAACTTGCAGAGTTCGTGGCGCTGGATTTTCGCAAGCTCTGCGGCCGCGTGGAAACTGGGACAGCAGTGAAGCAGGGCGTCCGGGATAGCATGGGACAGCGTCCTTTGTCATAAAAGGCTACGCGGGAGCTTAGCGCGGGAGCAAGTGTTGCTTCGCTCTCTGGTCCAAACTGCGATCGGCCTGGCGCATGCTAGCGTGAGCAATGAAGTGGACGTGCTGGCGGCTTAGTTTAGAGCGGTGCGGCTGCTGCTAGATTATGCTTGCGCATTGTATACACTGCGCGCGCGCGCGCGCGTGTGTGCGTGCGTGTGTGTGTGTGTGTGTGTGTGTGTGTGTGTGTGTGTGTGTGTGTGTGTGTGTGTGTGTGTGTGTGTGTGTGTGTGTGTGTGTGTGTGTGTGTGTGTGTGTGTGTGTGTGTGTGTGTGTGTGTGTGTGTGTGTGTGTGTGTGTGTGTGTGTGTGTGTGTGTGTGTGTGTGTGTGTGTCCATACCTGCGTGCGTGTGTGTGAATCCAGGCCGTTCTAAAGAAAACGCAGTGCCACGCTACTAGATAGTTTAATGTCCATACTCTCCTCTCCAAGCGGGTATGGTACACTGTGCACACCTTCTGTTCATACGCAGTGTTTGTCATACTGCAGGACAATTGCAGTGACCTCGCAGTTATGTAAAATGCTGGAACAGGTCCTTCATAAGCCGGTCAGGCGAATTCATATATCAGGCAATACTTTATCCAGCATGCAACCAGGGGTTTAGGAGCGGTTTTACCAGAGCGCTGCACTTCGCTAGGTTCACAAATGCCGTTTCTCATTTTCTTCATGCTTGAACTGTTTGCAGTCATTTTGCTAAGCTTAACCCTGGTAAGCTTAGGTAGCATTTTGGTAAGCTTAGAACAATGAATATTGAATTTCTGACAATATTAATATGTAATCATGATGAGAGATCGGAAATTAATCACAGCGGCAACGTCTATTTTGTCCTCGCATCAAACCGACAATTGTAAAACCTTAATTTTTATGCAATGTTATCACCATTTTGAATAACGCATTGCGGGCTAGTTGGTTGATCATCACAAGGTAAAACAGCGCAAAACCACACACAAGATACAGAAAGGTGCCTTTGTTCGTCTCAGTGCCTGTGTTTGTCTCACCTTTCTGAGTCCTGAGTGTGGTTTTGCGCTTTTTTACCTTGTGTTATCACCATCGCTGAAAACGATATGTATATAATTTTGTGTCAGAATTGTTGGCAGCCTTTCCTTGCGCCGTTTCAAGAATGGTGTCATACCATGGTGTCATTTAGGAGGGTAGTTTTCGACTGGGATTCATTGTTATGGTGCATGTGTCAACCGAAAAGTGTGACAGGTACTCCGAGTTCCTTTAGCCAAAAACCAAGCTAGCTAAAGACGTTTATTATTTTGCCAAACCCTGCACCAGTCTCTCAATGTCGGAAAATTGTGCAATGAAAAGGCGATATTATAGGGAAACTGAAGTGTTTTTTTTTTTGTTTCATCTGGAGGATATAAAACGATTATAATGTTAAAACTGTGTAGGTAAAGTATGTGAACTGGTTTTGCGTCAGCATTTTGAAAATATGACGTAATCACAGAAGAGAGAAAAAAATTAAATCTTCTTCTCAATACGCAGAAGTAGTGCAGAGAAACTTGTAATGACTTCGTTGTAGCCGAATTTCTAGATTTCCCCTCGTTTCGCCCACATGCTCTCGTGCGTCGTCCGATTATGCCTCTTCATGAGCTACACAATGTATATCTTCGGTGGCTTTGCTTTTCTCACTTCAAGGTACCGTTTCTTCGCTTGAAACATAACGCCCCTATACATGACGTCATTGTTGCGGCCACAGCCCGTGCAGTGTATTACGGACAAGTCTCAACGCATACTGTATTCGTCGATTACGCCGGCAGTTGAAATGCAAGCCCAAAAAAAGAACTTCGCATTCGTTATCTACACACTTAATACATTTATTCCATTTAAGCTTTTCGAAATCTGAACCCTTTTCAGCTGCCCTTTGAAGGCGCTATCGCGTCTTGGTAGAGCTTATGCGTCCTATATATTTTGTTAACTTTTTTGGATCAAACTCGCATCCCTAAAAATTGATGTCCATTTTTCCTGAACATGTGTGGCGGATAAGTCAGCAGAAATTGTGGTGCATGAAGACATCAAAGAAATGTTATTTTCAATCACCGCCTGCATTTTTTTTTCACCTGCTCGCACATGATGCACATCACCTAACAGACTTTTGCAGTTAAATCTCTTGATACCTCCCGCAGGCTACACGCACTATGCTTGACGCTTTTTGGAGAACTCAGGTTATTATGAGCTCCCTGGGAGCACCCGCAAAAAATCAATAGCAAATTTCTTGTAACATTAGGGTGTAACCATGAGGAGTCATGAAAATTTTATCAAGAAAGCGACACCTCTTGTTTTCTCACATCATACAAATATCATAAATTCTTGCTGAGTTTTTGCATCAGGTTTTTTGCATCACACTGACATCATAAAACTTTCATGAGGATTTTCCAGAATTTTTCTGATGTAAAAAGTCAGTAGAAGTCGTAATGCTTAGACATCAAAGAAATATCATTTTCTATCGCCGCCTGCACTTTTTTTTTTTTCAGTTGCCCGCTGAGCAATGGTGCACATCAGCAGCAGAGCTTTGCAGTTAAAATTCTCAATTATTGTCCGCTATAGACTATGTATATCACTCCAGTTGTTTTTTACAAAAATTCCGATTACTAATATTGGCTCCCTATCAACATTTGAATGGGGGGCCTCCCATTGGGGATAAATAAGTGCGGGCATCAAGATGTTTGAATCCGGGATATGCATCGGAGTGGCACGTATTTATACTAAATTTAGTGTCGTATTCTCAACATTTTCGGTACTTGTTTCTTTCTTCTGAAAACAGCAAGTAAAAAATGAAAGCTGTTCGCTGAAAGGCTGGTTTAGCCCTGGTTCGTTCCTACATTAAGCGAAAGTTTACAATATTCGTTTTTAGGCTACGTTGAAGAGGGGATTACAGCAACATGTGTGTGATGTTAGAAACACAAATCACTGGTTAAAAGCTATCATAGTTCACGCAAGAAGGCACCCCAAGTATTTCATTTTAAGTCACAATTAATTAGAGCCTCAGCAAAAACATACTCATCAAATCTCAATAAGAAATGAGGCGGCCAGTTTGTTCACCAATATATCGGAAACTAAAATCAGAAGTAATCAGATGTGCGTGATGTGAGTGTGATGTTAAAATCACTGACTTGAAATCAGAAATTAACGTTCACCTTTTGCTAGCATATCTCACTTGTTATAGATATTGAAAATTATTTCAAAAAGGGGATATGAACTTCATGTCAACATTTTTATATACCAGGTTACAGTCACTGTTTCCCTTATTTCATTAAAATCAGCATCACATGATAAAGACGTTTCTGCGCCGCTCTTCTTTTTAGCAAGAGTAGTTGTCGAGATTAGTTGCGGATCGCTTGGAAACACCATGGCAAAATTCGCTAAACCCATGGCACGCAAGAGAAGCACACATAAAACAGCCTTGTTCTTTGTGTCCTTCTCTTATGTGTCGTGTTTAGTACCACATTTTCATATGGGTTCTTCCTTTTGGTTCGATTGACTCTGCTGCAGTAAAGAGGTTTGTGCGGATTAAAAAATCGACGAGAAAGAAGAAAAGCTTTCCCGGCGTTATCGCCGGTTCGCAGAACACAGGGCTGTCTGTTTTTAATGAACATAAGCCAGGCGCAACCTTTTGCGAGCATGAATTCGGTATCCTGTCAGTCTAGACCTGCACTACATCAAATTGCGAGGCGGGAGTTCTGGGAGGCTGATTAAACCACACTGCCTGTTTACCGTGGCGTATTGCATTGGTCCTTCCACCATAGAGAGAACTTAGATGTCCCAGCATCGCGTACTATCAGGCTGAAGAGCTCTTTGAGAAGCCGGTTCAAAAGAACCGCCGGTGCTTATTCTGCGGCACTCAAGAGATGGTTTCTGAGGCCCCGTTTTTAATCCCCCGTTTTTCGTTGCCGTTTTCTTTTTCTTTGCTTTAGAGCGTAACTTGTAAACGTGGAGCACCTCGACATGCGGGCCTTCGTAGCAACCACCAGTGTTGTAATTGGAGCGAACGACACCATGAACCACCAGGGATTGCTTTTGGCAGCGAAACCCGACAGTCAATCAATACGGCGAAGGTGTGACAGCGGCGCTGCACGTATAAACAAACCCTGGCAGTAAACAACATAGGCGACAAACATTGTTAGCCGGGCTGCGCAACCCAGTCATACTTTGGTTGGGTTATTACGTTAGCTTATTTTTAATTGTTTTTGCTTATAGCAGCTACCCGGCCTCAACATACACTTACCTTCGGAGTTGCTTTCCAATGTATTCCATCTTTTCTTTGTCAGAAGACTTAGCTCTATGTTAGTCCCACTCATAATATTGTTTCGTTGCGAACGCCGATAGTCATAGGCAGCCTGAAATAAAGTTTGCTGTGCCGATCGTCGCGCCATATAGCGAGAAGAGCCAATACTTTTGAGGCGCTTTCGTAAGGCGTTTTCACGCCACCTGCATGAACTTACAGGGATCAGATTGCACGCGCTCTCGAAACTTTGCATGGCGTGTGTCAGATAACAGGGCTATAAATCGAGAGCGCCTGAGCAAGGACGTTATCTGTCACACGCGTATCTGTAATGATGCTGCCTGTGATTGGTCGTTAATGCGAACCAAGCGGCTAACAGCAGCATTTTTAAAGCGTGCT
Organism: Amblyomma maculatum; assembly: GCF_055883805.1. NCBI lineage: Eukaryota > Metazoa > Arthropoda > Arachnida > Ixodida > Ixodidae > Amblyomma > Amblyomma maculatum. Next base: position 370,803,731 of record NC_139344.1, on the reverse strand, counting down.
GCGAAATAATTGCTGCGTCACCTAGGCAATGCAGGTTCTCTATAACGAGCGAGGAAGCGCGCTAAGACCAACTTTCAAGATAAAACTTCCGAAAGAGGGGGCACTCCAGTTTCTCGACTTATGACTGCACCAAAAAGTGAATCACGTGTGATGGCTATAATCCCTTCGGTCGACCAAGTCTTTCTTGGTCGACCGAAGGGATTATAACTATCACAGGTCGGGTCACACAGAACTGGTAAAAATGGCATTATATATCCACTCGTGCCTGACATCCGCCATTTGCAAATTTTGTGAAGATAGAATAAATGAGAGTGCAATGTGTGAGGCTGCCCGATTAAGGTCAAACGATTACCCCTCCTATTTGATTTCTAGGAGATGTGATAAACTTTTTGCATGAGTGAAGAAGGGTGATAAGCCAAAGCGGAAAAAAATGTTTGTGACAGTGCCACACTCTCATGGTGTTGTGCATGGTTTAAAGAATGTTAGTAGGAGATTCAACGGTGACGTTATTTTTTTCATAATCGAGGAAACTTTACTGCATGTGCAAACTAGTGAAAATAAAAGCGAATGCAACAGATCCAAAAAGGAAGAAGATGAGTGGTTGCCATATAAACCATCATAATCGCTTTGTATCATGCAGTGGGGAGATGGTGTACAGGATACCTTGAACTTGCGGAGCGGTTTGCATAGATCAGATGGGGCGATGCATAAATGTTTGCTTGCGCGAGCATTACAATTTCCGTTCAAGTGATTCTTCATGTAATCTTGCCTGTCATTGGAAGAAAGACACATATACTTCTCTTTTTTCTAGCACCATCATCATAAAGGCCAGTTAACAGGTAAAATTAATTAGCCCTTTTATATTATTAACAGCAGCGGGTACATCAGCGATCCTTCTATCGTTCTCAAGAATAAAGAAATTTTCCATTTATCCGATAAAGGCATCTAACTGTCGTTCATACATGCACCATGGCAATGGTGTGGTGTGTCTTGTCACCGTCATGCATGATTAGTAGTATTGGTTTTCTTCTTTACTTTTGATGTTTGTCTGGAAATGAAAGCATTTAAAGACCGTTCTCTTCAAATAAAATTCGGTGACGAGCCAGCGCTTGTGTTGTGTCTGTCTTCGAGAGTCCCGTATTTCCCGAGCTGTTTTTCACTATGAATCCATGAAATACAGGCATTCACTTCCTATTAGTGAACGCGGGTTTCTTTACATTATTACTGTCATGTGATTAGCCTCTACACACTCACGCGCACACTAACTAAAACTAGGGCATCATCTCGGGCGAGGCTCGTGCTAGGAAGTCGAGGCTCGTCATCTCGGGCGAGGCTCGTGCCTTCGCGTCGCACTTAAGAAGAGTCACTGTCCTCGCCAAATGCTTAAACGCAGCCGTAGCCCAGTTTAGGTGATGATTGCTTAAATGGCGATATTTCTCCGAAATGTCTCGCAATATAAACTAAATTGTAACACGCATTCTGAATGGCTTAAATGCAACTGAGTTTTTTCTGAAAGGTAACTTAAAAACGTGACTGAAACACTTCTTCCGGTAGAGTGATTGAAAGTCCAATTTTGGGCCTAAAAGCTGAATGCAACCTAGAACTAAACCCCTCGGAGGCACGTTAGAGATAATTTGCTTCCTGATAAGGCTTCGTTAAAAGTACTTGGAGTAGCGAAAATTGCGATTTGAAGAGCTGTTTTATCGGCTATCAAGAATTCTCCAGTCATTTTCGTTTATTCGCATAATGAAGATCGCGTACTGGTGAGTATCTTTTGATGGGATGACAAGGTGCTCTATCCAATTTCGGCTCGTGCGACTAGCAAAAGTTAATCGCGCGGGCCAACTAGATAGGAGAAACGATTGGATTCCTATATTGATGAGCCCGCAAGCGAAGGATGGTCTTCTATCACTTTTTTCTCAAAATGAAGCTTTTGCCCGTCGCGACCGAAAAAAAAAAAAGAAAAGGCTGAAACCAAAAAAGGAAAGCAAGAACAAAGTCTTTTGTTTTTCTTGAAAGTTCCTGGCGTCTTAGGCCGAAAACCTTCCTTTGTTGGTTTTCATTACACACACTGCCTTTCTGCGCAATCGGAATAGATTAACATTTGTCTTTGCAGAGTATTGCTCATAAATGCGATAGATCACCTTTCGGAGCACTGTGCTAGATTATGTCTATAAGCGCAATCTGGGACTCGTGGCTATTGATACTGCCCCCTCCTTCTGAGTGTCCACCGTGAGCGGAATACCGAAACGAGCGATAGAATATTTGCGCGCGCACTCGGACACATGTATGCAAAGATCATAGCAATTTTAGCAGCTGTGTAATTTTTTGTAATATCTCGGAAGCATCGATCATAGGGTTGTTCCGCGTCCCATGCTCGTCCGGAGAACAGAAACGGAGGAGAGATAGCGCATGCGCACAGAGCGCTGACCATTCACAGCGTCGTCTACAAACGAGCATGCGACGTTGTGTCTGACCACTTCCTGCGCGCATGCGCGGATTACCCTCTGTTTCGTCTTTGCGGTCCTGCACAGGACGCTGAACGACTTCCTGCTCAACGCTTCCCTGATTGTAATAAAAATCTAGCTGGTTGTCGAACGTAGTATCACGTTCCAGATGTAAACGAAACAAACACAGCTGAAAAATTATGAACAGTTTTCATCATGAGCAAACTTGTTGCAGACCTCGGTCGCGCCCGTTTCTTTCACGGTTCAGACTTTCTGCGGATCGCTCAGCGACCCGACCCTGTAGTCATTCTGGGCAACAGGGCCGCCAAGCGCTGCTTTCACCTATTATTGCGCGCGCCCCATTACCTCATTCATGCAGCAGCTGCTAGTTTTATGAGCTGCTCTGTCAGGCAGGCGCCGATGCGGCCGGAACAGCCGGGCAACCAAGGTCGGAGGCGTGCTGTCGCGAGGACCCCACGCGCGTGGCTTTCACCGGTGACTGGTGCACAGCTGCGGCTGCGCGGTTGGGCGAGGCGGTTACGCCCTGCGCACACGACTAACTCCCTAGCCCGTTTCTAGGCGTCATCAACCCAAATGCACTGACCTCAGGCAAGCTACAAACGCCATCTATTCCGGATGAGGTCCACCATCTAATAATAGCCGCACTGTCTGTGTTCCGTACTACGTGACAGCCCGTTTTTGTTTTGTTTTTCCTTCGAGAACGATGAGCATCTGTCTCTTTCGCTGTACTGGTTAGGTTCAGAGATGAAGCAGGTCCATTGGCTACTGCCCTTCGCGAAAACTTGATGTATCGTATCATTGAAGTAACTACTAACGAGTAAATAAAAACAAAGAAGGTTAGGAGCGTACTTAAGACATGTTTCTAACCAACTGCTCACGCAGCCTAACCATCCTTACCTTCGTTCATTCTCAAACATTTTTGTTTGCTCTTTGTTTATACCTTACACCGACAAATATCCTGCTTTAGTTAAGATCAGTTGCTTCGGCTTCCTATTTCTCTTGATATCTCTGTGTTCTTGGGCAGATGGAACAGGGTAGGTGTTTTTGATGGTCAATCTATTAATATTTCATTCTTGAACGATTACATTCTCTCTCCATCGATGAATCGATCGCCACTGGGACGTCACATGCCGACTGATCATCCCAGTGGTGAAACTGTAAGTGGCAGTATAATTATTACAAAGAAAGTAGGGCCGTTTTGAAATCCAACTTCTCGCGTGCCTTATTTTCATCTTGAACTGTAGCGCCTGAAGCGAAATGACGGCTCGAAGGTTTACGGGTAAACCTTGTGATCTTTTAAGAAGACTGTGCAAACAAAGTGGCAGTATATGGTGCTCACAAAAACCGAGATTCAGCGGGGAACGTTAACAGAAAATCCCTGTTCGACAGGCTAGAAAAGCGGCCTTCGCAGCTGCCATGTTCAAAATTGTGCGAGCAATTTAAACTTGGCTCATGATTGCGAAAATTTTAAAACTTTTGAGAAAGGCATCGGAACCCTTAGCATTCTTTTCTATTCGCTGGGCCAGCGCAGAAATGGTGCAGATAATACGAGAGTGAAACAAACCGTAAAAAGTCGGCCTGACGGAAAATATAGGTCACACAACCGCGAACTACCGGAACGACTTCAGAATGGCAGCGAGAATTAAACCTATAAGCGGGATAATCACCACATCAGTATTCTCCACAAGCGTGTCATGCTCTGTAGTGTTTCTTGTGTTTGTAAATAACATAATATTCTATTCAGCTAGAAAGGAACTCTAAACTGAAGAACAGACCTGACAATAGCAGCAGAAATCATCGGTGGACACGAAACGGACTTTCATCTCTTGGTGTCCCATATCTAGCGCTGGTTTGGGTTCCTAGGAAAAATCATTTCGGCGATCAAATTGCCGTTTTGCATACCGACATATTCCAGTGGCACTGCAATTATTTCTTTTTCCATACTTCAAATGCCCCTGTCAAGGGATTTTACATGAAGGGTGGGCATTAGGTGATGCAGATGAGTTTTTCGATGAAGTGCTTGAAGTGGATGTGATTGCAATGACTAAGAGCGGTAGCAGGAAGGTCATTCCAGTCCTGTGGTGTTTGTACAAAAATCGAAGAATTACAAAAAATTATTACATTGAATAGACTAGTTAAGTAGCTTCCGGGTATCGATCACCACGGAACCTCTCCTACCCCGCACCTCCACCACAGTTGCTACGTGGTTTATTTACAGGGTGGGTGTTAGATGCGCTGGTCGTTAGCACACCCAGATCGAGCCAAACCAGCTTTCTCTTCCTCTTCAGCTTCTCCTGCAACCCCTCATCTTCCTCCTATACAGGACCACCGCAGGACATGCGTGACAATATGATAAAGATTGAAAAAAAAAACGCTCATTTTTCTGGTGAAAAAGACGTGGTGCCACTTGAGCTGCCCGAGTTCGTAAATATCATTCCTACTCGATCATGCCATCTCAGATGTCATGTCGTGCAACACTCGCCGGCCAATGAGTGCCCGGCATTGGTGCCTGACAACTGTCTCTTGCAAGATGCATGCTTATGATTTTTTTTAGGCAGGCGGATATATTAAGAGGCTTGCTGAGATTTGATGTATGCTGCTGGCACAGGATTAGGTTAATTGTGGGAGAGGCCTTTTTCTTGGAGTGAGTGTAGTCAGGATAGCGGTTATGATGAATTTTGAGGCTGCGAGCTTCAAATGGGTGGTGCCAGGGTCCATGTGGTTTTTAGGTCAACCACAAGCTGCAGGTTGCTATGGCAACGTCGAATAACCTCATCACATAATGACGTAAAACAGCAGCTTAGACAGAGCGACGGCACACACAGCTGAACTTGAATGATCCTATTGATGTGTTTTTCAGCACATTGAGAAAATTCTTCTTAATGTGCTGAAAAACACATCAATAGGATCATTCAAGTTCAGCTGTGTGTGCCTTCCTTCCTCGGATGCTATAGACTGGAGAAAAATACAAACAAACACATTCCCTAAAACACATCAATAGGATCATTCAAGTTCAGCTGTGTGTGCCTTCCTTCCTCGGACGCTATAGACTGGAGAAAAATACAAACAAACACATTCCCTAATCTTCAAATTTTAAATAAGATAAGCCCAACAAAATACACGAGTTACTGTCCTTGGTGCGGTGCAAGCCCCACACTCTATCACATCTCTTGGGAATGCCAGGACAAACCTGACCCAACGTTAATAGTGCCATGCCCGACACGCGAGCAGTGGGAGACGGCCCTGACCAGCGACAACCTGGACCAGCAAGCCTGGATTATCCAGCTAGTCCGCAAGTCAGCTGCTGCCAGCGCAGCCCTGGACTAGGGGCACCGACCACCCAGCTCCTGCGAATTTTTACTGATTATATGCTCATTAAAAGTTTTCTCTCTCTCTCTCTCTCTCTCTCAGCACATTGAAAGAAAAAGCTTACCCCTGATATATATATATATATATATATATATATATATATATATATATATATATATATATATATATATATATATATATATATATATAGCGAAGGGTACGCTTCATTTAAAGAAACATTTTATTAGACTCGACGTTTCGATCGGAGACCGATCTTTCTCAAGAGTGAATCTTCTTGGATAGTGTTGCGGCTTTTTAAGCGTTTGGACATAGACCACACCTGGGTAGGAAAACAAAACGTGGGAGACAGAGGAAAGAGACAGATACAGTAGGGAAGGATGATGTCCAGGTGTGCCATCGCAGGTGCATCGCAGGTGCTGGACAGGCCTGTCGAACTGAGCTGACACAGGTGCCTGGATGCATAGTCTCTGCTGCGAAAGAATGCGGGCTATTTTCACTCTTCCTGGCCACGACGGCCGAAGAGTGGGAGTAGGGAAAAAAAAAAAGGGGGGGGGGGGGGATGGAGGTGGATAAGGAAAGCTGTTAGCTTAAAAAAAAAAAATGCCGGAAGCAAGCGAAAGAAAACAGAAAGGGGGGAGGGCGGTAGGAGGTAAGTGGCTCTGACAAGACCAGAACACACCAACACTTTGGTATTCAAAAAAGGTGATGACCTCAGACGACTTGGCCAGGTGTGCACATTTCCTGTGTTCGTGACATCGGAAGAGAGGACAGGACCCCGTGGTTTTCGTTTAAGCCCTGTTGTAGAGTATTAAATTTAAAAATGAAATATGATTCTCGTTGTTCGCGCTCACGAGTGTTTTTGAAGCCACTCTGTAATATTGTGACTTTAAGATTATCGAACTCATGTCCCTCCTTGCGAAGGTGCTTCGAAAGGGGGAGGTTGGGAAGGGTTTGAGCGTGCGAGCGGTGGTTATTAAATCTCAATCGGAAGGAATTATCTGTTTGGCCAATGTACTGCATACCACAGTCACCACACTCGAGCATGTAAACAACATTGCTAGAATCGCAATTTAAATCTTCTCGTATAAAATGTTTGAAATTTGAGTGGGTGCTTTTAGCTAGTGCTGTGGATTGCATTATCTAGTACGTTAAATGTTCTCGCATCCTATATATATATATATATATATAACTTCCACGCACGGCAAAAAAGATGCGCACTGAATGCGCTTGCTTTGCGAGGAAATGGAAGGCGCCGTTATTTTATAATTCTGGGTGAACACCTAACATTTTTTTCTGCGGGAAATTGATGAATGAGGTTACCATAGTATTGAGCTCAAGATTGATTATTTTCGGTCGCCTGTAGTTCTGTAACGTGCACATATATCACCCAGTAAAAACAGGCGTTGCTCTGTTTTTTTTTTTTTTGTTTTTTTTCTCCGTCATAATGTTTTCTCCGTGCCTGGGATTCCACGGCCTTGGGCGTATCACCCGACGCCGATCAACCGCGGCAAGAAAACACCAGTGTTAAGTTCAGACATTCTTCCTCACGCGAGTTACTATGCACTCTGATCTAGCTATTCCGATATGCACCAGATAACTCTTGCCAACAAGCACAAAACGGGAGCAGCTTACAAAAACGATTGCATTTGCTCGTGCTAATGACCCATCCGAAACGGCATAGTGTTGCGACTCGCGAGGCGCCACCATCGACACAGCATTTTGCTCCTTGCTGCAGGTGCTTCAGTTCTCCACATATTCATCTATTCTTCCCCACAAATTTCTCCCGCGAGCGAGCTATTCCTAGCACTGTTTACGTTTCAGAAGGAGGCAGCAGTTTTTTTGGGGGAAACCTAAAATTCGCGGCAATCCCACTCAGCGTGCTATCGGCGACGCCGTCGAAACAAAACTCCGTCAACGGAGCAGCCGCAGCCAAAGCGGCGTCGTTTCGTTCCGCCCTGCGATCTTTTACTTTGCAGCTCAGCCGGCCGCTAGCTCGAACGGCATCAACAGCAGCGGGGAAATAAACACAAGAAAGTAAAATGAGAGCCGCCAGAACGAAGGCAGTTTGGGACTAGGCGGCTGCTGCGGGCCCAGCGTTTCCTCAGCATCGCCGCATCGATTTATGAGCGAACGTGGCCCGACTGCGCCTGGCTGGCTGCCTGAGGCTCACACCGTGCCATCCTCCCCCTCGCTGTCTCTCGCGGTCTCTGCTTCCACATCCGAGGCGGGTTTCCTTTCATTTTACTTCAGCGCTTTCAGGGACAGCTTGCTGGGTCCGCAAGGCACAGGGAACCAAGGTAGCTCGACTATATGCATGTTCATGCGGGCATGAACTTTGCTCTCAGCTCGGTGCTTATGCAGAGAACAGAGCCTTGGAACATTGGGTGGTTCGGTTATGTTATCTTCTGGTTAAAGTTTTCGTCGCGCTTCGTGAATGCGTAGTTGTTCTTGTTGCCGTGGCGCGTTATGCTTCATTTTGCATTAGAGTAGTAGTTGTAGTACTAGTAGTGGTGATATAGTAGTAGTGCTAGTAATACTAGACAGGAACCAAATTTAAGGGCAGAAATCAGCTGCTAAAATGGCACCGCCTGCCACGCCAGGCCGAGCTGGTCATTGATGAATTAGCTAGCCAGGTTTTCCAGGATAGAGTTAGGTAGGAAGGAGACAGGTATAAAGATGATTGAGCAACGGGAGAATTATAGAAGAAGCAGTGCTCGCGATGGAAATTAATTTTTGAGCAGCTGCAGGGTGGAACAGGACAAGTCAGAGAGGAAGCGGTGAACAAAATGTCAAACTCGTGTAATATCTGCGTAGATCTGAACTTTATAAAGGGTAGGAGCCTCAAAATTGGAGATACAAGGTGTTGAGTCAGAAAGAGTAGCGAGCTCCAGCCCGTATTGGGGTAGGAGTGGGATATGGCTTACTCCACGAAAGGATCCTTGTTCGTCAGAAGTTGATGAGCTCGACCAATAGATAGTTGGAGCCTGGTTAAGAGCTCCCAGAGATCAAAGGATTCACCTTAATGGGATCTGAAACCTCAAGGTTCCCCAGCCAATTATCTGATGCCTTAAGGTTTCAGATCCAGGAGCGGCCTATCCAGATCACCAGATCACAATGTGTATTCGGAAGTGTAGTTAGATTGCTGTTGAATTGCGCAGAAAGCGGCTTGGGAATCAGTGCACATGAGGTACAGTAGGGCCGGAGGAAGTTGAGCGAATTCCTGAGCAACATGCAAAACTCGCAAGATCACCAGGGTTGCGATGTCCGGCGGGTCTGGGTAGGAACCGCGTGTAGAAGAACGCGAGTCAATAGGAAAAGGATTTTGTAAGAGTTGAACTGCAGTGCCGAGATATCCGCTCATATGTAGGTAATGGTTAGTTCGCTACAGGGTATGTAACTAAAGGCGAGATCTGATGGGCGGCTTCTACCTGAGGGAATAATCGGGGGAGCGTTGTGAGGAATGGATGCGAGAAAGGTTGAAGACATTTGTCCCACCAATGACGTGAAGGACGATTGGGGAGGTACACGAGCCTCATGAACGATCCATCTGCTTTGCTGTGCGGAAGATCAGGAAGCAGGCATGGAATAATGTAGCGATTTCAAATCTCGACGATGACGTCAAAATTGCGTAGCAGTTGACGACAACGTGAACTTACTTCTGACGTCTTGTGACGTCCTGCAACGCAAACTCATTAAACACACATTCAAATTTTAACCGGCCAATGGCAGAGAACGCGATAGAGTGAAATCGTTTTCGGAAAGAATACCCCAGTTTTTAGATCGCTGTGGCAGGTTTCATAATTCGGCTTACTCTGAATAGCCTTTTCATTCTACACCTGAGATTTCTTTTTTCATATATGTACTTTTCGGCGTCTTAATGATTGATTGATTGATCGATTGATTGATTGATTGATTGATTGATTGATTGATTGATTGATTGATTGATTGATTGATTGATTGATTGATTGATTGATTGATTGATTGATTGATTGATTGATTGATTGATTGATTGATTGATTGATTGATTGAAGCTAATCGCGCGGAGTTACAATGCAACTCAGTCCAAGATAAAAACTACACACAAATAGTTTTCTGCCACGACAATAGCCTCCGGTACATTTTTCGCATTTTCCACTTACTACTTATGATAAAATTAGAGCTGAGAAACGCCTTTAAGCTGAGAAGGAACATTTTACATGCATAGCCACATATTTCACATTTACAGAGCAATTCCGAATCCATCACAACTACTCCTCTTTTATGAGCTTTCTTTTAAAATATCTACAGTCACATTCAAGCTGGATGTCTCCAGCGTCAGCCGCGGGGCTTCCAAGAAAGCAGTACATCGTCAGTTTCGCAAAATGCCATCACCTGCGTTTTCGCACGTAAGAAGCCTTCACCGACCAGAGTGTTGTTCATTACAGAAGTATAAAGGTCACCATAATAATAATTTATGCCAGGCCTGAGAAAACAGTGTAAGACTTGCTGCAGGAATTTGAAAATAATTTTAAAGCCCTTCAATCGACTGTTGCGAAATGCGTGCTAAACCAGAACAAGCTCAAAGGTTCGCCCCCTCGCTTCTATGGAGCGACGCAAAAGTTCAGGGCCGTCGCTAGAGCGGCCGGTATTACTTTGGAGTGCGCGTTATTAATCACGCCATATTTCGCTCAGAGTTGTTTACACGGTGTTATTGCTGTTATCGAAACAAAATTGCGGACGCTTTCGCTCTCTATAGGAGCACTTATAAAAGTGCTTCGCTAGGGCTCTGTTACGCAAATAAGCTAAATAAGGTGCTAAACTTGCTAATATATTGCGGCCGAAGTTCAAACGGCCGGCTGTCTCTTGTACTCCAGGACAACCATCGCCGGTTACGAAAACTTTATTAAGGCACGGATGGTGCTTGAAACACCTTCTAGCAAACGCATGTGCGAACGCGGTTAGTTTATTGGCAGCGAAGATTTTTTTTATTCATTCATTATGCTAAATTATGAGTTTGAAACTGCCGTCTTGTTCACAGTGGCAGCGTGTAATTCTTGTTGCGACATCCTCTTACACCGATTAAGAATCTGGGCAATTATTGTTGAAATCTCATTACTTAGTCTATAGTTAACAACGTTAGTGCTTGCTTTCATAAGCCATGTTTGTTATGTCCTTGTCTTTTTCTTTGGGAGGCCGCGATAATATCTTCTTAACAAGAGACGACTGCATCCTGACATTTTTTTTTTTGTTGCCGTCTGAACCTTTACTAAAGTTAATATTAATTTTTATTGTTGCCATTTTTCTGTCATCCACAGTGTTTCAGTGACTGTGGCATCAACTTACATGTTTTTTTGCCGGTAATCTTTTTTCGAGCGAAACTGTGACGATCATCTTAATGCAATGCATGGCACGATAGAATTTTCGATACATCATTGTTCGCACTTTTCAGCTTTCGTGTATTTACGCAACAACAAAGATTCCAGAGTACGAAGCTAGTAATCAGATGTGAGGGAATAGCTCTACCGCGAAACTGAATCGAATATAAATGGTCTAAGTTCAGTACCACTATATATATATATATATATATATATATATATATATGTATATGTGTGTGTGCGTGTGTGTGTGTGTGTGTGTGTGTGTGTATTTATGTTTGTATGTGTGCGTGCGTGTGTGTGTGTATGTATGTATGTGTGTGCGTGCGTGCGTGCTGTGTGCGTGTGTGTGTGTGTATTTATGTTTGTATGTGTGCGTGCGTGTGTGTGTGTGTATGTATGTGTGTGTGTGTGTGTGTGTGTGTGTGTGTGTGTGTGTGTGTGTGTGTGTGTGTGTGTGTGTGTGTGTGTGTGTGTGTGTGTGTGTGTGTGTGTGTGTGTGTGTGTGTGTGTGTGTGTGTGTGTGTGTGTGTGTGTGTGTGTGTGTGTGTGTGTGTGTGTGTGTGTGTGTGTGTGTGTGTGTGTGTGTGTGTGTGTGTGTGTGTGTGTGTGTGTCTATACGATATACATACGCATGAAATAGTATTCTATTTGTTTTAAAAAATCACTATTTGACTGGATCAGCGATTTCAAAGCTTGAAATGTTCTCTCACTACTAATCATAATACATATAGCTCCCATTCAGCTTGCGGCAAGTCTAGCTACTACCGTCAAAAACAGACTACAGCGCATTTTCACTCATTGCAGATAAGACAGAAGATAGTTCAGCCTCACTCCGACGTGATGAAATCTGGAATTAACTACAAGGAAACGATAGTTAGCTCTACGCTTATTTATAGATTTCAAGCATAAGCGACTCGCACACACCACAGGGGTTGTTGAGCTTACTTCGTTGAGAAAACTGGCGTTGAGAAGCCAAGGAATCGGAGGGAGTAGTAAACAAAATTTTGAAGGGGTGCATCAGGTCTCGTTGCGGCGCGTAGCTGAGAGGGTCCGTGCCTTGGCCGGCGCGTCACTCGCTCTTGCGGCGAAGATGCAGAGCGTGAACGTGCTTTGCATCGCGGCGGAGCCAGATGGTGCGATGCAGCTCGTGGTATTGCGCCGACTAGTAGAAAAGTTTGAGCAGCGAATGTTTTTGTTACTTCAGTTTCATACCTTTTTTTTTTTCTTTTGTTTGGCGTCGCCCTGTGTGTGTGTGTCAAGTCGAAATCCTACAACAGTCTTTTTTTTCTTTAACTGGGTAGAATACATTCGGCTTTCGTAAAAGCCCGCTTTGCCTTGACTAGTCTTGGCAATGAAAAGTGAGGCGCACATGAAGCGGGCACTTTGGCAATTCCGCTTCTAGTCCAAGATGTGCGTTGGTAGATCGTAGGCTTAGGATTAACAAGGGAATTTGCTAACGTTTGTTAAGTTGAAAAGGAAACAATGGCGTCGGCAACACCAAGTGGCCGGAGTAGAGCAGCACGTGTTTTAATGACTCAGCAGAGGTTGGTAGTCTCCCTATCGAATTAAAAGAGATGAGATTAACCCTGAGCAGGCCAAATTATTGGTACAAAATGTAGGTTCATCAGGATTACGGAGCGAATTTCAGCAGAAGGAGGAAGAGCCAAACTCGTTGAGACACTGCGCCGAAGGTAACTGCGCTTTCTGAATTCTAAAATCTAATATGGCCATTATGAATGGCCGTCTAAATAGCTCTCATTGCACCTAGATGCCTAAATGTAACTACTAAAATTTTAATTATGAGGAATTTTTCAGGCAACTTACTAGTTTACATTGTTCTTCTTGTTTCTGATCTCTTTCAACACTGGTAAAACTGTCCGGTATTAGCCGTGTTCAAATTTGAAAAAGCATATTACGTGATACCGCGTAGAAACAGATTTGTGGAGAGCAGTTAAGACAGTTCAGATTTTGCAATGCGAACACATGAACGCCACCGCAAATTCCACGAATGCCTCCTCACATTGCACATCTGCAGCACCGGCACGGCCGCCACTTCCGTGCTTATGCAAGCACTCACGCGCTGGAGTCCACTCACTAAGCTGTCTGTGCTCAATGCTCGGCTCAAGTACTGAGAGATGCTTCAAATCGGAATTCTTAGGTTGCTGACGGAATGAAGACTTACTCTATGAAAGCATACATTTCTTCAAATCATCACACATGTCGATCCGCGTTGTGGCAGTAGGAGGCTCGCCACCACGCGCGGAAGAAGCGCCATGGCATGCATAGAACATGAGGAAAATCTCCGCCTAGCCAAGCCAATGTAGATGGTCCGCTCTTCACATGTTTATGACGCGTAAATTCGAAGAGAACCGTACAAGTACGGAAGTAAAGGGTGTCCTTAACGCGAGTGCCGAATGATTACCCTCGGCTCTCGCCACTGCTCCTCTCTCACGCAAGGGCCGTATTTCGTCCTTCGTACTGCTGACGACGGACCGTGAGAGTGGGACGCCGGCGATGAGTGTTTCGATCATTGCAGTGGTGAAGCTTTCGATTAAAGAGAGACGGGCTATTTAGTTCCTCCATTCAACGTAATATCGTGCGAAAGCACATTTGAGAGCCACCTTAAGGCTGGAATATTTTGGCGTTTTTGCGGCGCCAGGCCAGCACCTTAAGAGGGCAATGCGATAGCGGTGTGTTCTCTCCCAAAATCGCATACTCTATCCATCAAGCACAGTAAGAGAAGTTGATGAAGAATATGTCATTCAATGCACTAGGGAAGGAGGGAGGGAGTAGAAGAAAGAAAGAAAGAAAGAAAGAAAGAAAGAAAGAAAGAAAGAAAGAAAGAAAGAAAGAAAGAAAGAAAGAAAGAAAGAAAGAAAGAAAGAAAGAAAGAAAGAAAGAAAGAAAGAAAGAAAAAATTACCTCCTTTTTTCCGCCGGTGGACAGCAGGCAACTAAAGCAAGATGCCGAAGCCGGTGAATATGTGAGGGTGGTTAAAATGGACGTGGAACTAGAGTTCGCAATCTAGGCTAGCACGTAGAAAACCCGTTGCTTTTCAAATTCTGTGCCAAATTCTACTCCGAAGAAGTTGCAGAGGAACTTATCCAGAAGATCATGCAGCGCCTTTTCTACCAGGCAAGTGAAAAGTGTGATCCTGACAGACGGGACCTACTGCCCATCAGAGACTTCCATCCTGTTGGCCTCCTATGCTGTGCTGGCCAAGTATGGAAACTATTGGCCAGAGATCCACAAGCCAGGCTGCCTAGCCAACGACAGGCTTTTGCCCCAGAGGGTTATGGACCAGCACAAAGTGACCAAGGAGCAGTGGGACGAGCGGATTACCAACTGGTGGGCAGAGCACAAAGAATTGCACGGCGATGATGCCCCCCCCCCCCCCCCCCATGATGGAATACCTAAAGATTTCCCAGGACTTGGAAATGTATGTTGGTCGTCAACTACTTCGAGATCAAGAACAAAAAGGGCACTGACCTCTTGCTTGGTGTTGTTGCCCTTGGCCTGAACATCTACGAGAAGGATGACAAGCTCACGCCCAAGAATGGCTTCCCGTGGAGTGAAATCAGGAACATCTCCTTTAATGACAGGAAGTTTGTGACCAAGCCCATCGACACGAAAGCCCCATACTTTGTGTTCTTTGCTCCGCGGCTGCAGATCAACAAGCGTATCCTGGCAGAAAGAAAGAAGGAAAGAAAGAAAGAAAGAAAGAAAGAAAGAAAGAAAGAAAGAAAGAAAGAAAGAAAGAAAGAAAGAAAGAAAGAAAGAAAGAAAGAAAGGAAACGCTAAACAGCACTGGGTGTTTCCTTTTTGTGAAACGATTCAACCCTGTCTTCGTGTTATGTGATAGGCTAAACGTATATTACTTGCGCTAGATTACATTTACACTAGCCTTGCTCTCAGTCTTCGCGACACAAAAATTATTGTAGCGAGAGCTGCATTGGCCACAGTCTCGCCATTTCACCGTGCCTGTCCGTGCCGGCCCAGTGCCTGTCCGAAGAGCGAAAAAAGAAGTCGTAGGAAACAGTAGCTGGCAGCTGACATGGCCGAGCACTAACTGGGCGTAGGGCTTCCTGACAATACGTTTGGCAGGAGCTTCCAACTCCAACTCGGGTCTCTCCTTACATATGGAAGGGTGATACCACAATCACCCTGCCAAAATCTTTGCATTCACTTCATCCGAACGCCACGCTGGCACGTTCATACGGCTTGGCTAAAGCGGGGCTTTATATGTTGGCTGGTAGCTTACGCTATCGCGTCATCCCGAAGGTGGGATTTAAAACAGAGAGGAAGGGGTACCGTAGTGGAGGGTTTCGGACCCCCGCGCAAGAGACGCTTTCGCCTTATCGCATCTTAGGGGTAAAAAGTGCCCCCTATGGAATAAATAAAGCTGGAACCACAGAGTAAACTGTTATTTGCAAAAGCCATGTCTTTACTTTCAAGCCAAACCTAAGCGTAGCCATGCAGGTAGCTCTTGCGTAACTCTAGGTTTAACCACGAGCTAAACCACAGCTAATTATTACGGCTTCTATCTCAAAGGCTAGAAAGTCACGATGGTGAAAGTCAGCCCTTGAAATATTTATTATCCGTTGAGGCGGAGAAACAGAGGATGAAAGCGGAATGAATACACGAAAAGTTTTCTGGATGGAAAAAGTATCAAAGAACTCTAACAGTAGCTATGCGCTATGATCTATAGTCTGCCTGACGTTGTGTTTTGATTTATTTATTAATTGATTGATTGATTGATTGATTGATTGATTGATTGATTGATTGATTGATTGATTGATTGATTAATTAATTGATTGATTGATTGATTGATTGATTGATTGATTGATTGATTGATTGATTGATTAAATGACCTCCGAATACAATTTATCAGGACCGTGCACTTCCCTCAGTATCTGAATTGCGTAACCACTGAGCCACCGCGCCGTGGTGCTGCTGATTCTCGTGTTGGCGTGGAAAATCGAAGAATTTGTTCTTGACTTAGTGCCGTTGTCGACAATCAAAAGCGGCCGCCAGGCGGCGTACGCAGGCCTTGTTGCTCCCTCACAGTGATTGGCATAAACATTGGGCTCCCACAAAAGAGGTTCACCAGGCCTGGTGACTGGGGCATGTAACATGAATACGGAACGCCTCTGCAGCCATTCATTTGCGCTGGCCAGCCACAACGGCAGGGTGGACCTTGAACCAAACGGAGCGATCTATATGTCGCTTATAAACACGTCGACAAAGTTACACAAACTTCGCATCATAGAGTCCGCGCTAATGTATTCAGTAGAAGGGCGCATATACTGCCTTGGGGAGCGGAGACACTGCAAGCGCAGCAGTTGGCGGCAAAAGCCCCTTCATCGACGCCTCGGCTGGGCCCATTCATCACTTCTCTTTTCTGTGCCAGTCCATCTATCACATGTTTTTCTTTTGAGAAAAAAAAAAAACAAGAAAAAGAAACCGCAACCAAACTCAATGGCTGCCATGTCCACACAGATTTCTTTGCGCTATTTGAAAGCCAGCAACTTTTTTATTTTATTTTTTTTGCTGCGTAGATCTGACTTTCCGCGGGAATGGTTTTCTTGGACACTTCGTCCTTAGGCGCGATAGAGCTGCCTAATTCAGAAAAAAAAAAAACACACAAAATATAACGATCGATGCCTTTCATTCTCCAACCATGAAAATAAGTTTGAGACTTCAGTCAGTAAGAAAAGCGAAATGAAATGGCAGAAGAAAGCTACATATAACGTTGGTTCACTGTATTCGGAGAACGCAGCTAGCACACACACACAAAAAAATGAAACGAGAAAACTGAGTGGAAATTTCGTCGGGACTACAACTGCGCTGTAGTGAAAAATGTACGCCAAGTTGCGAGGCCGCTCGCTCTCCCTTCTGTCTTTCAAGGAAAAGAAAGGAAGGGAAACGAAAATAGGTACGTATAAGGTACACAGAGGTTCCTTCGCAGGGCGGCACGCGTACTGCTTGCTCGAGGCTTTCATGGCGTCAGTGAGGGGAAAAAGAAAGCTTGCTTTCCAATCGATTATTCATAGTTACTTCTGCTCCAGAAAGCGAGGCACGAAACAAGCAAACAAACACGGCCTCCTCTTTGTAGGAGCTGCCTGAAACACCAGGATGTATACACTGCGATTCCAAAGTGCTCTCCATCCGACTGCGCTCGCGGCAGAGTGCGCCCCAGTCCTCGAGATGTTCTTACGCTCAAGTCGCATAAAACATTATTTGCCCAGGCACAACCTGCAACATCCGAAGCCATTAATCTCTCGATTTCAAAATACGACGCTATCAAGGGCAAGCATAAAATTGGACCGCAGGGAACATGCGACTTGTCTGTTTCTCCAAAGATGTCTGCCAGCGTTCTTTTCCTCTGTGTTTGCGATAACACGATGCTCCACATTGTGCAGACCTCTCCGAGCGGTACTGGAAGAAGTAGAGAAATACGAAATAGAAAACTTTCTGGAAGGCTGTAATGTGACGAAATTTCTTGGAAATCGGCTTATTCGTACCCTTATGAGAAATGAGAAAAACCGTGCCGACCATGCTTGCGTAACAGCTTTTGTCCCGATAATGCGGCCATCCTTCATGGGCCTTTCTTTATCGTAATTTTTGTCTTAAAATTATCGCAAGGCGTCTTTAATCTTTGTTTTTTTTTTTTGTTTTTTTTTTTACCACTGTTACGAATGAAAACGCATTTGTTGCTAAGATTTTCCATCGTACTGACAATACTACTTCCAATCCATTTCCTCCTTCCTTTTATCGTTAAAAATGAGCCTGACGAAACTTGGCGTATAACATGGAAGATTATTTTTTAACACGAGAAAAAGCAATGCCTACAGACAGATATGTCCCGCCGTGGATGTTTTCATCTTACTTGCGCGTGAGGAGACAGCGCCAACCTGCGACTTTTTAGAGCTCAGCTTTTATGCGGCCTTTCGGCGGTTAAACCACGTTGCCGTTGTTGTCGGTGTAACCAAGCTAAAGAGAGTCAGGAGCCGGAGAAAATGTCTCAGAAGAAAATAGAAAAGAGACAAGAGCTCTGCGCCGTTCGCTCGTGCATCTTCTCTCTCTTCTTCTAGGAAATTCTTTCTGGCTGTTAAAAACATAGAGAGTGCTTTATAACTGCACATACTTATATAAAAACATCTCGAAAGCTGCGCTAAAATTTTGCAGTAGGAAGAATCGTAAAGGTTCTTAGAATTTCTTGTGGTTGCTTGCTTGTTTTTTGTTGGTAGCGTCATCAAGCGGCATGTTAGACAGCACACCTAGAGATAGCGAATTGTTTACAGTAGCGATGGTGCCTGTTTCTTTGTCTCTTTTGTTCATTTTGTATTTTTGGGAGGCTCGCTACAGTTAATTTAGTTTCACCAATATGTTCAGAGATTTCGGTGAGCCACGCTTCTCGTGCGTACACGTTGGCTCCGCACTCGACCTCCACAGACAGTTTTCGGTTCTATTTGTCGAGCAATTTAAAATCGATGAGGAATCGACCTCCTTCGTAACTGATTTAAAAGACCAGTGAGGTCAAATCGAAATAGGCTTTTTATCAATAGGTTACCGCATTGTCATCATAAAAAGTCTAATGAGTTTTCATAATCAGGAGAAAGTGAGGAAAATGAAATACTATTGTGGCCACCACCGACGAATTTTGAGAGGAATCTCTGGCCCTCCGCCTCTTTTCTAACCTCAAATCCATCGGAACTAATTTTGAAACGGTGATCAAAAAATTCTGCTCAGTTTAGATCTTACGAGTAAATCACGAGTGGCGGAAAACCTTAAAACTTCAGCAATAAATATGCAATAAATGTGTCTCCGAATGAAATACAAGTATAACATTACGCGGAAAACGAGGGATAGCCCATATGTACTGTGAAAAAAAACTAATTTAATAAGAAAACGAATAAAAAGTATCCCTTTAACTTAGTAACTAATGTCCTATCCTGCTACGCCTCACGCCTCCAGGGGAGGCTTCTGCCATGCGACAAACGTGTTTAGGCTCGACGTCTCATCACCGCAACCTACGCGAGACACGCAATATACTAAGTGTTTCACAGAATCCGTCCATTATTATCTGAAAATAGCATTTTTTTTTTTTTTTCAAGGTTAAAAGATGGGTCTTGTGGCATAGTAACGCCAGTGATGGCGGACGTCAGAAGAGAGATGAATTGCGTTAAGCAGTAAGCCAATTGTCAGCTCTAAGAGTGAACTTTACAGCTATTACTTGCAGGCACGTCATTGCAGTTAATGATATATGCAGATCACCTTACCAGTAGTAAAACTGATTTTTTTTATAATTGAACAAAAACAAATTTAATTGTAACAGCATCTTACGCAGTGATTGCGGAGGTGACGGTACCAATGACAGAAAACGTGATAACCAGCAACATCAGGAAAGTATTGCGGCGTATGGAGGAAGTTACAAGCAAAATTTAAATTTTATGGACACCAGGACATATTGACGAGGACGAGGGAAGCACAGTCGCGTACACGGCCGCCGCCCAAACGCGTGGGCTTGCTGACAGGTACAACGCACCACAACTCGATTCCCTGCTTAACCCGACAGACTCAAATCCCTACCAAATGATGTTCACCGAAGGATCCCCTGGGAGAGCCTTGTGCGCCCCGTTCACAACGAAGCAAATCACGCTATTAGGCTTAGGTTGTGTGCATAAACACACGCGCCGCTGTTTGCCATTACAAAAGAGTTCGCTCGACCACAAGAGATCTTTCGAAACAGAGTAATAGGAAGCACAGGGCGCTCAAATAAAACAAATTCGGTCAATGTCAGCAACAGTGTGCTGCAGACCTAGAACATCTTGAATGGCATTGCACACATTTTTGAAGTTGCATACATGACATTTAACATACTCCACGCGACAGCATGTTTACCATAGCGCACCAAATAAGATCATGCGCCGCAACACAGCATGCCGTTCCAATTTGACCCCGCCACGGCGGCTTAGTAGTTAGAGTACTGCCCCCTGGGCTGTCCCCTTCCTGTTCCTTTTCCTAGCAGGCAGTCATGTTTGTTTCGCTTGATTACTTGACTGACCTTGATTACTGCAACTTGGGCAAGTCATGAACTGCAGGAGGTATTAATGCCGCCTTTCCTCCGTTCAATGAATTCTTATAAGATAGCTCTCCTAGTCGTGTCACTCAATTCGAACACAAATCAGATTGTGTGATGGGAAAATTAATTCGGGACTAACTCGGAGTACCGCGCATAAAAGAAAAACAATGATCAAGTACGCTCTGTTATGCTGTTTGTTATCGTCCGCTTGCATTATAGGTAATGACGTCATGCAGCATATATCACGTAATAATAGTAATGCTTTCAGAAGACGAGAGTGCGGTGTCACTAAATTATCTCGCAACAGATGGCACAGGCATGTTAGCGACTTTCCTTCCGTCTTGTATACCTTAGCTTGCACAGGGAAGCGTTGTTCCTTGGGGAGAGAAGGTGGCGTCGTAAACGTGAATACATAAGTCGCCCAGTGCTAGCACAATAAAAGCCACGGGCAGACTCCGTTCCATAATGCACACTGAAGGGAGAGCAAAGAAAGATATGCACACATTCGATGAAGAATACAGCGGAACAGAGACAGCAACGGAACGTGCGGACGCGGCGGGCAGCCAAGCGCTGCCCGGCAGCTCCCGCTGCTGCTGCATTATGCAAAGCCCGCGCTTCCGCGCAATTACTCGCCGCTCATCGTGAAGCGACCACCAACGCGTCATAGCAGGTGCGAGAAAGAAAGGAGCCGCCACTGCCTGTTGCGCACCATGGCAATCTCGATTTAGCGCCCCGAGAGCCACGCCACCACCCAGAATGGTCAATTTATTCACAAACGCTGCCTGCGGCAAGGCGCAGTCTTGCAATTATTCATATAGAAAACTGCACTCCAGGCGGCGCCGCTGAGTTTCTTGAGTGCGCCTAACGCGTGGGGAAGGCAGGAATATAGAGCTTCGCTTTCGATAAGAATGAGCGTTATCTCCGTTTAGCCTGAATAATGTAGATCGATTGTTTTATATAATGATTGAATGATTGACTGATCGAGTACTTTGAGTCATTTTATAATTTCTGACTCGTTGATTGATTGATTGATTGATTGATTGATTGATTGATTGATTGATTGATTGATTGATTGATTGATTGATTGATTGATTGATTGATTGATTGATTGATTGATTGATTGATTGATTGATTGCGCCGCGGGCAAAACCGCAAGTATGAGGTCTTTCAAGGCACCGTGCCCATTCACTGAGTTACCATGATGGCGTGATGTCCCGTTATTCTCGCTTTGGAACACAGGTTTTAGCCTGTTCTCATCGATAAGTCACCCACAAAAGAAAACCAGGCGCCTTGGTTTCGAAAGCTATCCATGCAGTGTATCTGGCCTGACAAAAGCCGTTCGGTGAAAGCTTGCTCTTTTGAGGCGAGGAATTTCCGCGCGCCCGCGCATTGTCTGGACGAAAGCCAACGTGCCTTTAGCGATCGCCTCCTAAGAGCCAAAGCCGCCCCTTGTGTAAGACGTGCCTATTCAGCCTGAAGTGCCGCACCTTTTTTTTGCCGCTTGAGTGGCGTCAATACAGGCCGCTTACGAAATAACGTCGTCAAGGGCACCAGGACCCGCAGCGTGGCTGCAGCGTTCAGTAATGACCGTCGGTTCTTTTCTTCTCTAGAAGATGCGTACGTCATGCACCTTTTGAATTGCATCTTAGCGCTTGTGATTTTTACATTGCGAAAAAAAAAAAAAAAGAGAGAGACCAATGCGATTATTTTTTTATCATTGTGTAGTCCTCAGACGTCAATGGAGAGCTTGAAGGTAAAATAAGAGGCAGTGAGATAGCAAATTGCTTAATTCTAGTGCGATCTTTGTACGAGGTACGACACAACGATCAATGCGTTTGGTATGTATATGGGGGTCGAAAGTTCCCAGGCTACAGGTTTTGCTTCTGGTGAGCATATTCTGACGCGTGAGATCCCATTAAAGCTATAAATGATCTCAGAGGTTAGCACAATGCTTCTTCTACCCTCCACATGTATTTTGAGATTTGGGGCCGTCGTAGCTGCCTGACTATACTGCTCAGAAGCAGACCCTGTGGCCTGGGAACTTTTGACACCCCCTGTACGTACCTCATACTTAATCATTGCTCAAGTGATAAGGCTAGCCTGCAGCCTTCTTTCCTGCAGTCCTTAAGCTAGAGTCATTGATAATAAATAGCCCTCCGCATGCCCCCACGCGTGCATGCCAGTACACCCTCTGAGTACAAGCTCGTTATTGCCCTTTTTATTACTTAAGAAGTGAATGGCTACATGCAATTATCTGCCCCAAGAAGTCACGCACTGTTCCTATATTCTGATCACTTCAAGAATGTCATTAAATTTATATTAGTTCCTAATCTTCAAAAAAATAAAATAGGGCTCGCCACAGGTTTCGCCCCAGATTGCATCACGTAATCCTCGGCTGCTGCTCAGCGCTCTTATGAGGATCCACGAGTGTGATGTGGTTTGAGAACGGTTCCTTGCTTACCTTTAGATTTTTGCTTTACATTACTGTGCATTATGCGCTTACTATCATCAAAAATGTTGACCATTATCCGCAGAGAACCAAAGCATGCTAAAAAATATATGATTTCCGCCTGGAATGTGCCCCGGAGGTAACGTTACCACAACCACAAAGCCTTGCAGTAATGGCTTGCCACACAATGGTTTATGGTAGCTGTCGCACTCTGCTGCTGAGATAGAGGCTGCAGGATCGAATTCTGGCAACAGTGGCCACATTTTGATAGAAGAGGAAATAAGTAAAAGCTCCAAACCGTTCTGCAATGTCAGTTCACCTTAAGACATGCAAAGGCTGGAAAATATCATGCAGCTTTGGAACGCAGTCAAGCCATGGGATGCCATACCATAACATGTCGTACCGTATCGTACCGGACCATACAGTATCCATGTCGTGCCATACCATACCATGCCATACCATACCATACCATACCATACCATACCATACCATACCATACCATACCATACCGTACCATACCATACCATACCATACTATACTATACTATACTATACTATACTATACTATACTATACTATACTATACTATACTATACTATACTATACTATACTATACTATACTATACTATACCAAACCATACCACACCATACCATACCATACCATACCATACCATATCCATACCACACCATACCATACCATACCGTACCATACTATACCATACTATACCACACCATACAGTATACCGTGCTGCGCCGTAGCAATGTCATGGGAATAGCTGTAAAATGTAGCATCCCTCACTTTGATTTTCCATGGAATGAAATATGTTGGTTATAAACGGTAAGCGGGCCTGAAAATCTCAAGCAGGCAATCAATTATTGTTAGCAGCAAAGGAAAAAAAGGTTTTGCTTTATTTTATGATTCCCAAACTCTGTAATTTAATAACATATAAAGAAAGAGAAATAAGGAAATAAAAGAAAAATAACGCATTTGTGGTCGCTTCCTTCGCGCAATACGGTTCTGGCCAAACAGCTTAAACTTTTATGCTTCCAAACTAAACTCTCTCATATATAATCTTATGAGCTGCTCTTTGTTTTCAATTATTTTTATTTTTCGTCGTTAGGAACCCGTAGTAATAGGTCATAACGTTTTCTAGTCTATTTCTTGCATGATCCAAGTGTTCATAAATCATACAGTTGCGTTCTTTAGATCAATGCATTCGCTCACTTCGCGCGCCATGCTTTCTTGATGCAAACCAGTGAGCAGTCCTACTAGCACTGCTCAGAATGTGCTTCGCTATGGGCGGTCTTTGGAAACCCGCCAGCAAGGAAATTAGAGACAAAAAAAAAAAAAAACGGATGATTTTGTTGTGTTGTTTTTATTTTTTCTTTCGGATACATTTGTTCCTTATTCTACGCCACCTCGAAGCTCACCCATGGAACCATTCGCCGTCGAGTTTGGCCGTAAATGCGGCTCGACCACGAGCATTCATTCTGTATCGCTCCTTCCCGTCTCCCTCCTCTTAGATGCTGCTCGCGATACTGCTTTTACGAGCGCTCCCGAAAAGTGTGTCCGCTGTCTGTATGTCTAGCGTCTAACGCGCAGAGACAGTGCCATCTTACGATGGGCTCTTATAGGAAAAGAAACAACGCGCCGATGTCGGTTTTATAGCCAGGCAAGGGAGAGATGGAGACACAAGATCGTTCCAGATACTCCTGGGCGTTGCTCACTAAGAAAACAAAAGAAAATATTGAGTGCGACGGGCATGTACAAGATTTCCTGAAAATTACGTGATACATTTCAAAACCCTTGCAGCAGTTTATGAAAGGTATCTTGTACCAAACAAAAAATTATTCGCTGTAGGGTTGCTGGCTTCTGTGAATTGGCTTCCTTGCATGAAGTGTACCTTTCTCTTTCTTTTTTTCATATAAAATCTTCCAACTTCCGTCGCCTCTAGAAGTATTCCGATGCTGTACAAATGCGTAAACGCCTACATATTGCGCGCAGCCCAGCAGTTCGGTGTTGTGCTTACTTCGCACGCTGCCAGAAGTTCATCAGCAGAGACTGTTCAATTGATGACGGGATGATTGTTGTGGCGTCGATTACGGTGCGTCGTGATAAGACTGGTTTATAAGGGTACGGCCGGTGTCAAAGTAAGTCGGAACAGGCAACAGTCGGCGAGAACGGGAAAATGTGCATCGTCCCGCGATCTGACATTACAGCTCTGGTTTCGAGACATGCACTGCATTCCACACGGTGTTAGCACAACTACGAACGGTTAGGTTAGGTTTGGTTTCGTTAGATTTGTGGGGTTTATCTTCCCAAAGAAACTCAGGCTATGAGAGACGCCATTTTGGAGTGCTCCGGAAATTTCTACCACCTGAGGTGTTGACGTGCACTGATATCGTACAGTACAATATAGATGCCTTGCTTTTCGCCTCCGCCGAAAAACGGCCGCCGAGGCTGGGATTCGACCCCGCATCTGTGGACACAGTAGTCGTGGGCCCTAACCACTGCGCCACCCCGGCGGGGTGAACGGTAAGGGCCACATGGGCAAATCAAGGTTACGTCTTTAAGAATATAGTAGGAATATGTCGGAATGCCTCGTCCTAATTAGCAAGGCCATCCATCGCTTTCGTTATGCTGGAAACAGCGTATGAAACGAAGTAGATGAATATGCATGTGCACCCTTCCATACTTGCAGCCTACCTATTTTCCTTGTTCTTGGAAAAAAAAAAGCCAGGGGACATTCAGTGCTAACCACCATAATACGCGCATAGTTTTGACGGCACACTGCGGGCAGTGATATGTGCAGTGTTTCTTTTTGTGGTACTTATGCAGCAAACATATCTTATACTAGTCGAGGTGATGAACTGGC